>NC_091293.1:79488263-79651606 GCF_038502225.1 Cherax quadricarinatus
GATAGGAGGAGGAGGGTGAGTAAAGATTGGGACAGTAATGGACTGTACCAAAGTAGAGGGGGAGGGAAAAGTGTAAGGGACTGGAGATGAAGTGTGGGGGGGGACAGAAGAGGTAGAAACCTGGGAGGTGACAGAAGAGGGAGAAACTTGGGAGGGGACGGGGGTGGAAGGCATAGTACGAGGAGGAGGGTGAATCTCCACACTTGTAATAGAGCCAGAGAGAGGGGAAGAACTAGGTACAGAGACTGGAAAGGTAACGTGTGGAGGTGGAAGAAGGGAAGGAAGGGGCAAAGAAGATTTGAGCAATGTGGATTTTTTGGACTTCTGAGTAGAGGGGCGATTGGTATTAGGTGTCGTACGAGGTCTTGTCGATACTGGGGCTTGTGAGGAAGGACGCGAAGATGTGAGAACAGACTGAGTTGTAGTCGGGACGTCAGAGCCAAGGACAGCAAAAGGATTAGATGCCGTAATGGCTATGGGAGGGGTAACAACAGAGGAGGCTGCAGAAGATGGGACCCCAGAAGTGGGGGGATGTTTGGAAACACGAGAATAAGAAACACGGGGTAGTCTCCCTTGGAGGCGGAGATGAGTAACTGCCATAGCATAAGGGAGACCTTCTGCCTCTTTGAGGCAACGGATTTCACGTTCATTTAAGTAGACCTGGCAACGGCGGGAGTACGAAGGGTGAGCTTCATTACAATTAAGGCAAGATGGAGGTTGACTGCAAGATGTATTAGAATGGTTGTCGGCACCACAGACTGGGCATTCGGCCATAGATCTGCAATATTTCGCTGGGTGACCAAAACGCCAGCAATTTCTACATTGTTGCGGTGTAGGTATCACCTTTCGAACTTGTAACCGATGTCCCGCGACATATACAGAAGACGGGAGTTCTCGGCTGTCAAAAGTTAAACGAGCCACATTGCAAGGGTAACGTCTCCGCCCCCGGGCAGGAAGGACATAAGTGTCTACTTTGAGGATTGGGAGATCCTGGAGTTCCAGCTGTTCAAAAATGTCATTGCCACATGACTGGAAATTCTGTTGGACTATGGTATGGGGCAGAATGACAGTACCACTACAAGAATTGAGAGAAAGATGTTTTTCAATAGTGATAGGAGTAGTATCGATATTCGAAAGGAGAGAAAGATCATGAGCTTGGGTAGCATTCTGGACAGTGACGATGCGCGTACCGCTCTTGAGAGCGTGAAATGAAATATCTCTGCCAACATGACGCAGGAGCGCTTTGGCAATACTATGGTCAGAAAGGTAGGCAGAAGAAGAAGTTGGTCTTAAAGTAAAGAATTTAGTCCATTGTGTGGTCCGAAACTGAGCGTGGAGAGGGAGTGCTTGACGTGTCGGTCGTTTCCGAGTAGAATGGGAAGGTAACGACGGAGCATCATCAGGAGATTGACGTTGGCGTTTAGGAGTAGGACCGGAGTTGGTCCGGCATGAAATGGGTGGGCGATTCGAAAATTGCCGTACCGTAGAGGGAGAAGCCGGAAGCATAGTCAAAGGAGAGCGGAGTTCAGACAAATCGAAGGAGTCAGTCGAAGCCCCGGTACCTGAAGCGGGTGAGGAAACAGCACCAGCAAGAGGTACAGGGGCATCAGGAGTGTCCGAAGAGTGGTCTAAACACAAGGCAGGGTCAGAATGGGGTGCGGTATCAAGAAGGGGCCCGGGGGTAGTGGTTTCATGGACTAGGGCTGCCATGGTTAGGTTACTCCTTTGCTTTTTGTTTTTAAGAAAAAAAAAGAAAGAAGAAAAGAAAATAAAAACAAAAAAAAGAATAAAAAAAGGGGGGAGCGGGGAGGAATAGTTCCCAGGAGAAATGAAAGGGCCGGAAATCTCCCTCCGCGCCCAAGAGGACTCGACACCGCTAGTAGCGCAGATGCAGCATGGAACCCGTGCCATACCCTACCCTTCATGCCAGTAAACCAGCAATCCGGGATAGCAACCTCACATCTGCCGAGCTACCTCGGTGGACAAAAGAGAGGGCGGCCGGATATCCGCCACAAAGCATACCTCCTTCAGCCACCACCCCCGGAATCCGAAAGGTGGCTTCCAGAGATACACCCGTCGCCCAAAAGACACCCAAAGCTACTCCGGGATACCGGAGAGGGATCGGGACATCCCTAGGCAATCCAGATTCCACGGCAAACTACGCCACCGCCAAGAAACCTCAACGGAATGGGATCGACCCCGGTGTCCTTTCCCCTACCTAGGAACTAGCACGCCTGTGGGAGAAATCACGAAGGCTAAAAAGAGGAAGGGCAAAAGGGAGGGGTGAGGAGGAGGAGGAGGAATGGAAAAAGGGGAGGATGGGGAGGATGGGATAGGGGAGGGGAGAATGGGGGGTAATTAGGTTCGGTCTGAGGAAGAAGACCGACAGGGCTAATTCCTCAGACCAAGAGCCTCTTCACCACGCCAAGGAGCCCCCCTTGAAGAGGGGTGGCTTCCAGAGATACACTCGTCGCCCGAAAGACACCCAAAGCTACTCCGGGATACCGGAGAGGGATCGGGACATCCCCAGGCGATCCAGATTCCACGGCAAACTACGCCACCGCTAAGAACCTCAACGGAATGGGATGGACCCCGGTATCCTTTCCTCCACCTAGGAACTAGCGCGCCTGTGGGAGAAATCCCAAAGGACAAAAAGAGGAAGGGCAAAAGGGAGGGATGGGGAGGGGGAGGAGGAAAGGAAAAAGGGGAGGATGGGATAGGGGAGGGGAGATTGGGGGGTAATTAGGTTCGGTCTAAGGAAGAAGACCGACAGGGCTAATTCCTCAGACCAAGAGCCTCTTCACCATGCCAAGGAGCCCCCCTTGAAGAGGTCACCATGCCAAGGAGCCCCCCTTGAAGAGGTCCTCAGACCAAGAGCCTCTTCACTGCAGGAGCCCCCATTGAAGGTGTATGTTAATTCCAGCTAATTGCTGTAATCAACTAAATTTCTTCAATTATACTCAGATGATAGAGTTGGCTTTCAATAAATTATTATAATAAAAAAGAAGCACTAAACCTACAAGGGTCATACAGTGGAGCGGGGTAGGCTTTTAATAAAACAAGATTATTGGTATTTATTATTTTAAAACAAATCCCCAAAAGCAGAATTATATCAAATTTTTCATTAGAGAATTTTAAATTAAAAATATTGCCTATTTTAACCAAGTAACACATTAATTTTAAATAAAAAAAAAAAATGCACAGCATATTTATCCAAGGGCAGTTAAACTCAGGGTAAGATTTAGTGTGTCCAACAAGCAATTAAAGGAATACTATATATATATATATATATTTATATATATACATACATACACTACTTTTCACAAACATCACTGACTAAAAATGTGTTTATGAGTCTTTATATACACACACACACACACACACACACTGAGAACTTTATGAATTTCCAAAGTGAGCAAAACATTTAGATTTGATAGTGCATACACTGGTGACACTAGCTGCACAAGACAACCATTAAGACAATACTCCTTATTACCTTTGTGGCTACATTTGTAACTTATTAATGAACAAATTATGATCACTCTCAACTGCCCAACTCTTATCACAGACTCAGGTGTGCTTTAGAAAAGAAATTTGTAAAAATTCAGAATGAAGCTACATTTTTCTGATGTTTCAATAAATACAGTAGGAGAACTAAGAACTCAACACACGTTGGTCCCACAGCACTGCTCCTTTAAGTGCTTGAAGTGTAATTTGTCAGAATATTTAAACACTGACCTTTAAAGAATAGAAAGGCACAATACCATGACTGGAACAATACACAAATAACTCACACATAGGAGAATAACACTTATGAAAACATTTTGGTGGCTAGTTGATTGTCCAAGTCAGACAGAAATCTCGTCATAAGTTTCATTCTCCTACATGTGGGTTGTGTGTGAACTTAATTCTTTCTTTTCAATCCTTTAATGTAATATGTAACAAACTCCCCCCCCCCCAAGTCTCCCAGCTCAGGCTGGCTGATTTCAGCACCTTATATGATTCCTGTCCTGCATGATGAAATATAGACTGGGAACACAGCTTTTACTCTTTCTTTGGAGTTACATAAAACACCATATAAAATCTTCAAAGCAGCCCAAAAGTATGAGAGTACTGACTTAAAGTTGTAACATTAACAACTGGTTTGTGTGTGTGTGAATGAGGCTAGAATAAATTTTAATAACAAGTGGTGTGTATCTCAGAGCCTAGGCCTAACTGCTGCACCACCCTAATCTTCACACACAGCAATAGCATCATCACGCTCTTCACAAAGCTCTTTGGCACTCTTGTCCATCATCTCCTGAGCAAAGTCATCAATAGGCAACCCCTGCAATTAAAAAATATTAAATTAAAAAAGTATACCTCTAAATTTTTCCTTGAGAACAAGGCACTGTACAAAGATGGTTTATGATGCCATCAGTACAAATCTTCTAGTACTAGTATTATAAAGTTGTACTGGTACAATAAAAATGATATCTAGTACTGGTACAGTGGTGGTTGTCTAGTGAAGTGTGTCAGGCTGTCAAACAAATTCCTCATCATGGGGTTGATATGTCTCAATGTTCACACAATGGTGCGAGTTATCATACATACAGTAGGGCACCACATTATGGTGTTTTGCCTTACAGTGTTCCACTAATATGGACATTTAAAATTATGAGCAAAACTTGCTTTATGGCTCCCCCTACCTGACTAACACAGTCACCACGGGCCACCCGATTTGTTTACATTCTCCATAAGTACATCTCTCCATTATGTCTGGAAATTCACAAAATTTCAAGTGTTTTAAAATTATTTAATATTTTAAATATACACTGATAATTATACTTATGTGTATCTGTACCTAAATAAACTTACACACTGTGCTGGTGTGGAGGTACTCTTTAAAATCACTAAGTGTCTTATTAGTCTTGAAGATGCCATACTGATGATGATAACACAATAATAATCCCTCTGAGACACATTAAACATCGTACATTACGTTAATATAGACATTCTGATTAATCCACCTATGATATTTTTTCAAGATTATATAATAAACACGCTATGTAACACAAACTTGATAAATACACCCACAGTACATTAATATAAATATGAGATATTTTTCCAGTCATCTTGTCAATGTCAGAAAGAATAACATTTCTCTAGTTCAACACCACAGAAAATGTGTACACAACAGTATTACTGGGGGGTAACTGTAGAAAATTATTCCTTTCATATGCCTTCACTCAGAGCATCCCTCCTTCTAAAAATGGTGTTTTAAATGAGAATGGGAATGTTGCTCTTTATTTATTCTACTGTACCAACGTGGAGGCAACTTGTACACAATGTAAGGTGTTTGTATTATGGTAAAAGCTTCACAAACATGGAAATGAACGTGTAACAACCATAACCAGATGTGTTCGCCTGCTTGTTTACATACTCTGCATCAATGTCCGCTCTCATTTACTCATTCTCTCGTTTATTCGTTTTACATTGTTTACTCACCCTCGCCCTACATTATGACTACAAATATTCTAAGGTAAGTAATGAGTCAACTGTATATGGGTTTTATCACTCTAGAGTGTTTTAAATGTATACTACATGTGGGTTGGGTGGCCATACCCACCACACCTAACACCTAAAGTCAGTACCTGACCAGCTGGGCTGTGGCTCGTACGTTGGATCGCGTGCAGCCAGCAGTAACAGCCTGGTTGATCAGGCTCTGATCCACCATGAAGCCTGGTCACAGACCAGGCTACAGGGGCGTTGACCCCCAGAACTCTCTCCAGGTAAACACCTGACTACCATACCTACCACACCTGACCTTTTACAATAAATATTACTCGCCTCTCACCCTACATTAAGACTACAAATATTTTGAGGTAAGTAATGAGTGTACTGTGCATGTATTTTACTTTTTATTGTTTTTAATGCCTAGTTCTATTGCTAACTTAATATATGTTAGTGTAAACTTGTTATCTGACATTTTTATACATTTATAAGTGAAAAAAAGTGTTCTGCTTTCCGGCTGTAGCCTAGAACCTAACCTGCTGTATAAGTGGGGCCCTACTGCAATGAAATGACTAAGATACCAATAAGGACACAAGAATAGAGGAACACTGCAGAAGACCTACTGGCCCATACAAGGCAGGTCCTTATCAATACACAGTGTGAACCAAAAGTGTTAGTGGAATGGCTCTCAAAGATTGTGTTTTTTTTTTTTTTTCAAAAAACTGGCTGCATCCCACAAAGGCAAGGTGACCCAAAAAAGAAAAACGAAAGTTTTTCTTTTTAATTTTAGTAATTTGTACAGGAGAAGGGGTTACTAGACCCTTGCTCCTGGCATTTTAGTCGCCTCTTACAACATGCATGACTTACAGAGGAAGAATTCTATTCCACTTCCCCGTGGAGATAAGAGGAAATGAACAAGAACTAAAAAGAAAATAGAAGAAAACCCAGAGGGGTGTGTATATATATATATATGTTTGTACATGTATACGTAGTGTGACCTAAGAAGAAGTAGCAAGACGTACCTGACATCTTGTATGTTTCTTCTTTCTTTCTTTCTTTCAACACACCAGCCGTATCCCACCAAGGCGGGGTGGCCCAAAAAGAAAAACGAAAGTTTCTCTTTTTAAATTTAGTAATTTACACAGGAGAAGGGGTTACTAGCCCCTTGCTCCTGGCATTTTAGTCGCCTCTTGCAACACCCATGGCTTACGGAGGAAGAATTCTATTCCACTTCCCCGTGGAGATAAGAGGAAATAAACAAGAACAAGAACTAAAAAGAAAATAGAAGAAAACCCAGAGGGGTGTGTATATATGTGCTTGATAAATTAGACACATGTGCAACTCTTGGGTATCTTTATTGAATAAAGATACCCAAGAGTTGCACATGTGTCTAATTTATCAACATGTCGGTTCTCTGAACCATTCATCTACAAATATATGTGCTTGTACATGTATGTGTAGTGTGACCTAAGTGTAAGTAGAAGTAGCAAGACGTACCTGAAATCTTGCATGTTTATGAGACAGAAAAAAGACACCAGCAATCCTACCATCATGTAAAACAATTGCAGATTTCCATTTTATACTCACTTGGCAGGATGGTAGTACCTCCCTGGGCAGTTGCTGTCTACCAACCTACTACATAAAATGTTTTTACACTAACATGTGGTATCCCATGTGAGAAGTGCCACTAACATCCATGTATTCACATACCCCTATCAATATCACCCTCGAACACCCCACCCCCAAGTCGTCTGCACCTGCACAGCAGAAAGGTTAAGTGGAAATCAGGTATCATGGCACTCAGATTCTAAGGAGGATATGGGCAGGATGGCATACAGGAATACCTGTGGGAAATGTGAAAAGATCTTTGAGAAAAATTCCAGAATCACATGCAACCTATATTTTTCAAAACACTATCTCGTGAGCAAGAATAAACACTGCTTCCAAAAATAACACTCAACTAGCAAGGCGTTTCTGGATCTGAAATAAGGATATGGGGCCTTGGACACATCTCAGGAAAGTACTCAGTAGGGTAATAAACAATAAGCAGAAAAACAAAGGCCCTCTTGGATAGTCTACTCAAGATATACAGAACATCGGAGGAAAGTAGAGGAGCAAAATATAACATACAAAATCCCCATATTACAAAAGATGACTTCAAATTAGAGACCCACTGAAAAAAGTATGTGAAACCAAAACATCAGCTAGCTCAGCCCCCAACCTTAGTGCTGATCCAGACTTGAAAAAAGACTACCACAACTACCACTATAGCTGTAATAAAACAGCCAACACTATAGCCTTCTCCCTTCCTCCCATCTCATCACTCATCAATAAGTCTTCAATAAAAGTAAGTGTCATTTTAGCATTGTTCATTCTGCATGTCTCATTGTTTTCTATGTAGGGATATGTATATTTCATGTAAAAAAAATTATTTTGTTAAATACTTTTGAGTGACTGGAACGGATTAATTGAATTTCCATTATTTCTTATAGGGAAAATGAATTCAGATAAAGACAAAAGGGGTGGGGATTTTCTTTCTTTTTCGGGTCACCCTGCCTCAGTGGGAGATGGCTGACTTGTTAAAAAAAAAGACAAAATTGGTTAACCCTTAAACTGTCCAAACGTAGATATATGTTTGCCTGCGCAGTGCTCCGAATGTTTTGAAAAATAAAAAATAATTTTTTTTTTTAAATTGAAAAGTGCATTTTTATAAATGGGTTAGGATAAAAAAAATTTTTTTTTTAGGGTCAGTACTTACTGATTATTATTACTATTATAATCAAAAAGAAGCGCTAAGCCACAAGGGCTATACAGCGCTGCAGGGTAGGGAAGGAAGCAAGGGAATTGGATGGCAGAAGGGAGGGGGGGATGATCAGCAGGTTACAGAAAACAGCGGGGCACGGGATAGTACGGGGATAGAGGGTAGCAAGAGATTGAAGTAGAAAGGGCTGAAGGTATCAGAATTTGTGAAGCAAGTCAGTTGTTGTCAAAAAGTCAATGAGAGAGTCCGGATGAAAGGTGGGTCCATCAGCGAGAAGGGAAGGTAAAGAGAGAGCAGCGAAGCGAAGACGACGACAGAGGTAAATTCTGCGTGCTCGTTGATAAAGTGGGCAGTCCAACAGAATGTGGCTGACTGATAATGGAGCTTGGCAATTCTCACAGAGAGGAGCAAGACTCCTCTCCATGAGATATCCATGAGTAAGACGAGTATGGCCAATGCGAAGACAGGAGAGAGTAGTCTCCCAACCTCGACACTGGTGATAAGAAGACGGCCAGTAACCTATACTCGGTTTAATAGATTGAAGTTTGTTGCCGAGCATAGTAGACCAACGTTGTTGCCAACGGGTGTGAAGGTGGGAAGATATTGCAGTAAAATAGTCCGTAAATGGAATACCTCTATAAGAAACTGGTAGGTCATGTACTGCTGACCGCGCAGCAGTGTCTGCCTGTTCATTGCCCTGTACGTCAACATGACCAGGGACCCAACAAAAAACTATCTTTATGCTTGGTAAAGATGAGGCGTAGCCAAAGTTGGATACGGAGGACTAAGGGGTGAGGTGTATCAAATTTTTGTATAGCCTGTAAAGCACTAAGGGAGTCTGAGACAACCACAAATGATGACACAGGCATAGATGCAATACGGATAAGTGCTGTAAGGATGGCATATAATTCAGCAGTAAAAATACTAGCCGAAGATAGTAAATGCCCTTGTACGACACTGTCCGGAAACACTGCTGCGAATCCTACGCCGTCAGAAGACTTAGAGCCATCTGTGTACACAGCAATGGCATGAGAACGAGAGTGAAAGTGGTCAAGAAAAAGAGAGCGGGAAGCGACCGTAGACAGTTGGGCTTTCGAGCAAGGGAGAGAGAACAGACTCGAACAGCTGGAACTTCCCAGGGGGGTAGGGAAAAGTGAGATGCTACAAGTACATAGAAAGGTGGTAGTTGAAGAGAAGACAAGAGCGAATGAAGGCGAAGAGAGAAGGGACGGAGTAAACAGGGGCGGCGAACAAATAAAGAATGTCTACTAATATCAGTGACCATTCTATAAATGGAAGGATTGTGGAGATCATGAGAGCGTACATAGTAGCGCAGGCAATGGGCATCACGGCGATCTGATAAGGATGGAACGTTCGCTTCCGCATAGAGGCAGGGGAAGAGCGAAAAGCACCAAGGCATAAACGTAATCCTTGGTGATAACTGGGGTTAAGGCTAGAGAGAGTAGCAGGAGATGCCGCTGAATAGATCTGGTCCCCATAATCAAGTTTCGATAAAATAAGGGTGGAATGTAGGCGAAGGAGGGTTCGACGATCAGCTCCCCATGAAAGATGAGCAAGGGTTTTAAGAAGGTTCAGCCGGCTGTGACAAGTTGCCTTCAGAGAGGTAATGTGAGGTTTCCAGGATAACCTACGATCAAAGAGGAGGCCCAGAAACTTGACTGTATCACGTTCAGGGATACGGGAGCCATAGAGGTACAAAGGATGATCGGAGATGACAGAGCGTCTAGTGAAAGTGATTTGGTGGGTTTTAGTGCTGGAAAATTTAAACCCACGTGTGGTGGCCCAATTGGAAACACGGTCGACTGCATGTTGGAGAGAAACTGTAATGAGGTGACAGTCAGCGCCTGCACAGGCAATAGCGAAGTCATCAACATAGAGTGATGACCAAATATTTGATGGAAGACTAGAGGCCAAATCATTAATAGCAAGGAGAAAAAGTGTTGTGCTCAGAACACATCCCTGGGGGACACCTTCAGCTTGGATAAAGTCCGGGGAGAGCACATTATTAACCCGAACATGGAAATGCCTGTCAGTTAAAAAGTTCTTAAGGAAGGATGGTAGATTGCCTCGAAGGCCTAAGGAGTGGGCTTGGGCTAAAATATTATACCTCCAAGTTGTGTCATATGCCTTCTCAAGGTCAAAAAATATGGCAATAACTGAGTGGTTATTCGCAAAGGCATTACGAACATACGTATCCAAGCGTAGTAAGTGGTCTATGGTAGAACGTCCCTTACGAAAGCCATATTGACGAGTGGAGAGACTGTTGTGTGTCTCTAAATACCACACTAAACGTCTATTTACTAGGCGTTCCATTACTTTGCAAACTGCACTGGTAAGAGCAATGGGACGATAGTGGGAGGTTTCATGTCCCGTAGTGCCTGGTTTGCGGAAAGGGAGAACAATGGCGGATTTCCACAGCTGTGGAAGAACTCCTTGTGACCAAATAAGATTGTAAAGGCGTAATAGGACTGCAAGGGCTGACTGATGTAAATGTTGTAGCATACAAATATGAATGTCGTCGGGCCCAGCTGCCGATGATCGACAAGCTGAGAGTGTTGCCTCCAGTTCTTGAAGTGTAAAAGGCACATTATACTGTTCTTCTCTGAGAGAAGAAAAGTCCAAGGGTGCTAACTCTCTGGCAGACTTTGAGGAAAGAAATGAGGGGCATAGATGGAGTCCCTGAGAAATACAGACCAGATGATTGCCAATTTCATTGGCAACATCTAGTGGGTTTGCTATATCAACACCGGCAACCCGCAGAACAGGAGCCGGGTCAGGAGAATATTTACCACTCAGATTTCGTACTTTTTTCCAGACTGCACTCATAGAGGAAGCAGAGGTGATGGTGGAGACATAATCTCGCCAGCAAGTGCGTTTAGCATCACGGATGACACGGCAAGCGATCGCACGCTTCTGTTTAAAATCAAGGAGTCGCTCTGTGGTTCTATTGTACCGGTACCTGCCCCATGCAGCGCGTTTCAAACGTACTGCACGAACACAAGCAGGAGACCACCAAGGCACGCATTTCTGAGAATGCCTGCCCGAAGTTTGGGGTATAGAATGAGAAGCTGCAGTGAAAACGGAGGACGAGAAGAGGTGTAAAAGCTCATCGATGGAGGACGAAGAAGGAACCTCTTTAAAAACAGTCAGGTGTGAGTAAAGGTTCCAACTTGCCCGATTAAATTTCCAGCGTGGGGTGCGAAGAGGTGGCGAATATGAAGGGGAAGTAAGAATGATTGGGAAATGATCACTGTCATGTAAGTCCGGGAGAACAGACCAAGTGAAGTCTAATGCGGCGGAGGAAGAGCAGACTGAGAGATCAATGCAAGAGAGAGTATGAGTCCGAGGATCAAAATGGGTGTGAGTACCTGTATTTAAAACATGGAGGGGGTGGGTGGCAAGAAAAGCCTCTAACTGAATTCCACGGGAATCACAGCGAGACCCCCCCAGAGGAAATGGTGGGCATTAAAATCACCAAGTAACAGAATCGGTGGCGGTAATGACGAAACAAGGAAGGCAAAATCCGGAATAGATAATGCCCGAGAAGGAGAGAGATATAAAGAACAGAGCATATACCACCTATGTAAGTGGATACGGGCTGCTGTGTAATGCAGCGAAGTATGAACAAATAGCTGATGGTACTGAATATCAGTGCGGAGAAGGGCACTTTCATTAAAGGTCCCATCAGGAAAAGGATCTGAAGAATACAATAAATTATAGCCTGAGATTTGAGAAATAACAGCAGAGTGTAATTTTGGTTCCTGTAAGCAAACACCAACAGGGGCAAACTGGGAGAGTAACATCTGAAGCTCACCCCGATTACCCCTGAGGCCGCGTATATTCCACTGAAAATAGGCCATGATTGGCAATGATATATTATTATTATTATTATAATCAAAAAGAAGCGCTAAGCCACAAGGGCTATACAGCGCTGCAGGGTAGGGAAGGAAGCAAGGGAATTGGATGGCAGAAGGGAGGGGGGATGATCAGCAGGTTACAGAAAACAGCGGGGCACGGGATAGTACGGGGGTAGAGGGTAGCAAGAGATACAAGTAGAAAGGGCTGAAAGTATCAGAATTTGTGAAGTAAGTCAGTCGTTGTCAAAAAGTCAATGAGAGAGTCCGGATGGAAGGTGGGTCCATCAGCGAGAAGGGAAGGTAAAGAGAGAGCAGCGGGGCGAAGACGACGACAGAGGTAAATTCTGCGTGCTCGTTGATAAAGTGGGCAGTCCAACAGAATGTGGCTGACTGATAATGGAGCTTGGCAATTCTCACAGAGAGGAGCAAGACGCCTCTCCATGAGATATCCATGAGTAAGACGAGTATGGCCAATGCGAAGACGGGAGAGAGTAGTCTCCCAACCTCGACACTGGTGATAAGAAGACGGCCAGTAACCTATACTCGGTTTAATAGACTGAAGTTTGTTGCCGAGCATAGTAGACCAACGTTGTTGCCAACGGGTGTGAAGGTGGGAAGATATTACAGCAAAATAGTCCGTACATGGAATACCTCTATAAGAAACTGGTAGGTCATGTACTGCTGACCGCGCAGCAGTGTCTGCCTGTTCATTGCCCTGTACGTCAACATGACCAGGGACCCAACAAAAAACAATATCTTTATGCTTAGTAAAGATGCGGCGTAGCCAAAGTTGGATACGGAGGACTAAGGGGTGAGGTGTATCAAATTTTTGTATAGCCTGTAAAGCACTAAGGGAGTCTGAGACAACCACAAATGATGACACAGGCATAGATGCAATACGGATAAGTGCTGTAAGGATGGCATATAATTCAGCAGTAAAAATACTAGCTGAAGATAGTAAATGCCCTTGTACGACGCTGTCCGGAAACACTGCTGCGAATCCTACGCCGTCAGAAGACTTAGAGCCATCTGTGTACACAGCAATGGCATGAGAATGAGAGTGAAAGTGGTCAAGAAAAAGAGAGCGGGAAGCGACCGTAGACAGTTGGGCTTTCGAGCAAGGGAGGGAGAAAGAACAGACTCGAACAGCTGGAACTTCCCAGGGGGGTAGGGAAAAGTGAGATGCTACATGTACATAGAAAGGTGGTAGTTGAAGAGAAGACAAGAGCGAATGAAGGCGAAGAGAGAAGGGACGGAGTAAGCAGGGGCGGCGAACAAATAAAGAATGTCTACTAATATCAGTGACCATTCTATAAATGGAAGGATTGCGGAGATCATGAGAGCGTACATAGTAGCGCAAGCAATGGGCATCACGGCGATCGGATAAGGATGGAACGTTCGCTTCTGCATAGAGGCTTTCGACAGGGGAAGAGCGAAAAGCACCAAGGCATAAACGTAATCCTTGGTGATGAATGGGGTTAAGGCTAGAGAGAGTAGCAGGAGATGCCGCTGAATAGATCTGGTCACCATAATCAAGTTTCGATAAAATAAGGGTGGAATGTAGGTGAAGGAGGGTTCGACGATCAGCTCCCCACGAAAGATGAGCAAGGGTTTTAAGAAGGTTCAGCCGGCTGTGACAAGTTGCCTTCAGAGAGGTAATGTGAGGTTTCCAGGATAACCTACGATCAAAGAGGAGGCCCAGAAACTTGACTGTATCACGTTCAGGGATACGTGAGCCATAGAGGTACAAAGGATGATCAGAGATGACAGAGCGTCTAGTGAAAGTGATTTGGTGGGTTTTAGTGCTGGAAAATTTAAACCCATGTGTGGTGGCCCAATTGGAAACACGGTCGACTGCATGCTGGAGAGAAACTGTAAGGAGGTGACAGTCAGCGCCTGCACAGGCAATAGCGAAGTCATCAACATAGAGTGATGACCAAATATTTGATGGAAGACTAGAGGCCAAATCATTAATAGCAAGGAGAAAAAGTGTTGTGCTCAGAACACATCCCTGGGGGACACCTTCAGCTTGGACAAAGTCCGGGGAGAGCACATTATTAACCCGAACACGGAAATGCCTGTCAGTTAAAAAGTTCTTAAGGAAGGATGGTAGATTGCCTCGAAGGCCTAAGGAGTGGGCTTGGGCTAAAATATTATACCTCCAAGTTGTGTCATATGCCTTCTCAAGGTCAAAAAATATGGCAATAACTGAGTGGTTATTCGCAAAGGCATTACGAACATACGTATCCAAGCGCAGTAAGGGGTCTATGGTAGAACGTCCCTTACGAAAGCCATATTGACGAGTGGAGAGACTGTTGTGTGTCTCTAAATACCACACTAAACGTCTATTTACTAGACGTTCCATTACTTTGCAAACTGCACTGGTAAGAGCAATGGGACGATAGTGGGAGGTTTCATGTCCCGTAGTGCCTGGTTTGCGGAAAGGGAGAACAATGGCGGATTTCCACAGCTGTGGAAGAACTCCTTGTGACCAAATAAGATTGTAAAGGCGTAATAGGACTGCAAGGGCTGACTGATGTAAATGTTGTAGCATACGAATATGAATGTCGTCGGGCCCAGCTGCCGATGATCGACAAGCTGAGAGTGTTGCCTCCAGTTCTTGAAGTGTAAAAGGCACATTATACTGTTCTTCTCTGAGAGAAGAAAAGTCCAAGGGTGCTAACTCTCTGGCAGACTTTGAGGAAAGAAATGAGGGGCATAGATGGAGTCCCTGAGAAATACGGACCAGATGATTGCCAAGTTCATTGGCAACATCTAGTGGGTTTGCTATATCAACACCGGCAACCCGCAGAACAGGAGCCGGGTCAGGAGAATATTTACCACTCAGTTTTCGTACTTTTTTCCAGACTGCACTCATAGAGGAAGCAGAGGTGATGGTGGAGACATAATCTCGCCAGCAAGTGCGTTTAGCGTCACGGATGACACGGCGAGCGATCGCACGCTTCTGTTTAAAATCAAGGAGTCGCTCTGTGGTTCTATTGTACCGGTACCTGCCCCATGCAGCGCGTTTCAAACGTACTGCACGAGCACAAGCAGGAGACCACCAAGGCACGCATTTCTGAGAATGCCTGCCCGAAGTTTGGGGTATAGAATGAGAAGCTGCGGTGAAAACGGAGGACGAGAAGAGGTGTAAAAGCTCATCGATGGAGGACGAAGAAGGAACCTCTTTAAAAACAGTCAAGTGTGAGTAAAGGTTCCAATTTGCCCGATTAAATTGCCAGCGTGGGGTGCGAAGAGGTGGCGAATATGAAGGGGAAGTAAGAATGATTGGGAAATGATCACTGTCATGTAAGTCCGGGAGAACAGACCAAGTAAAGTCTAATGCGGCGGAGGAAGAGCAAACTGAGAGATCGATGCAAGAGAGAGTATGAGTCCGAGGATCAAAATGGGTGTGAGTACCTGTATTTAAAACATGGAGGGGGTGGGTGGCAAGAAAAGCCTCTAACCGAATTCCACGGGAATCACAGTGAGACCCTCCCCAGAGGAAATGGTGGGCATTAAAATCACCGAGTAACAGAATCGGTGGCGGTAATGACGAAACAAGGAAGGCAAAATCCGGAATAGATAATGCCCGAGAAGGAGAGAGATATAAAGAACAGAGCGTATACCACCTATGTAAGTGGATACGGGCTGCTGTGTAATGCAGCGAAGTATGAATAAATAGCTGATGGTACGGAATATCAGTGCGGAGAAGAAGGGCACTTTCATTAAAGGTCCCATCAGGAAAAGGATCTGAAGAATACAATAAATTATAGCCTGAGATGTGAGAAATAACAGCAGAGTGTAATTTTGGTTCCTGTAAGCAAACACCAACAGGGGCAAACTGGGAGAGTAACATCTGAAGCTCACCCCGATTACCCCTGAGGCCGCGTATATTCCACTGTAAAAAGGCCATGATTGGCAATGATAAAGATACTTGAAATCCGCAGGTAAGGGTTCCTACGGACTAGAAGGGTTAGAAAAGTCCACATGCGGAGGCAGTGGAAAATGTTCAAGCAGCGAAGGAACGGTGCGCTGTGAAGAAAGGAGTTGCGCAGATGGAGCAGAGGAGAGAGAAAGAGCGGAAGGTGGATCAGTGTCCATTGATGGTTTGGTCTCTGCAATATATTCAGAGATTGCTTCAAGTGTTTCGGAATTCAGAGATGTCGTATGGGAGACAATATTGGGAATGGTAGGGGGAGGATGAGTAAAGATTGGAACTGTATTGGACTGTACCAAGGTAGGGGGGGGCGAAAGGGTGGAGGGAACTGGAGAAGCGTGGCAGGGGACAGAAGAGACAGGAACCTGGGAGGTGGCAGAAGAGGAAGAAACTTGGGAGGGAACAGGGGAGGAAGGTACATTACGAGGAGGAGGGTGAACCTCTGCACTTGTAACTGAGCCAGTGAGAGGGGAAGAACTAGGGACAGAGACAGGGAGGGTAAAATGAGGAGGTGGAAGATGGGTAGGAGGTGTTACCGGACCTTTTTTTGACTTTTGAGAAGTAGAGGGACGATTGGGAAGAGGTGTCGTACGAGGTCTCGTCGATACTGAGGCTTGTAAGAGAGAACTCGAAGAAGCGAGATTAGACTGAGGCGTTGAAGTAGGGACGTCTGAGCTGAGGACAGCAAAAGGATTAGATACAGGAGTGATTATGGGAGAGGTAACCACAGAGGTGGGTGTAGAAGATGGGATACCAGAAGTGGGGGGACGTTTTGAAACACGGGAATAAGAAACACGTGGGAGTCTCCCTTGGAGGCGGAGATGAGAAACTGCCATGGCATAAGGGAGACCTTCTGTCTCTTTGAGGTAACGGATTTCCCGCTCGTTTAAATAGACCTGACAACGGCGAGAGTACGAAGGGTGAGCCTCATGACAGTTAAGGCAAGAGGGAGATCGATTGCAAGACGTATTAGAATGGTCATCGGCACCACAGACTGGGCATTCGGCGATAGATCTGCAATATTTCGCTGGATGGCCAAATCGCCAGCAATTTCTACACTGTTGTGGTGTAGGGATCACCTTTCGAACTTGTAACCGATGTCCTGCTATATAAACGGAGGATGGGAGTTCTCGGCTGTCAAAAGTTAAACGAGCCACATTGCTAGGGTATCGTCTCCGCCCACGGGCAGGAAGAACGTAAGTGTCTACCTTGAGGATTGGGAGATCTTGGAGTTCCAGCTGTTCTAGAATGTCGGTGCCACATGTCTGGAAATTTTGTTGAACTATGGTATGGGGCAGAATAACGGTACCACTACAAGAATTGAGGGAATGATGTTTTTCAAGGGTGACAGGAACAGTATCTATATGGGAAAGACGAGAGAGCTCACGAGCCTGGGTAGCATTCTGTACGGTAATGATGCGCGTACCGCTCTTAAGAGCATGAAAAGAAATATCTTTACCAACATGGCGTAGGAGTGCCTTGCCAATACTATGGTCAGAAAGATAGGCAGTAGAGGAAGTTGGTCGTAAAGTGAAGAATTTAGTCCACTGTTCAGTCTGAAACTGAGCGTGGAAAGGTAGTGAAGGACGTGTCGATCGTTTCTGAGAAGAACGAGAAGGTGAAGGTGGAGAAGTATCATCAGCAGGTAATTGTCGTTGACGTTTAGGCGTGGGACCAGAGTTGGTCCGACGTGGAACGGGTCGGCGATTTGAAAATTGCCGCACCGTAGAGGGAGAAGCCGGAAGCATAGTCAGAGGAGAGCGAAGGTCTGATAAATCGAAGGAGTCAGTCGAGGCCTCAGTACCTGAAGCGGGTGAGGAAACAGCACCGGCAATAGGTACAGAGGCATGAGGAATGTCTGAAGAGTGGTCCAAAGACGAGGCGGGGTCAGAACGGGGTGCGGTATCAAGAAGGGGCCCGGGGGTACCAGGTTCATGGACTAGGGCTGCCATGGTTAGGTTACTTCTTTCTTTTTGTTTTTAAGAAAAAAAAAGAAAGAAGAAAAGAAAATAAAAATAAAAAAAAGAAAAAAAAAAGGGGGGACCGGGGAGGGATAGTTCCTAGGAGGAATGAAAGGGCCAGAAATCTCCCTCCGCGCCCAAGAGGACTCGACACCGCTAGTAGCGCAGATGCAGCATGGAACCCGTGCCATACCCTACCCTTCATGCCAGTAAACCAGCAATCTGGGATAGCAACCTCACATCTGCCGAGCTACCTCGGTGGACAAAAGAGAGGGCGGCCGGATATCCGCCACAAAGCATACCTCCTTCAGCCACCACCCCCGGAATCCGAAAGGTGGCTTCCAGAGATACACCCGTCGCCCAAAAGACACCCAAAGCTACTCCGGGATACCGGAGAGGGATCGGGACATCCCTAGGCAATTCAGATTCCACGGCAAACTACGCCACTGCCAAGAAACCTCAACGGAATGGGATGGACCCCGGTGTCCTTTCCCCTACCCAGGAACTAGCGCGCCTGTGGGAGAAATCACGAAGGCTAAAAAGAGGAAGGGCAAAAGGGAGGGGTGAGGAGGAGGAGGAGGAATGGAAAAAGGGGAGGATGGGGAGGATGGGATAGGGGAGGGGAGAATGGGGGGTAATTAGGTTCGGTCTGAGGAAGAAGACCGACAGGGCTAATTCCTCAGACCAAGAGCCTCTTCACCACGCCAAGGAGCCCCCCTTGAAGAGGGGCAATGATATAGATACTTGAAATCCGCAGGTAAGGGTTCCTACGGACTAGAAGGGTTAGAAAAGTTCACATGCGGAGGCAGTGGAAAACGTTCAAGCAGCGAAGGAACGGTGCGCTGTGAAGAAAGGAGTTGCGCAGATGGAGCAGAGGAGAGAGAAAGAGCGGAAGGTGGATCAGTGTCCATTGATGGTTTGGTCTCTGCAATATATTCAGAGATTGCTTCAAGTGTTTCGGAATTCAGAGATGTTGTATGGGAGACAATATTGGGAATGGTAGGGGGAGGATGAGTAAAGATTGGAACTGTATTGGACTGTTCCAAGGTAGGGGGGGGGGCGAAAGGGTGGAGGGAACTGGAGAAGCGTGGCAGGGGACAGAAGAGGCAGGAACCTGGGAGGTGGCAGAAGAGGAAGAAACTTGGGAGGGAACAGGGGAGGAAGGTACAGTACGAGGAGGAGGGTGAACCTCTACACTTGTAACTGAGCCAGTGAGAGGGGAAGAACTAGGGACAGAGACAGGGAGGGTAAAATGAGGAGGTGGAAGATGGGTAGGAGGTGTTAACGGACCTTTTTTTGACTTTTGAGAAGTAGAGAGACGATTGGGAGGAGGTGTCGTACGAGGTCTCGTCGATACTGAGGCTTGTGAGAGAGAACTCGAAGAAGCGAGATTAGACTGAGGCGTTGAAGTAGGGACGTCTGAGCCGAGGACAGCAAAAGGATTAGATACAGGAGTGATTATGGGAGAGGTAACCACAGAGGTGGGTGTAGAAGATGGGATACCAGAAGTGGGGGGACGTTTTGAAACACGGGAATAAGAAACACGTGGGAGTCTCCCTTGGAGGCGGAGATGAGAAACTGCCATGGCATAAGGGAGACCTTCTGTCTCTTTGAGGTAACGGAGTTCCCGCTCGTTTAAATAGACCTGACAACGGCGAGAGTACGAAGGGTGAGCCTCATGACAGTTAAGGCAAGAGGGAGATCGATTGCAAGACGTATTAGAATGGTCATCGGCACCACAGACTGGGCATTCGGCGATAGATCTGCAATATTTCGCTGGATGGCCAAATCGCCAGCAATTTCTACACTGTTGTGGTGTAGGGATCACCTTTCGAACTTGTAACCGATGTCCTGCTATATAAACTGAAGATGGGAGTTCTCGGCTGTCAAAAGTTAAACGAGCCACATTGCTAGGGTATCGTCTCCGCCCACGGGCAGGAAGAACGTAAGTGTCTACCTTGAGGATTGGGAGATCTTGGAGTTCCAGCTGTTCAAGAATGTCAGTGCCACATGTCTGGAAATTTTGTTGAACTATGGTATGGGGCAGAATGACGGTACCACTAGAAGAATTGAGGGAATGATGTTTTTCAAGAGTGACAGGAACAGTATCGATATGGGAAAGACGAGAGAGCTCATGAGCCTGGGTAGCATTCTGTACGGTAATGATGCGCGTACCGCTCTTAAGAGCATGAAAAGAAATATCTTTACCAACATGGCGTAGGAGTGCCTTGCAAATACTATGGTCAGAAAGATAGGCAGTAGAGGAAGTTGGTCGTAAAGTGAAGAATTTAGTCCATTGTTCAGTCTGAAACTGAGCGTGGAAAGGTAGTGAAGGACGTGTCGATCGTTTCTGAGAAGAACGAGAAGGTGGAGAAGTATCATCAGCAGGTAACTGTCGTTGGCGTTTAGGCGTGGGACTAGAGTTGGTCCGACGTGGAACGGGTCAGCGATTTGAAAATTGCTGCACCGTAGAGGGAGAGGCCGGAAGCATAGTCAGAGGAGAGCGAAGGTCCGATAAATCGAAGGAGTCAGTCGAGGCCTCAGTACCCGAAGCGGGTGAGGAAACAGCACCGGCAATAGGTACAGAGGCATGAGGAATGTCTGAAGAGTGGTCCAAAGACGAGGCGGGGTCAGAACGGGGTGCGGTATCAAGAAGGGGTCCGGGGGTACCAGGTTCATGAACTAGGGCTGCCATGGTTAGGTTACTTCTTTCTTTTTGTTTTTAAGAAAAAAAAGAAGAAAAGAAAATAAAAATAAAAAAAAATAAAAAAAGGGGGGACCGGGGAGGGATAGTTCCTAGGAGGAATGAAAGGGCCAGAAATCTCCCTCCGTGCCCAAGAGGACCTCGGCACCGCAAGAAGCGCAGATGCAGCATGGAACCCGTGCCATACCCTACCCATCATGCTAGTAAACTAACAATCCGGGATAGCAACCTCACATCTGCCGAGCTACCTCGGTGGACAAAAGAGAGGGCGGCCGGATATCCGCCACAAAGCATATCTCCTTCGCCCACCACCCCCAGAATCCGAAAGGTGGCTTCCAGAGATACACTCGTCGCCCGAAAGACACCCAAAGCTACTCCGGAATACCGGAGAGGGATCGGGACATCCCCCAGGCGATCCAGATTCCACGGCAAACTACGCCACCGCTAAGAACCTCAACGGAATAGGGATGGACCCCGGTATCCTTTCCTCTACCTAGGAACTAGCGCGCCTGTGGGAGAAATCCCAAAGGACAAAAAGAGGAAGGGCAAAAGGGAGGGGTGGGGAGGAGGAGGAGGAAAGGAAAAAGGGGAGGATGGGATAGGGGAGGGGAGATTGGGGGGTAATTAGGTTCGATCTGAGGAAGAAGACCGATAGGTCTAATTCCTCAGACCAAGAGCCTCTTCACCACGCCAAGGAGCCCCCCTTGAAGAGGAGTACTTACTGAGATATAAGCCCGCGAAGTTGGTGCTAAATGATGAGGTGTTGACAATATGGAGCACTGCCGCTTGCAGAAATAAAAAACATTTATCGTTTTTCCAATTCTTTTCTATTTTTTGTTGTTTTCATGTAATGATAATGTTTTGTTGCAGATCTTTTGATTTCATAGCCAATTCTTTTTGAGACACAAATGTTTGGGGATTTTCTTTCTTTTTTGGGTCACCCTGCCTCGGTGGGAAACGGCCGACTTGTTGAAAAAAAAAAATATATATATATATAAATATATATATATATATAAATATATATATATATATATAAATATATATATATATATAAATATAAGTATAAATATAAGTAGTAGGTTGGTAGACAGCAACCACCCAGGGAGGTACTACCGTCCTGCCAAGTGAGTGTAAAACGAAGCCTGTGATTGTTTTACATGATGGTAGGATTGCTGATGTCTTTTGTCTGTCTCATAAATATGCAAGATTACAGGCATGTCTTGCTACTTCTACTTACACTTAGGTCACACTACACATACATGTACACATTTATTTATACACACTCATCTGAGTTTTTCTTTGATTTTATCTTAATAGTTCTTGGTCTTATTAATTTTCCTTTTATATCCATGGGGAAGTGGAATAAGAATCTTTCCTCCGTAAGCCATGCGTGTTGTAAAAGTCAACTAAAATGCCGGGAACAATGGGCTAGTAACCCCTTTTCCTGTAAAGATTACTAAAAAGAATAAGAAGAAGAAAATTGTCAAAGTGGGAAGTCTGAATGTGCGTGGATGTTGTGCAGATGATAAGAAAGAGATGATTGTGGATGTTATGAATGAGAAGAAGCTGGATGTCCTGGCTTTAAGTGAAACAAAGCTGAAGGGGGTGGGAGAGTTTCAGTGGAGAGGAATAAATGGGATTAGGTCAGGGGTTTCAAATAGAGTTAGAGCTAAAGAAGGAGTAGCAATAATGTTGAAGGATAAGCTATGGCAGGAAAAGAGGGACTATAAATGTATTAATTCAAGGATTATGTGGAGTAAAATAAAGATTGGATGTGAAAAGTGGGTTATAATAAGCGTGTATGCACCTGGAGAAGAGAGAAGTGTAGAGGAGAGAGAGAGATTTTGGGAAATGTTGAGTGAATGCGTGGGGAGTTTTGAATCAAGTGTGAGAGTAATGGTGGTTGGGGATTTTAATGCTAAAGTGGGTAAAAATGTTATGGAGGGAGTAGTAGGTAAATTTGGGGTGCCAGGGGTAAATGTAAATGGGGAGCCTTTAATTGAGCTATGTGTAGAAAGAAATTTGGTAATAAGTAATACATATTTTATGAAAAAGAGGATAAATAAATATACAAGGTATGATGTAGCACGTAATGAAAGTAGTTTATTAGATTATGTATTGGTGGATAAAAGGTTGATGGGTAGGCTCCAGGATGTACATGTTTATAGAGGGGCAACTGATATATCGGATCATTATTTAGTTGTAGCTACAGTTAGAGTAAGAGGTAGATGGGAAAAGAGGAAGGTGGCAACAACAAGTAAGAGGGAGGTGAAAGTGTATAAACTAAGGGAGGAGGAAGTTCGGGTGAGATACAAGCGACTATTGGCAGAAAGGTGGGCTAGTGCAAAGATGAGTAGTGGGGGGGTTGAAGAGGGTTGGAATAGTTTTAAAAATGCAGTATTAGAATGTGGGGCAGAAGTTTGTGGTTATAGGAGGGTGGGGGCAGGAGGAAAGAGGAGTGATTGGTGGAATGATGAAGTAAAGGGTGTGATAAAAGAGAAAAAGGTAGCTTATGAGAGGTTTTTACAAAGCAGAAGTGTTATAAGAAGAGCAGAGTATATGGAGAGTAAAAGAAAGGTAAAGAGAGTGGTGAGAGAGTGCAAAAGGAGAGCAGATGATAGAGTGGGAGAGGCACTGTCAAGAAATTTTAATGAAAATAAGAAAAAATTTTGGAGTGAGTTAAACAAGTTAAGAAAGCCTAGGGAAAATATGGATTTGTCAGTTAAAAACAGAGTAGGGGAGTTAGTAGATGGGGAGATGGAGGTATTGGGTAGATGGCGAGAATATTTTGAGGAACTTTTAAATGTTAAGGAAGAAACAGAGGCAGTAATTTCATGCACTGGTCAGGGAGGTATACCATCTTTTAGGAGTGAAGAAGAGCAGAATGTAAGTGTGGGGGAGGTACGTGAGGCATTACGTAAAATGAAAGGGGGTAAAGCAGCTGGAACTGATGGGATCATGACAGAAATGTTAAAAGCAGGGGGGGATATAGTGTTGGAGTGGTTGGTACTTTTGTTTAATAAATGTATGAAAGAGGGGAAGGTACCTAGGGATTGGCAGAGAGCATGTATAGTCCCTTTATATAAAGGGAAAGGGGACAAAAGAGACTGTAAAAATTATAGAGGAATAAGCTTACTGAGTATACCAGGAAAAGTGTACGGTAGGGTTATAATTGAAAGAATTAGAGGTAAGACAGAATGTAGGATTGCGGATGAGCAAGGAGGTTTTAGAGTGGGTAGGGGATGTGTAGATCAGGTGTTTACATTGAAGCATATATGTGAACAGTATTTAGATAAAGATAGGGAAGTTTTTATTGCATTTATGGATTTAGAAAAGGCATATGATAGAGTGGATAGAGGAGCAATGTGGCAGATGTTGCAAGTATATGGAATAGGTGGTAAGTTATTAAATGCTGTAAAGAGTTTTTATGAGGATAGTGAGGCTCAGGTTAGGGTGTGTAGAAGAGAGGGAGACTACTTCCCGGTAAAAGTAGGTCTTAGACAGGGATGTGTAATGTCACCATGGTTGTTTAATATATTTATAGATGGGGTTGTAAAGGAAGTAAATGCTAGGGTGTTTGGGAGAGGGGTGGGATTAAATTATGGGGAATCAAATTCAAAATGGGAATTGACACAGTTACTTTTTGCTGATGATACTGTGCTTATGGGAGATTCTAAAGAAAAATTGCAAAGGTTAGTGGATGAGTTTGGGAATGTGTGTAAAGGTAGAAAGTTGAAAGTGAACATAGAAAAGAGTAAGGTGATGAGGGTGTCAAATGATTTAGATAAAGAAAAATTGGATATCAAATTGGGGAGGAGGAGTATGGAAGAAGTGAATGTTTTCAGATACTTGGGAGTTGACGTGTCGGCGGATGGATTTATGAAGGATGAGGTTAATCATAGAATTGATGAGGGAAAAAAGGTGAGTGGTGCGTTGAGGTATATGTGGAGTCAAAAAACGTTATCTATGGAGGCAAAGAAGGGAATGTATGAAAGTATAGTAGTACCAACACTCTTATATGGGTGTGAAGCTTGGGTGGTAAATGCAGCAGCGAGGAGACGGTTGGAGGCAGCGGAGATGTCCTGTTTAAGGGCAATGTGTGGTGTAAATATTATGCAGAAAATTCGGAGTGTGGAAATTAGGAGAAGGTGTGGAGTTAATAAAAGTATTAGTCAGAGGGCAGAAGAGGGGTTGTTGAGGTGGTTTGGTCATTTAGAGAGAATGGATCACAGTAGAATGACATGGAAAGCATATAAATCTATAGGGGAAGGAAGGCGGGGTAGGGGTCGTCCTCGAAAGGGTTGGAGAGAGGGGGTAAAGGAGGTTTTGTGGGTAAGGGGCTTGGACTTCCAGCAAGCGTGCGTGAGCGTGTTAGATAGGAGTGAATGGAGACGAATGGTACTTGGGACCTGACGATCTGTTGGAGTGTGAGCAGGGTAATATTTAGTGAAGGGATTCAGGGAAACCGGTTATTTTCATATAGTCGGACTTGAGCCCTGGAAATGGGAAGTACAATGCCTGCACTTTAAAGGAGGGGTTTGGGATATTGGCAGTTTGGAGGGATATGTTGTGTATCTTTATATGTTTATGCTTCTAGACTGTTGTATTCTGAGCACCTCTGCAAAAACAGTGATAATGTGCGAGTGTGGTGAAAGTGTTGAATGATGATGAAAGTATTTTCTTTTTGGGGATTTTCTTTCTTTTTTGGGTCACCCTGCCTCGGTGGGAGACGGCCGACTTGTTGAAAAAAAAAAAAAAAAAAAAAAAAAAATATAAATAAATATATAAATATATAAATATATATATATATATATATATAAATATATATATATATATAAATATATATAAATATATATATATATATATAATATATATATATAAATATATAAATATATATATAAATATATATATAATATATATATATAAATATATAAATATATAAATATATATATATATATATATATATATATATATATATATATATAAATATATATATATATATATATATATATATATATATATATATATATATATATATACATATATATATATAAATATATACAGTGGACCCCCGCATAGCGAACTTAATCCGTGCAAGAGGGCTGGTCGTTATGCGAAATGTTCGCTATGCGAATTAATTTTCCCCATAAGAAATAATGGAAATAAAATTAATCCGAGCAAGACACCCAAAAGTATGAAAAAAAAATTTTTTTACCACAAAAAAATGTTAATTTTAGTACACACAAACTGAAAAAGGCATGCACAATTACATGACACTTACTTTTATTGAAGATCTGGTGATGATTGATGGGATGGGAGGAGGGGAGAGAGAGTGTTAGTGTTTAGAAGGGGAATCCCCTTCCATTAGGACTTGAGGTAGCAAGTCCTTTTCCGGGGTTACTTCCCTTCTTCTTTTAATGCCACTAGGACCAGCTTGAGAGTCACTGGACCTCTGTCGCACAACAAATCTGTCCATAGAGCTCTGTACCTCCCGTTCCTTTACGATTTGTCTAAAATGGGCCACAACATTGTCATTGAAATAGTCACCAGCACGGCTTGCAACAGCTGTGTCAGGGTGATTTTCATCCATAAAGGTTTGCAGTTCAACCCACTGTGCACACATTTCCTTAATTTTTGAAGTAGGCACAATGGATTCCACAACTGGCATAGGCTTCTCAGGGTTAGCCCCAAACCCTTCAAAATCTTTCTTAATTTCCATACTAATTCTCACCCTTTTTACCACAGGGTTGGCACTAGAAGCTTTCTTGGGGCCCATGGTCACTTATTTTCCAGAAACAGCACCGAAAACACTGTAATAATACGAAATATTCCGAGTGTATGCTTGAATGTTACCGCAGAGGCTGGCTGGTAAACAATGGGACGGGCGGCACATGTGAGGCTGGCTGAGGCCGCACATTGGACGCGTCTCGGACGAAGGTCGCTGAGCGGGTTTTTGTCCACTATGCGGGGCAAAATTTTAGCGAACAAAGCGTTCGCTATGCGGATTGTTCGCTATGCAAGGCGTTCGCTATGCGGGGGTCCACTGTATATAATTTTTTTTTGTTTTTTTTTTCAACAAGTCGGCCGTCTCCCACCGAGGCAGGGTGACCCAAAAAAGAAAGAAAATCCCCAAAAAGAAAATACTTTCATAATCATTCAACACTTTTACCACACTCACACATTATCACTGCTTTTGCAGAGGTGCTCAGAATACAACAGTTCAGAAGCATATACGTATAAAGATACACAACATATCCCTCCAAACTGCCAATATCCCAAACCCCTCCTTTAAAGTGCAGGCATTGTACTTCCCATTTCCAGGACTCAAGTCCGACTATATGAAAATAACCGGTTTCCCTGAATCCCTTCACTAAATATTACCCTGCTCACACTCCAACAGATCGTCAGGTCCCAAGTATCATTCGCCTCCATTCACTCCTATCTAATACGCTCATGCACGCTTGCTGGAAGTCCAAGCCCCTAGCCCACAAAACCTCCTTTACCCCCTCTTTCCAACCCTTTCGAGGACGACCCCTACCCCTCCTTCCTTCCCCTATAGATTTATATGCTTTCCATGTCATTCTACTTTGATCCATTCTCTCTAAATGACCATACCACCTCAACAACCCCTCTTCTGCCCTCTGACTAATGCTTTTATTAACTCCACACCTTCTCCTAATTTCCACACTCCGAATTTTCTGCATAATATTAACACCACACATTGCCCTTAGACAGGACATCTCCACTGCCTCCAACCGTCTCCTCGCTGCTGCATTTACCAACCAAGCTTCACATCCATATAAGAGTGTTGGTACTACTATACTTTCATACATTCCCTTCTTTGCCTTCATAGATAATGTTTTTTGGCTCCACATATACCTCAATGCACCACTCACCTTTTTTCCCTCATCAATTCTATGATTAACCTCATCCTTCATAAATCCATCCGCCGACACGTTAACTCCCAAGTATCTGAAAACATTCACTTCTTCCATACTCCTCCTCCCCAATTTGATATCCAATTTTTCTTTATCTAAATCATTTGATACCCTCATCACCTTACTCTTTCCTATGTTCACTTTCAACTTTCTACCTTTACACACATTCTCAAATTCATCCACTAACCTTTGCAATTTTTCTTTAGAATCTCCCATAAGCACAGTATCATCAGCAAAAAGTAACTGTCAATTCCCATTTTGAATTTGATTCCCCATAATTTAATCCCACACCTCTCCCGAACACCCTAGCATTTACTTCTTTTACAACCCCATCTATAAATATATTAAACAACCATGGTGACATTACACATACCTGTTTAAGACCTACTTTTACCGGGAAGTAGTCTCCCTCTCTTCTACACACCCTAACCTGAGCCTCACTATCCTCATAAAAACTCTTTACAGCATTTAATAACTTACCACCTATTCCATATACTTGCAACATCTGCCACATTGCTCCTCTATCCACTATCATATGCCTTTTCTAAATCCATAAATGCAATAAAAACTTCCCTACCTTTATCTAAATACTGTTCACATATATGCTTCAATGTAAACACTTGATCTACACATCCCCTACCCACTCTGAAACCTCCTTGCTCATCCACAATCCTACATTCTGTCTTACCTCTAATTCTTTCAATTATAACCCTACCGTACACTTTTCCTGGTATACTCAATAAACTTATTCCTCTATAATTTTTACAATCTCTTTTGTCCCCCTTCCCTTTATATAAAGGGACTATACATGCTCTCCGCCAATATATATATATTTATGTTGTGTATCTTTATACGTATATGCTTCTAAACTGTTGTATTCTGAGCACCTCTGCAAAAGCAGTGATAATGTGTGTGTGGTGAAAGTGTTGAATGATGATGAAAGTATTTTCTTTTCAGGGATTTTCTTTCTTTTTTGGGTCACCCTGCCTCGGTGGGAGACGGCCGACTTGTTGAAAAAAAAAAAAAATCTGTTTTTCTTTTTAACAAGTCGGCCATCTCCCACCGAGGCAGGGTGATATATACATATATATATACAAGAGATTTACAAGTCCCATTTATGTTTCCAGAAGTCCACCACTGTATGGTACTCCAAGAAGCATGGATTCATAAAGAGCGCCACCCCACACCTCAGGGTTGCTGTTTAGTGCAAGCACACACAACACACTTTTTCTGAAAGTACTTCTTCTTTGGGATAGATGGTAATCGTACAAGGTAGTGACAGTTAGGGATTATTCAGTCGGGCACTTCCCCCTCTTCTTGTGGAGTGACAGGTCGCTATTGTGGGGTGACAGGTCGCTGTGGAGTGACAGGTATAGGTGTGGTACCATACTTTTTCGCTATCTGCTTGATGGCATAGAGGGGGTTTTCTGTATATTGTTGTTGCTTCCCAGTCTTTATTTCATACATGTTGAAGGCATTGAGCATTGCAATATCTACAAGGTGGAAAAAAACTTTTATACACCACTTGCGACTCCTATGCACACAATCAACAAACCCTATCACGTCACACTTGTCAACTAGTCGCATATTGTTCGTATAGTCGATGACAGCAGCTGGCTTTACAATAAGGTCATTGTTGAACCTGCTCAGTCTGTACCATCTCGTTTCTGTGGATGGTTGGCAGCAACATCATGTCCTGTTTGTCATGCCATGTCAGTGCCATGATGTCATTGGCATGAAATGCTTCTACTAGACTTCCTCCACTAAACCTTGGCATGTGTTTTCTACTACTTCTCACTGTTCCACATATATCAGTATTGTTCACACATAGGAAATCTGCGAGCATAGGGCTTGTATACCAGTTGTCTGAACAATGCATGACCTTTGCCAAGGTATGGCCCCATCATCTTGTGAACATCATCCCCAGAAATGCCCAACATGCGCCTGGTATCGCCGGGTGTATTTTTCCCTGTGTAGATAATGACATCCAACACAAGACCAGTCTCAAAGTCACACATAACAAATAGTTTTATACCAAAGCGATTATGTTTGCTTGGTATATATTTCGAATGACAGTCATCCCTTGAACAGAACCAAAGACTCATCGACAACAATGTTCTTGAATGGATAAAAGTAGGCACTGAATTTTTGCTTCAGATACATAAACAATTCCCAGATTTTGTATAAGAGGCCATTTCTGTTTGGCGTATTCCTGTCTGAGAAGTGCAACATTCATAGCAACAGAGTGAATCTGTTGCAGGGAAGGAGGTCACGAAAGACTGGAGTACTGATGAAGTGGTCTGTGGACCAGCAGTGCTATATTGTTCTTATACGTGTGTGGCATAAGCATGACAGTGCCAAGGAATAAATAAATTTCAGCCACAGTTGTATCTTTACACTTGTGCAGCCATGAAGACTCTGAAACCTCTGTATGGTCCATTGTATACTGGTAGTACATGTTGGTCTGGGTAACAATTAGGTTCATAATCGGCTCATCAAAGTATTGTTGAAAATAGTCTAACTCTGTAGACTCATTTGTGACGGGACAGTGTGGCATGATGCCACTTCTACTGGCATCAAAACTGAAAGGATGTGGCACAAATGGCATACTTTCTGTCCAGTTCCATTCGCGATCAGATGGTGCAGGGTGGACCTCTGGCATGGGACGTGGCAGCACATGGCTGAGAGGGTGCCAGGCAGTCCTTTGTCTGCCCACCCACTGTGCCACGAGGTCCAGGCATCATGCCACCCCCCTCTTCCTCCATCCCAACATTATCACTATCATTATCACTACCACTATCAGTGGCTGGGGTTTTGGATCGTGACCTGCCACAACCCTTGCCGCTGACCACATATGGCACAATGCCTGAATGTTGCAACCCCTGAATGGGTCACAATGTATATAATGTATATTATCTTTTCATATAATTTTATGTTGCTTATATTTGCGACAATAGCTAAATCGTAAATATATTGCTTTATATTATTATTTGACTTAGTTATATTGTTAGGTAGGATGTAACATTTATATATTATTATTATGTGCTCATAGTTCAAGTCTTGATTGTCTAACTACTGTAATTATCGCTCGTGGCTCGTTTCCCTGCCGGCTTCTCAGTGTTGCTGGGCAGCAACTGTCCACGGAGCAATCACGTGATCGAGGGGGAGGGGTGTTCACACCTCACCTGGAGTAGTCAGTCTGGGCTAGACTCCCTTGGTGGTTGGACGTATTCCTGACAAGACGTGCCTAACTCTTCCTTAGTGGCCCTTGTTGGAAGATCGTCTCTGTCGCTTTATTGTTGTAGGTTCTGTGGAACTCTGTTCACAGAACATTGTCTAGACTTAGTGATTTTCGACGTTGTACTGAGGTTGTGTGTCGCATAGACACTGAGCAACTCAGGTCCTGAGCTATAGCTTCTGACCTAATTTGTACTGTTATCTGTGTACTGACACAGTCGGGGATTTTCTTATGCTGAACTTAGATTCAGTAGTATGGGAGTTTTGTGACTTTTGTGGAGGATCTGCAGATGGTCCCTACTTAGTGTCGTTACATTATCTCCTTGATCCTGATTCTGTGTCGCTGTTGCTTGTTATATTGTTGTTCGGCTTAGCAGTCTTTTTTTTTGTTCAAGCAAGCTGTTCTTATTGCCAGGTTGGACAAGAAGTTAGTTTATGTGAGGACTTTGTCAGTCACTGGTTTAAGTCTAGTCGAGTCGTGAGACATAGTGAACTACTTAGAGCACTTACACACAAACTTGTTTGTATATTGTATTATTTAAGGTTAATGTACCAGACGGTACTTAAGACGTATAAATGTGATATGTGCCTTCAGCACAATACTACTGTACACGAGAGAAGTGATTATTATTAATTTGTTTAAATTGATTTTATTTTAATTTGATAATATACTCCTAGACATCTTGATTGTTAATAAATTTATTAAATTTTAATTTCTTTAGTTAGTAGCCTACCAGTTGTAATCCTGAAGCACTAATAATTCTTACTGAATTCTAATGGATAACTGGACCAGGATACTGACTACTTGTTACGAAAACCCAGTAACAGGCTGAATGCTAGAAGGGCAGTCGTTTCTAGTATTCACTGGAGATCTCTATGCTTATTGGAAATCACGTTTTTTGTAACACTGAACGTAGGTTACGATGCCTAAAAGCACGTTTCACTGGGGAATAATGATAATCACTTTCACTTGACGAATTATCTATCGGCACAAAATCGATTTCATCATTGTCACATCACTTTCACTATCATCACCAAAACGCATGGAAAACGATAATTTACTCTTGCGGAGTTGCCTTTGGGAAGTAACACTAGCAACCCCAGAGGTGCTGGGCTGAGGGTCTCTTGCAGCCACACTGGCCACCTCAGAAGTGCTGGGCTGAGGGTTTGGTATGGCCACACTATCCACACTGGCCACCCCAGAGGTCATGGCCTGAGGGTCATCTAGGTTATCAACAAAAGTTTCACTATTTCCTTGATCTTTAGTAACTATATCAGAGTCAAAACCACTAAACTCGCATTCTGTAGTATCACTTTCCGAGAATAGTAGTGTGTTAATACGATGAGGCGTAAATGAATCACGGGGGTTTGCCATGACGTTAACCCAAGATGGAGCTGAAACTAACTGGCGTTACCACGCGGTACCCCAGTGTCCCCGATTTTTTTCATAGTGCACATACTGAGTGTGCACATTAATTCTTTCATGTCTAGGCGACTCGGGCCTATCACGCCAATTTTGAAGGAATGAAAAATAAAACGATCTACGTTCAGAGCCTGCCGCACATGAACGTATATCTACATGTGGACAGTTTAAGGGTTAAATACAAGCTTTCTGGAATTAATTAACGTCATTAACTGGAGGTCCACTGCACTGGTACAGTAGTGGTGCGTAGTATGGGTAGAGTAGCGGTGTAGAGTATGGGAAGAGTAGTGGTGCCTAGTACTGGTACAGTAGCTGTGCCTAGTATGAACAGCAGTGCCTAGTACTGGTACAGTAGTGGTGCCTAGTAAGGGTACATTAGTTGTACCTAGTAGTGGTACCACCTAGTACTGGTACAGTAGCAGTGCCTAGTATTAGTACAGTAGCAGTGTCTAGTACTGGTACAGTAACAGTGCCTAGTACTAGTACAGTAGTAGTGCCTCGTACTGGTACAGTAGTGGTGCCTAGTATAGGTAGAGTAGCAGTGCCTAGTATGGGTAGAGTAGCAGTGCCTAGTATGGGTAGAGTAGCAGTGCCTAGTATGGGTAGAGTAGCAGTGCCTAGTATGGGTAGAGTAGCAGTGCCTAGTATGGGTAGAGTACCAGTGCCTAGTATGGGTAGTGGTGCCTAGTACTGGTACAGTAGCTGTGCCTAGTACTGGTACAGTAGCTGTGCCTAGTACTGGTACAGTAGTGGTGCCTAGTACTGGTACAGTAGTGGTGCCTAGTACTGGTACAGTAGTGGTGCCTAGTACTGGTACAGTAGTGGTGCCTAGTATAAATAACAAAAAGGCACAATACCGTGACTGGAACGATACACAAATAACCTGCACATAAAAGAGAGAAGCTTACGACGACGTTTCGGTCCGACTTGGACCATTGACAAAGTCACAGTAACAGAGGTGGAGCAGGACGGCTATATATAGGCAGGAAGAGGTGGAGGTAGTAGTAGTAGTAGTAGTAGTTGTAGCAGTACTCCTGTAGTAGTCCTGCTCCACCTCTGTTACTGTGACTTTGTCAATGGTCCAAGTCGGACCGAAACGTCGTAAGCTTCTCTCTTTTATGTGTGGGTTATTTGTGTATGGTGCCTAGTACTGGTACAGTAGCAGTGCCTACTACAATAGTGGTGTTTAACGCTAGTACAATAGTGGTGTCTACTGCTAGTACAATAGTGGTGCCTATTATATACCCTGTGATAAAGATAGTACCTAGGATGGTTCTGGCTATCAACCTATATACCCTGTGACAGGAGGGTAGTACCTAGGAAGGTTCTGGCTATCAACCTAATATATACCACCCTGTGACAGGAGGGTAGTACCTATGATGGTTGCCGGCTATCAACCTACTATATACCATGTGACACGAGGGTAGTACCTAGGATGGTTGCTGGCTATCAACCTACTATATACCATGTAACAGGAGGGTAGTACCTAGGATGGTTGCTGGCTATCAACCTACTATATACCATGTGACAGGAGGGTAGTACCTAGGATGGTTGCTGGCTATCAACCTACTATATACCATGTGACAGGAGGGTAGTACCTAGGATGGTTGCTGGCTATCAACCTACTATATACCATGTGACAGCAGGGTAGTATCTAGGATGGTTGCTGGCTATCAACCTACTACATACCATGTGACATGAGGGTAGTACCTATAATGGTTGCTGGCTATCAACCTACTATATACCATGTGACAGCAGGGTAGTACCTATGATGGTTGCTGGCTATCAACCTACTATATACCATGTGACAGGAGGGTAGTACCTAGGATGGTTGCTGGCTATCAACCTACTATATACCATGTGACAGCAGGGTAGTACCTATGATGGTTGCTGGCTATCAACCTACTATATACCATGTGACAGCAGGGTAGTACCTAGGATGGTTGCTGGCTATCAACCTACTATGTCTGCAACTGGAGAAAGGTAACCCATCTAATATAAATGTAGCTTACCTGAACAATGCTCCATTTTTTGTCTTTAATTGTGACAGGGAAGGAGTACATGACCCCTTCAGGCAGGTTGTACGAGCCATCAGAGAACACTCCCATAGACACAAAGTGACCTTCTGATGTTCCCTCCCAAATGCTCCTCATGTGGTCACAGGCAGCCTTGGCAGCAGACATTGCAGATGACAACTTGCGAGCAGCGATGACTGCAGCACCACGCTTCTGAACGCTCTGAAAGTTCAATGAATGTTAACGCTACATATTAGTTTCATTAATTCTACTTTTTTCTTTGCTTTTGTGGCCCATGAGACCCATATAATGCACACTAAGTATATCCACTCATTGTATGCAACACCATAGCCTCACTAATACTGTCATCCGCATATTAAGAAAACTTGTTTACACAAAGAGAACAAACACAGGTAAAAATGTTTCACATTAGTACTGTTCTAATATTCTAAATACAGCCTCTCCTCACTTAACGACCAAGTTCCCTTCCTAAGACCAAATCGGTATACAAATTTGTTGCTCAGCAAGCAGCACACTATAATGGTAGTATGCTCCTTGTTTAGCAACATTTTTAGTATATTTTTGTTTATACAGTATATTGTAATAAACAGAATAGAGCAAATTAGGTCAAATATACATTATTTAGGTACAGATACTGGTCAGAGAGCCTGTCACAAGTTCAAGTTGTCGGTAAACGAGTACGTCACTAAGTGAGGAGAGGATGTGTATATACATGTATATTGTACAGTAAACCATACCCCCGGCCGGGATTGAACCCGCGGTCATAGAGTCTCAAAACTCCAGCCCGTCGCGTTAGCCACTAGACCAGCTAGCCACAATAAGATTCATCCAACTAGGTATATTTCTACACCATAGGAAAGTTAGCACAGGCACCTCTGTGACCACAAATACAAGTTTTTACAGACGAATCTCCAGCTAGCGTGGCCGTGACGAACTCTAGCTCAAGTCCCTTCACTGCCGTCAACATGACTCAAGAAATCGTAATGACACGATTGCAAATAAACCATACCCCCGGCCGGGATTGAACCCGCGGTCATAGAGTCTCAAAACTCCAGCCCGTCGCGTTAGCCACTAGACCAGCTAGCCACAATAAGATTCATCCAACTAGGTATATTTCTACACCATAGGAAAGTTAGCACAGGCACCTCTGTGACCACAAATGCAAGTTTTTACAGACGAATCTCCAGCTAGCGTGGCCGTGACGAACTCTAGCTCAAGTCCCTTCACTGCCGTCAACATGACTCAAGAAATCGTAATGACACGATTGCAAATAAACCATACCCCCGGCCGGGATTGAACCCGCGGTCATAGAGTCTCAAAACTCCAGCCCGTCGCGTTAGCCACTAGACCAGCTAGACGGCAGTGAAGGGACTTGAGCTAGAGTTCGTCACGGCCACGCTAGCTGGAGATTCGTCTGTAAAAACTTGCATTTGTGGTCACAGAGGTGCCTGTGCTAACTTTCCTATGGTGTAGAAATATACCTAGTTGGATGAATCTTATTGTGGCGAGCTGGTCTAGTGGCTAACGCGACGGGCTGGAGTTTTGAGACTCTATGACCGCGGGTTCAATCCCGGCCGGGGGTATGGTTTATTTGCAATCGTGTCATTACGATTTCTTGAGTCATATTGTACAGTACAGTGGACCCCCGGTTAACGATATTTTTTCACTCCAGAAGTATGTTCAGGTGCCAGTACTGACCGAATTTGTTCCCAGGAATATTGTGAAGTAGATTAGTCCATTTCAGACCCCCAAACATACACATACAAACGCACTTACATAATTGGTCGCATTCGGAGGTGACCGTTATGCGGGGGTCCACTGTATATCTACCTATCTTTCAACATACCAGCCGTATCCCACCGAGGTGGGGTGGCCCAAAAGGAAAAACTAAAGTTTCTCCTTTTAAATTTAGTAATATATACAGGAGAAGGGGTTACTAGCCCCTTGCTCCCAGCATTTTAGTCGCCTCTTATGACACACATGGCTTACGGAGGAAGAATTCTGTTCCACTTCCTAATGGATATGTACAGTATACACCTACCATCCGACTTACGACCAAGCTTGATTCTGACCAACCGGTCGTAAGTCAAAATGGAAGCAAGTCGAACCTTTGAAAATTGCAGACATACTGGGAAATGCATAATGTCAAACTTTTCCTATATAAACTACCTACATAGTCCTGTAATGTAATGTACAATCATTATTTCATTCTTTTTACCATAATTTACTTCTATTGTTATATTTTAAATATTTATGTACTGTATATAATGTATACATGGTAGTGAACTGTATTGTAAATTTTACATCGCATACAGTATCATATGTTACTGTTGTCTTTATGTATTGTCGACACAGTGGAATGGGAGAATACCACTGGTAGTGTCATCCTGCCAGAATGTTGTATAACCTACACCCTAAGTAAAGAGAAACAACTCTGGAACGTGTAATACGTTAAGTAAAGAGAAAACTCTGGAACGTGTAATACGTATCTGGCTGGCTGGCTGGGTGGGTGGCCGGGTGGGTGGGTGGCCAGGTAGGTGGTTGGCTGACTGAATATGGCTCTCTCTCTCTCTCTCACAGGTACACGTAAGTGAAGTTATCACAGTATAAATTACCTAGGATAACCCAAAAAATCCAGACAAAGTGCTATACAGTGGATCTGTGCTCCAGTGCCCTAAATTAATAATAATAATAATAATTATTATTATTGCAATAATACATATGCACTAATATTAATAATAATATTATTAAACTATAATATAATAATCGTGTCCACTCATTACTTACCTTAAAATATCTGTAGTCTTAATGTAGAGTGAGAGGTGAGTAAACAAGATTAAATGAATAAGCGAATGAGAGTGTAGAAGGTTGGCGAGTTATGTAAACAAACGTTGTTGTTGTTGTTACCAGCCCGGACATGAATGGTTTCTGTTCACTCTGTCAAACCGACAAGAAAAACACCTCATATTTGTTAATTTACATGTTTATATGTTATGTAGCATGTTTATCATACAATTTTGAAAAAGAAATCATAGATGGATTAAGCAAAATGTCTATATTAACGTTTTATACACATTTAATGCGCCTCAGTGATTATTATTGTGTTATTATCATTATTAACCCTTTGAGGGTTTCGGACATACTAGTATGGCTTATGCGCAGGGGTTTTTGATGTACATGTACTAGTACGCATAAATTCTAGCGCCGTCAAATCTCGCGGGAAAAGGCTGCTAGGCCTAGGTGTGAGAGAATGGGTCTGTGTGGTCGGTGCACGCGGTAGAAAAAAAATCTGGGACCCAGTGGTGCATTGTGGAAACGCCATCTTAGTACACAATGTCCACCATGCCTCGCGGTAAGAAGTTCCTCACTCCTCGGCGAATTAGGACACTTGTTCTCCAGTGACAGTTCTAATACAGATGGAAGTGCCAGTGAAGATGAGTTTCAAGGTTTTGGCAAGGTTTTGACTGAAACTAATGACCATAATATCGGTAATAGTGAGGAAAACCCAGACAACCCTCAGCCTTCCACCTCTGGTGCTGGGTAGTCTTGTTCACGTTCAGTTGTACCAGAATCAAAGAGGAAACTCCTATTTTCCCAAATCTCACTCAGATGTGAGCATTTGTGATGATAGTGATAGTGATTATGAGCTACAAGCTCATGAAAACAGTTCCAGTAGTGATAGTGAAGTGGAATATTCCCCAGTGATGCGTCAGTATATACGATGATATATGCGCTCTGGTAGTGTGCCATGTGCTATTCCAAGGGGAAGGAGTACATCTCGGAGTACATCCCGTGGTTATACAACAGGAACAGAGAGTGAAAATGATGGTGATAGTGTTGCAATTGGGATGGAAAATGTGCATGGTGGTGGTAGTGGTGGTGATGGCCGTGAGGCACCAGCAGTGGGCCATGCTGCCACCCACGCCGCTGCCTCAGCTGATCTACAACGAAGGCCACCATCCCCCACCCACCCACCACACCAGCCTCCACAACTACAACCTCCACAACCACAACCACCTGTCATTGTCCAGTACCCACCAGCAGACCACACCTGGGATTGGCAGGAAGCTGTCAATTTTGTTCCAAATGCCCACCAGTTTGATGACAGCCAAAGTGGAATACGGCCATCTTGTACACTTGGGAACAATGCCACTGAACTGGAATGTTTTGAGTTATTCTTTGACGAACCCCTGATCAAAAGTATTGTCATGGAAAGCAACACATATGAGTACACCATGGCAAACACAATACTTTCACCAAAATCATGTCTATACCAGTGGAAGGAGGCAACTGTGGCTGAGATGTATCTTTTCTTTGCCACAATAATGCTTATGCCACATGTGTATAAGCACAAAGTGAAATCATACTGGTCAACAGACCGCCTGATTGCAACCCCAGGTTTCAGTGATGTAATGCCGGTGAATCGATTTGTGCTAATGTTACGTATGCTTCACTTCTCAGACAAAACCAGGCCTGACAGAAATGACAGGTTATATAAGATTAGGCATGTGTTTGTGTATCTGAAAGAGAAATTCAATATGTATTTTTATCCCTTCAGGAAGCTTGTAATTGACGAGTCTTTGATTCTGTTCAAAGGAAGACTCTCTCTCAAGCAGTACATACCAAGCAAGAGGAAATGCTTTGGTATAAAGTTGTTTGTGCTTTGTGATTGTTACAGTGGTCTGGTATTGGATATTATTGTGTACACTGGAAGTTATACATTGCAAAATACCAGGAAGTTATTGGGCATCTCTGGTGATGTGGTTAGAACAATGATAGAACCATACCTTGGTAAGGGGCATATACATGTATTATATATTGATAACTGGTACGCAAGCCCCTGACTCAGTGATTTTTTGCGAGTGAACATGACGTGTGTGTGTGGCACAGTGCGTGTAAATCGGAAACATATGCCCAGGTTTGACGCTGGCACTCACAGAGGTGAGGTGCAGGCGTTTGCTGCCAATGACATCATGGCATTTCGGTGGCATGGCAAATGAGATGTCACACTGTTGTCATCAGTTCACCCTAATGAAATGGCAGACACTGGCAGGCAGCATAGAGAGAGCAATGATCCCGTTCTAAAACCTGCAGCTGTGATTGATTACACCTTCAATATGCGTTCAGTGGACAAATGTGACATGCAGATTGGGTTTGCTGATTATGTTCGCAAGAGTTATAAGTGGTACATAAAACTCTTTTTCCATTTTCTGGACATTTCCATGCTCAATGCTTATAATATGTATAAGATGAGGACCAGAAACAAACCACAATACGGTGAATTCTGTTTGTCTGTCATCAGACAAATAGTATTCAAGTACCAAGGAAGAACACCTGCAATAGACCACCCACCAAATTATCAATAACTACCTTCTCGTCTGAAGCATGGTGATCACTTCCTGGTAAAACTGCCTGCTACTGCTTTCAAGAAAAAGGCTCAGAAGAGGTGTTACGTCTGTGCACATACAAGGAAACGCCCACAACAACGCAGAGACACTCGTTTTGTGTGAGGAGTGTAAAACACTACTATGCATGACACCATGTTTCAAAGACTTCCACAGGCTGCAGAACTTCTAGAAACATTCCCTGTGACTGTATATGTGTATATAAAATATAGAAAAATAGTAATAAACAGCATTTCATATCATTTGTTTGTGTAAATATTTTTTATAAACAAAACAATGACAACAGTGTTTATGCCCTTATTGTGTAGTATTGAAAAAGAAAAAACTTACAAAATACTGATCATATTGGTCTCACAGGCCATAAAAGTTACTTGGAAAAAGAAAAATTAAAAAATAATAGAAATTAGTACGTAAGAAAGTAAATAAAAGAATACCGGGAGACGGCAGTCGGTGATGCTGCCACATTGTCCCCCTTTTTCATCAACTTCACGCCTCCATATCTCTAAGTATTTTTCATAAGAAAAAATATTTTTTTTTTTTTTTTAATTTGGCCGACCCTGAGAACGAGTCTCTGAGAGGACCTGTCGACCCTCGAAGGGTTAATATGGTGTCTTCAAGACCAATTACACTCTTAATGAGTGGCTCTGAGACAGACAAGCAGACAGAAAGACAGACACAGGTCGACAGAAAGACACACAGGTAGACACACACACACACAGGTAGACAGAGAGACACAGGTAGACAGAGACACACACAGGTAGACACAGGTAGACAAAGACAAACACAGGTAGACAGACAGATAAACAGACACACAGAGATATACAGGCAGACAGATACAGACAGGTTTATGTGCAACAGTGAAAACAAATAGAGAGTTCAAGAGTAAGAGCCTTTCTTGCCACAATCTCCAGTGCAAGATTCAGACTTCATCTTAGGGGCCATGGTGAAATTTACTGTCAAGTTAGTACAGTTAATACAGGTTGAAGATTGAGACACTTATGCAGCATATGGGAATCTTTATTCAGGAAACGTTTCGCCACACAGTGGCTTCATCAGTCCAATACAAGTGTCTCAATCTTCAACTTGTCGGTTTTTCAAACCATTCATCACAACTGTCAGACACGGCAGCATCATGGGGTCTTGTTACAAAGAATTCTTCAACACTTGTTCAACCTTTGGACGAAGACCTACTTCGACTAGTGGATGGTACCACTATGACCCCGCCTCCATCTGCTTCACGTCACCTCACTACAGTATATAAGCCACGTCTACGGCCCTATGCTGTACATTCTACAAGATTGATGGACTGAACACATCGACTCCAGGTTGAGGGACTGATTACCTCATTCTCCTCCTCTCCTTACGCCTTCATCTTTGTATTGGACTGATGAAGCCACTGTGTGGCGAAACGTTTCCTGAATAAAGATTCCCATATGCTGCATAAGTGTCTCAATCTTCAACTTGTCGGTTTTTCAAACCATTCATCACACAGTTAATACAGTATGATGCTGCTGATAGGACAGGGTTACTCAAACTGATGCTGCCTGCATGACGCATTGCCGCCGCGAGTATTGTCAAATAATGTACAGTGGTGTGCATCAGCCGGCCCAGCCCAGCTGCACGGTCATAAGTCGAGTGGACGTATGTCAAGCAGGTCGTAAGTCGGATGGTAGGTGTATATGTACAGCATATATGTACATGTATGTATGTACAGTCCCTCCTCACTTAATGACCGCTCAGAATTACGACGGGCTCTCTGACCAACGTGCATACCTAAATAATGTAGTAGGTTGGTAGACAGCAACCACCCAGGGAAGTACTACCGTCCTGCCAGATGACTGTGAAACAGAAACCTGTAACTGTTTTGCATGATGGTAGGATTGCTGGTTTCTTTTTCTGTCTCATAAACACGCTAGATAACAGGGATATCTTGCTACTCCTACTAACACTTTGGTCACACTTCACAGACACGCACATGCATATATATATACATACATCTAGGTTTTTCTCCTTTTTCTAAATAGTTCTTGTTCTTCTTTATTTCTTCTATTGTCCATGGGGAAGTGGCAAAGAATCTTTCCTCCGTAAGCCATGCGTGTCGTATGAGGCGACTAAAATGCCAGGAGCAATGGGCTAGTAACCCCTTCTCCTGTAGACACTTACTAAAAAAGAGAAGAAGAAAAACTTTATAAAACTGGGATGCTTAAATGTGCGTGGATGTAGTGCGGATGACAAGAAACAGATGATTACTGATGTTATGAATGAAAAGAAGTTGGATGTCCTGGCCCTAAGCGAAACAAAGCTGAAGGGGGTAGTAGAGTTTCAGTGGGGGGAAATAAATGGGATTAAATCTGGAGTATCTGAGAGAGTTAGAGCAAAGGAAGGGGTAGCAGTAATGTTAAATGATCAGTTATGGAAGGAGAAAAGAGAATATGAATGTGTAAATTCAAGAATTATGTGGATTAAAGTAAAGGTTGGATGCGAGAAGTGGGTCATAATAAGCGTGTATGCACCTGGAGAAGAGAGGAATGCAGAGGAGAGAGAGAGATTTTGGGAGATGTTAAGTGAATGTATAGGAGCCTTTGAACCAAGTGAGAGAGTAATTGTGGTAGGGGACCTGAATGCTAAAGTAGGAGAAACTTTTAGAGAGGGTGTGGTAGGTAAGTTTGGGGTGCCAGGTGTAAATGATAATGGGAGCCCTTTGATTGAACTTTGTATAGAAAGGGGTTTAGTTATAGGTAATACATATTTTAAGAAAAAGAGGATAAATAAGTATACAAGATATGATGTAGGGCGAAATGACAGTTTGTTGGATTATGTATTGGTAGATAAAAGACTGTTGGGTAGACTTCAGGATGTACATGTTTATAGAGGGGCCACAGATATATCAGATCACTTTCTAGTTGTAGCTACACTGAGAGTAAAAGGTAGATGGGATACAAGGAGAATAGAAGCATCAGGGAAGAGAGAGGTGAAGGTTTATAAACTAAAAGAGGAGGCAGTTAGGGAAAGATATAAACAGCTATTGGAGGATAGATGGGCTAATGAGAGCATAGGCAATGGGGTCGAAGAGGTATGGGGTAGGTTTAAAAATGTAGTGTTAGAGTGTTCAGCAGAAGTTTGTGGTTACAGGAAAGTGGGTGCGGGAGGGAAGAGGAGCGATTGGTGGAATGATGATGTAAAGAGAGTAGTAAGGGAGAAAAAGTTAGCATATGAGAAGTTTTTACAAAGTAGAAGTGATGCAAGGAGGGAAGAGTATATGGAGAAAAAGAGAGAGGTTAAGAGAGTGGTGAAGCAATGTAAAAAGAGAGCAAATGAGAGAGTGGGTGAGATGTTATCAACAAATTTTGTTGAAAATAAGAAAAAGTTTTGGAGTGAGATTAACAAGTTAAGAAAGCCTAGAGAACAAATGGATTTGTCAGTTAAAAATAGGAGAGGAGAGTTATTAAATGGAGAGTTAGAGGTATTGGGAAGATGGAGGGAATATTTTGAGGAATTGTTAAATGTTGATGAAGATAGGGAAGCTGTGATTTCGTGTATAGGGCAAGGAGGAATAACATCTTGTAGGAGTGAGGAAGAGCCAGTTGTGAGTGTGGGGGAAGTTCGTGAGGCAGTAGGTAAAATGAAAGGGGGTAAGGCAGCCGGGATTGATGGGATAAAGATAGAAATGTTAAAAGCAGGTGGGGATATAGTTTTGGAGTGGTTGGTGCAATTATTTAATAAATGTATGGAAGAGGGTAAGGTACCTAGGGATTGGCAGAAAGCATGCATAGTTCCTTTGTATAAAGGCAAAGGGGATAAAAGAGAGTGCAAAAATTATAGGGGGATAAGTCTGCTGAGTATACCTGGTAAAGTGTATGGTAGAGTTATTATTGAAAGAATTAAGAGTAAGACGGAGAATAGGATAGCAGATGAACAAGGAGGCTTTAGGAAAGGTAGGGGGTGTGTGGACCAGGTGTTTACAGTGAAACATATAAGTGAACAGTATTTAGATAAGGCTAAAGAGGTCTTTGTGGCATTTATGGATTTGGAAAAGGCGTATGACAGGGTGGATAGGGGGGCAATGTGGCAGATGTTGCAAGTGTATGGTGTAGGAGGTAGGTTACTGAAAGCAGTGAAGAGTTTTTACGAGGATAGTGAGGCTCAAGTTAGAGTATGTAGGAAAGAGGGAAATTATTTCCCAGTAAAAGTAGGCCTTAGACAAGGATGTGTGATGTCACTGTGGTTGTTTAATATATTTATAGATGGGGTTGTAAGAGAAGTAAATGCGAGGGTCTTGACAAGAGGCGTGGAGTTAAAAGATAAAGAATCACACACAAAGTGGGAGTTGTCACAGCTGCTCTTTGCTGATGACACTGTGCTCTTGGGAGATTCTGAAGAGAAGTTGCAGAGATTGGTGGATGAATTTGGTAGGGTGTGCAAAAGAAGAAAATTAAAGGTGAATACAGGAAAGAGTAAGGTTATGAGGATAACAAAAAGATTAGGTGATGAAAGATTGAATATCAGATTGGAGGGAGAGAGTATGGAGGAGGTGAATGTATTCAGATATTTGGGAGTGGACGTGTCAGCGGATGGGTCTATGAAAGATGAGGTGAATCATAGAATTGATGAGGGAAAAAGAGTGAGTGGTGCACTTAGGAGTCTGTGGAGACAAAGAACTTTGTCCTTGGAGGCAAAGAGGGGAATGTATGAGAGTATAGTTTTACCAACGCTCTTATATGGGTGTGAAGCATGGGTGATGAATGCTGCAGCGAGGAGAAGGCTGGAGGCAGTGGAGATGTCATGTCTGAGGGCAATGTGTGGTGTGAATATAATGCAGAGAATTCGTAGTTTGGAAGTTAGGAGGTGGTGTGGGATTACCAAAACTGTTGTCCAGAGGGCTGAGGAAGGGTTGTTGAGGTGGTTCGGACATGTAGAGAGAATGGAGCGAAACAGAATGACTTCAAGAGTGTATCAGTCTGTAGTGGAAGGAAGGCGGGGTAGGGGTCGGCCTAGGAAAGGTTGGAGAGAGGGGGTAAAGGAGGTTTTGTGTGCGAGGGGCTTGGACTTCCAGCAGGTATGCATGAGCGTGTTTGATAGGAGTGAATGGAGACAAATGGTTTTTAATACTTGACGTGCTGTTGGAGTGTGAGCAAAGTAACATTTATGAAGGGGTTCAGGGAAACCGGCAGGCCGGACTTGAGTCCTGGAGATGGGAAGTACAGTGCCTGCACTCTGAAGGAGGGGTGTTAATGTTGCAGTTTAAAAACTGTAGTGTAAAGCACCCTTCTGGCAAGACAGTGATGGAGTGAATGATGGTGAAAGTTTTTCTTTTTCGGGCCACCCTGCCTTGGTGGGAATCGGCCAGTGTGATAATAATAAAAAAAATATTAGAACTAATTTCCTCTATTATGTTTATTACAATACAGTGGACCCTCAACCAACGAAGGCATCATCTAATGATAAAATAGACTAACGAAGTGTTTTAGTGTAAAAATTTTGGCCCAACCAACGATGAAAAACTTGACTATCATCATTCGTCCCTAACACATCTGTCTCAGCTCAGCTAGTGTACCATTGTTTACAAGCCAGGTTAGACGGTTTGCATGCATGCATTCGATACACAAATAACCCGCACATAGAAGAGAGGAGCTTACGACAACGTTTCAGTCCAACTTAGACCATTTACAAAGTCACAGTTTGTCTGACTGTAAATGGTCCAAGTCAGACCAAAACGTCGTCATAAGCTCCTCTCTTCTATGTGCGGGTTATTTGTGTATCATTCCAGTCACAGTATTGTGCCTTTTTTCGTTATACATTCGATGAATTTTCTATTATTCCATTGTTTTCAGTGCTTGTAACTGCTAAATAAGCCACCATGGGCCCAAGAAAGCTTCTAGTGCCAACCCTGTGGTAAAAATGGTGAGAAATACTATCGTACCATGGTCAGCTGCTACTGCTGTACCACGGTCAGCTGCTGCTGTACCACGGTCAGCTGCTGCTGCTGCCGTACCACGGTCAGCTGCTGCTGCTGCCGTACCACGGTCAGCTGCTGCTGCTGCCGTACCACGGTCAGCTGCTGCTGCTGCCGTACCACGGTCAGCTGCTGCTGCTGCCGTACCACGGTCAGCTGCTGCTGCTGCCGTACCACGGTCAGCTGCTGCTGCTGCCGTACCACGGTCAGCTGCTGCTGCTGCCGTACCACGGTCAGCTGCTGCTGCTGCCGTACCACGGTCAGCTGCTGCTGCTGCTGCTGTACCACGGTCAGCTGCTGCTGCTGCCGTATCACGGTCAGCTGCTGCTGCTGCCGTACCACGGTCAGCTGCTGCTGCTGCCGTACCACGGTCAGCTGCTGCTGCTGCCGTACCACGGTCAGCTGCTGCTGCTGTATCACGGTCAGCTAGTGCTGCTGTACCATGGTCAGCTGCTGCTGCTGTACCATGGTCAGCTGCTGCTGCTGTACCATGGTCAGCTGCTGCTGCTGTACCATGGTCAGCTGCTGCTGCTGTACCATGGTCAGCTGCTGCTGCTGCCGTACCACGGTCAGCTGCTGCTGCTGCCGTACCACGGTCAGCTGCTGCTGCTGCCGTACCACGGTCAGCTGCTGCTGCTGCCGTACCACGGTCAGCTGCTGCTGCTGTATCACGGTCAGCTAGTGCTGCTGTATCACGGTCAGCTGCTGCTGCTGTACCATGGTCAGCTGCTGCTGCTGTACCATGGTCAGCTGCTGCTGCTGTACCATGGTCAGCTGCTGCTGCTGTACCATGGTCAGCTGCTGCTGCTGTACCATGGTCAGCTGCTGCTGCTGTACCATGGTCAGCTGCTGCTGCTGTACCATGGTCAGATGCTGCTGCTGTACCATGGTCAGCTGCTGCTGCTGTACCACAGTCAGCTGCTGCTGCTGTACCATGGTCAGCTGCTGCTGCTGTACCACGGTCAGCGGCTGCTGCTGTACCACGGTCAGCGGCTGCTGCTGTACCATGGTCAGCGGCTGCTGCTGTACCACGGTCAGCGGCTGCTGCTGTACCACGGTCAGCGGATGCTGCTGTACCACGGTCAGCTGCTGCTGCTGTACCATGGTCAGCTGCTGCTGCACCACAGTCAGCTGCTGCACCACGGTCAGCTGCTGCTGCTGTACCAGAGTCAGCTGCTGATGCACCACTGTCAGCTGCTGCTGCACCACGGTCTGCTGCTGCTGCTGTACCACGGTCACCTGCTGCTGCTGCTGTACCATGGTCAGCTGCTGCTGTACCATGGTCATCTGCTGCTGTACCACGGTCACCAAGGCAGGGTGACCTAGAAAGAAAAATGAAAGTTTTTTTTAAATTTAGTAATGCATACAGGAGAAGCAATTACTTGCCTCTTGTTCCTGGCATGTTAATCGTCTCCTATGACACACATGGCTTATGGAGGAAGAATTCTGTTCCACTTCACCATGGAGAATATGTACAATAGAACCTTCATATCCACTCATTCGGTATCTGCGGTTTCAGTTATCCATGGTGCACTGTGGCCCAAAAATACCTCTTAATTTTAGATAATAATGGCCACAAAGCACAAAAGTAGAGAAGCTGGCAGTTCTTCAAAGCCTAAGAGAAGCCTTGAAGTGCTTCCCATCAATGGAAGTGATAACTCTCCACTTACTGTGCATAATTTATCAATTAAAATTTATAATAGTTATGTATAGGACTTACACATAGGGTTTGCTACTATCCGCAGTTTCGATATCCACAGCTGGTCCTCAGAACTTATCCCCAGCAGATACTGGGGCCCTACTGTATATATATATATATATATATACATATATATAGCAGCTTGGTAGACAGAAACCACCCAGGGCAGTACGTACTACTGCCTTGCCAATGAACAAGATGGAAACCTGTATTTTGTTTTATACGATGGTAGGAGTGCAGGTGTCTTTTCTGTCTCAAACTCACAAGATAAGTATATCTTGCTACTTTTACTTACACTTAAGTGATACTACACATGCATGTACACGTTTATGTATACACACTCATCTGAGTTTTCTTTGATGTTATCTTAATAGTTCATGTTATTATTACTTTTCCTTTCATATCCATGGGGAAGTGGAATAAGACTCTTTCCTCTGTAGGCCATGCATGTTGTAAATGTCAACTAAAATGCCAGGAGCAATGGGCTAGTAACCCCTTCTCCTGCACAGCTCACTAAAAATAAAAATAAAACTCTTTAAGCTGGGATGTTTGAATGTGTGTGGATGTGGTAAGGATGATAAGAAAGATGACTGTGGATGTTATGAATGAAAAGAAGCTGGATGTCCTGGCTCTAAGGAAAACAAAACTGAAGTGGGTAGGAGAATTTCAGTGGGGAGAAATAAATGGAATTAGGTCAGGGCTCTCTAATACAGTTAGAGGAAAGGATGGAGTAGCAATAATGTTGAAGGATCAGTTATGGCAGGAAAAGAAAGAATATGATTGTATAAATTCAAGGATTTTGTGGAGTAAAATAAAGGTGGGTCAGACATGAAAAGTGGGTCACAGTAAGTATTTATGCACCTGGAGAAAGAAGTGTAGAGAGAAAGTGAGAGATTTTCGGAGATATTGAGTGCTTAGGAAGTTTTAAACCAAGTAAGAAAGTAATTACTGTAGAGGACATGAATGCTAAAGTGGGAGAAATGGTTGTAGAGGGCATGGTAGGCAAGTTTTGGAGTGCAAGGGGGTAAATGATAATGGGGCCTTTAACTGAACTATGTACATAAAGAGGTTTACCTGGACAGGATTTCAAGGGTCAATGCCCCTGTGGCTCGGTCTGAGACCAGGTTTGATCAACCAGGCTGCTACTACTGGCTGCACACAAACTGACATACAAACTACAGCCCGGTTGGTCAGGTACTGACTTTAGGTGTCTGTCCAGTGCCTTCTTGAAGACAGCCAAGGGTCTATTGGTAATCTCCCATATGTATACTGGGAGGCAGTTGAACAGTCTTGGGCCCCTGACACTTATTGTGTTGTCTCAATGTACTCGTGGCGCCCCTGCTTTTCATCGGGGGAATGCTACCTCTCCTGTCGAGTCTTATATTATCGAGTGTATATTACCATGCATCTTTCTCGCCTGCATTCCAGGGAATACAGATCAAGGACCTTCAACGTTCCCAGTAATTTAGGTGCCTCACTGTACTTATGTGTGCCATGAAAGTTTTTATATGCTCTCCAGGTCTGTAATGTCTCCAGCCTTGAAGGGGACAGTTAGTGTACTGCAGTATTCCAGCCTAGAGAGAACAAGCGATTTGAAGAGGATCATCATGAGCTTGGCGTCCCTAGTTTTGAAGGTTCTCATTATCCATCCTATCATTTTCCTAGCAGATGAGGTAGATACATTGTTGTGATCTTTTAAGGTGAGATCCTCTAACATTATCACTCATAGGTCCTTCACAGTTCTTTTTTTGCTCTATTGTATGGTTAGAATTTGTCATATACGCTGACACATTTTTAATTTCATCAAGTTTTCCATATTTGAGTAGATGAAATTTCTCCTAGTTGAACTTCGTATTATTTTGAGTGGCCCATTTGAAGATTTGGTGGATGTCCGTTTGGAGTCTTGCTGTGTCTTCAATGGAGGTCACTGCCATGGCAATCTGGGTGTCATCTGCAAAGGAAGACACAGAGCTATGGCTTACATCTCTATGTCCGAAATGAGGATGAGGAATAGAATGGGAGCGAGTACTGTGCCTTGTAGAACAGAGCTTTCACCATGGATGCCTGGGACTTTATTCTGTTTACTATTACTCTGTGTTCTATTTGTCAGGAAGTTATAGATCCATCTATCAACTTTTCTGTTATTCCTTTATCACGCATTTTGTGTGCTATTACTCCATGGTCACACTTGTCGAAAACTTTTGCAAAGTCTGCGTATACTTCATCTGTACGTATTTTGTTTATCCTCAACAGCACCCAGGACCTTGTCATAGTGGTCCAGTAGCTGGTAATAATATATATTTTAAGGAAAAGAGGATAAATCAGTACAGTAGGGCCCCGCTTTACGGCGTTTCATCTTATGGTGTTCCGTTAATATAGACATTTCAAATTATGACCAAAACTTGCTGTACGGCTCCCCCTATCTGACTCTCTAATATGGTCACCGCACGCCACCCAGTTTGTTCACATTCTCCATGAGCACCTCTCTCCTTTATGTCCGGAAACATTCCAAAATTTCAAGTGTTTTAAAGTTAGTGTGTGTTTTATATGTACTCTGATAATTATACTTATGTGTACCTGTACCTTAAACTTATACACTGTGCTGGCATGCAGGTACACATTAAAATCACTAAGAGTGTCTCTCTAATCTTGACAACATAGTAATAATACTAATGCAGCCTTTCCTCACTTAATGACAGAGTTCCATTCCTAAGACCACATTGGTCAACGAATTAGTTTCTCAGTGAGGAGCATAATATAATGGTAGTGGGTTTGTGTCATCTTTGATATTCTTTTAATGTCACTTTTGCACCATTTATAACATTTCTAGTATATTTTTAAATGTTTATACAGCACTGTACTGTACATTGTAATATACAGAATAGAGAAAATCAGCTCTAACATACATTATTTAGGTATGCAATTTGGTCAGAGCCCATTGCAAGTCTGAATTGTCGGTAAACGAGTACGTCGCTCAGGGAGGAGAGACTGTACATAATAATAATCACTCTTGGGCACATTAAATGTTTTATTTTATGTTAATATAGACATTTTCATTAATCCAGTTATTAAATTTTCTTCAAAATTATGTAAGAAACATGTTACATAGCATATAAACATGATACAGACACCCACAGTACAATAAATATCACAAATGTAAGATATGGTAGCCAGGCGGAGGAAAAAAATGATGTTTTCTCTGGTTCAGCATCAGAGAAAATGTGTATCAATCCACCTTTGACCCAGTGACTCATAATAACTCTTAACTGCTGAAGTAACCTATCACCTATTCCATACATTTGCAATATCTGCCACTTTACTTCCCTATCCACCCACAAAAGTAAAAATTCCTTACCTTTATCTAAATGTTATTCACATTATCATTAGTATAATTATTACAAGAAACATCACTCACTGTAATAAATTCGCCTTTGAGAAAAGCATCATCTTTTATGGCATCGTATACGGACACAGTCTGTCCGTTGACAATGGCAGAGGCATGGCGGACGTCTGGGAACTGCGTGGAGGAGTGGTTGCCCCAGATGATGACGTTCTTAACATCAGTCACTGGAATGCCCAGCTTGGCAGAAATCTGGGCCTGTTAAGAGAGGATGGAATTCATCTGAAAGGTTGAACATATTTTGAGATCTAACATTTTCATAATATTCAGAATTTAGGCCGAATTAAAACAGAATAACAGAAAAATTGACTAAAGGCAGCTGAATTTGATTATTATAATTACAGTAAACGTAAAAGAGTGGGATTTAATGGACTTCAGAAACAGGACAAAATTTGCTAAGTTGACTGATTCAAAAACAGTCAGTTGCGTCATTAATGGTATGAAATACCATCAAATTAATGAGCAAGATACATGTGCAACACTTGGGTATCTTTACTAACAAAACATTTCACTTGCACAACAGGTCTTGTCACCCAATACAGAGGTGATTACAACACTGAAGACAATAGAAGAATGAAGATGTTTCGAGGCGATCAGCCTGTCACCCTTGATTAATGGTGGTCAGGCCCATAGCTGAAAACAGAACCATAAAGCTAAACCATATATACTCATAAATGATAACTCATACTCATAACTCATACTGATAACTTTCAAACTTTCACATAGGGTTTGCAGCCCTTTTCCAAGTTCGGTTAGGTTATGTTACAATGCAAAAACTATAAATATAAGATAAAGGTTGACAGAAGTGTCTGCTGTGCGAAGAGAGGGAAGCCACTGCACACAGCTCATGTAACTGTCATATTTCAACTGTTCAAGACTCCACCAACAGTCACCCATTTGACTTGTTACAACAGTGCCATGTTGTCTGTGATTAAGATGGGCTGATATACTAGAGCCAGAAGTGAGGTATAGTTGGAGGTGAGGTCACAGCAAGGAGATCACACTGGTGGAAACAGATAACACAGCTGTTAGTAGCATAGTTGTAGGAAACATTCCCTGCATTAAGGGCAAAGCAGCACATTACAGGCTCATACAGCACCTGGGTAATGAGAGGTTAACTACTCTCAGTTAGGATTCAACAAAGGCATCACACACATCAGGAAAAGAAAGGAATGTAACATAAAACTTTCCACCTAATGCCCTTAAGACACAAATAGCCCACACAGAGGAGAATGAAACTTGCGACAATATTTCTGTCCAACTTGGACCATTAACTAGTCGTCACAAGTTTCAGTCTCCTATGTGGGGGTTATATGTGTATTACTCCAGTCATGGTATTGTGTCTGTTTTATTCTTTAACCCTTTCATTGTCCAGATCCCTGATCTGAAACTTGTCCACAGCATCCAAGAATTTAAAAAAAAAAATCCCTATGAAATGGTAGAGAAGCTTTTTCTAGGGTTAATAAAACAAAGTACAAAATTTGATCGACATTTGATGAAATTATGCTTTCACCAATTTTGCCTCATCAGCTATATTTACACATCGGCAATTTTGCCCATTTGAGTCCTATATGAGGCCAATTACATTGTTCCGGTAGATCAAATTCTTAGTCGTTTCGTTAGTACGCCTTCCATTTTATCGAGTGAGCACATGAAACCACCCAATCAACTATTTAAACTGCCCAATAAAGTGATCAGAAAATGGTAACTTGGCATTTTCACACAAATTTCAAAATACAGTGGACCCCCAGTTACTGGCCGTAATCCATTCCAGAAGGTTGGCCTAAATCTGAAAAGGCTGAAAACGGAAGTAATATTTCCCGTAAGAATTAATGTAAATACAATTAATCCGTTCCAGACACCCAAAAATATTAACAAAAAAATAATTTTTTTTCAATTAATTATAGTTTTACAGAAAACAATGAGGAAAAATATAAAAAATAAATTTTAATGACAAATGAACATTACATACTTTTATTGAAGACTCTTGTTGGCGTATTGAAGAAAGCGAGGAGGGGAGATGGAGTTGCGAATCCCCCTCCATAAAGACTTCAGATATCAAAACCCTCTCTAGAGTTACGTCCTTTCTGTGTCATTTACTGCCACAGTACATTCATTACTTAAAATATTTTTAGTCTTTATGTAGGGCCAGAGGCGAGTAGTATTTATTTGTAGGAAGTCAGTACAGTGGACCCCCGGTTCACGATATTAATCTGTTCCTGAGAGTTCATCGTAAACCAAAATTATCAGAAAGCGAATCAATTTTCCCCATAAGAAATAATGGAAATCAAATTAATCCGTGCAAGACACCCAAAAGTATAAAAAAAAAAACTTTTACCACATGATATATTAAGTTTAATGCAATTTAATAATTACAATAACAATAATAACAATAGAATAATTACAATAGAATAATTGACACTTACCTTTAATGAAGACCTGGTGGTGATTGATGGGATGGGAGGAGGGGAGAGTGTCGAAGTTTTTAATGTTTAGAAGGGGAATCCTCTTCCATTAGGACTTGAGGTAGCAAGTCCTTTTCCGGGGTTTTATTTATTTACAGTGGACCCTCGCCTAACGATGGCATCGCATAACGTTAAATCCGCCTTGCGATACATTTTAACACAAAAATTTTGCCTCGCCTAGCGCTAAAAAACTCGCTCAACGCGATTCGTCCGAGACGCGTCCACGTGCGGCCTGAGCCAGCCTCACTTGTTCCGTGGGTGGCAGTGTTTACAAGCCAGCCTCCGCGGTCACATCCAAGCACACAATCGGAATATTTCGTATTATCACAGCGTTTTTAGCGATTTCACCTGCAAAATAAGTGACCATGGGCCCCAAGAAAGCTTCTAGTGCCAACCCTACAGGAATAAGGGTGAGAATTACTATGGATATGAAGAAAGAGATCATTGCTAAATATGAAAATGGAGTGCGTGTCTCCGAGCTGGCCAGGTTGTATAGTAAACCCCAATCAACCATTGCTACTATTGTGGCCAAGAAAACGGCAATCAAGGAAGCTGTTCTTGCCAAAGGTGCAACTTTGTTTTCGAAACAGAGATCGCAAGTGACAGAAGATGTTGAGAGACTGTTATTGGTGTGGATAAACGAAAAACAGATAGCAGGAGATAGCATCTCTCAAGCGATCATATGTGAAAAGGCTAGGCAGTTGCACGAGGATTTAATTAGAAAAATGCCTGCAACTAGTGGTGATGTGAGTGAATTTAAGGCCAGCAAAGGTTGGTTTGATAGATTTAAGAATCGTAGTGGCATACATAGTGTGATAAGGCATGGTGAGACTGCCAGTTCGAACCACAAAGCAGCTGAAAAATATGTGCATGAATTCAAGGATTGCATAGACAGTGAAGGACTGAAACCTGAACAAGTGTTTAATTGTGACGAAACAGGCCTGTTTTGGAAGAAAATTCAAAGCAGGACCTACATTACTGAGGAGGAAAAGGCACTCCCAGGACATAAGCCTATGAAAGACAGGCTTACTCTGTTGATGTGTGCCAATGCTAGTGGTGATTGCAAAGTGAAGCCTTTATTGGTGTATCACTCTGAAACTCCCAGACCGTTCAGGCAAAAGAATATCCTCAAGGCTAATTTGTGTGTGCTGTGGAGGGCAAACAGCAAGACATGGGTCACTAGGGACTTTTTCTATGACTGGTTACACCATGCATTTGCCCCCAATATGAAAAATTACCTAATTGAAAAGAAATTTGACCTTAAGTGCCTCCTGGTATTAGACAATGCTCCAGGTCATCCTTCAGACGTGGCAGAATGACTTTCTGCAGACATGAGCTTCATTAACATCAAGTTTTTGCCTCCTAATACAACTACTCTCCTGCAGCCCATGGACCAGCAGGTCATTGCAAACTTCAAAAAACTGTATACAAAAGCTCTGTTTGAAAGGTGCTTTGTAGTGACCTCAGAAACTCAATTGACTAAGAGAGTTTTGGAGAGATCACTTTAATATCCTCAATTGTGTAAACCTTATATGTAAGGCTTGGGAGGGAGTGACTAAGAGGACTTTGAACTCTGCTTGGAAGAAACTGTGGCCAGAATGTGTAGACAAAAGGGATTTTGAAGGATTTGAGGCTAACCCTGAGAAGCGTATGCCAGTTGAGGAATCAATTGTGGCATCGGGGAAGTCCTTGGGATTGAAGGTTAGTGGGGAGGATGTGGAAGAGTTGGTGGAGGAGGACAATGAAGAACTAACCACTGATGAGCTGCTAGATCATCTTCATCAGCATGAGGCCACACCTGAGGAAACTGCTTCAGAGGAGGGGAGAGAGAAATTGAAGAAGTTGTCTACTTCAAAGATTAAGGAAATATGTGCAAAGTGGCTTGAAGTGCAAACCTTTATGGATGAAAATCACCCTCACACAGCTATTGCAAGCTGTGCTGGTGACTATTACACTGACAATGTTGTGAAACACTTTAGGAAAGTCATAAAGGAACGAGAGGTACAGGCCTCTATGGACAGATATGTTGTGCGACAGAGGTCCAGTGGCTCTCAAGCTGGTCCTAGTGGCATTAAAAGAAGAAGGGAAGTAACCCCGGAAAAGGACTTGCTACCTCAAGTCGTAATGGAAGGGGATTCCCCCTTCTAAACACTAAGACCATCCACACACACCCCTCCTCCCACCCCATCAATCATCACCAGATCTTCAATAAAGGTAAGTGTCATGTAACTGTGCATGTCTTCTTCAGTTTGTGTGTATTAAAATTAATATTTCATGTGGTAAAAAATTTTTTTTTTCATACTTTTGGGTGTCTTGCACGGATTAATTTGATTTCCATTATTTCTTATGGGGAAAATTAATTCGCCTAACGATAATTTCGCCTAACGTTGAGCTCTCAGGAATGGATTAATAGCATTAGGCGAGGGTCCACTGTATTTAATTAATTTTAACATGATACAGTGAAGTACAAAGTTATTACAGTGCAACATGCCAAAGCCCCTTGTATGCAGAGCATTATGAGCAGGCTGAAAATTAACTTAAGATTAACTAAGCAATGATATATTCAGTGATAAATACATTATTGTAAACAGATAACAATTTAGCACAAATGAGTATTACAAAGACAGGTCATATGGTCATTTACTGTGTTGCTGAGCACAACATATCTGTCCATAGAGGCCTGTACCTCTCGTTCCTTTATGACTTTCCTAAAGTGTTTCACAACATTGTCAATGTACAGGTTGCCAACACGGTTTGCAGTAGCTGTGTCAGGGTGATTTTCATCAAAAAAAGGTTTGCACTTCAAGCCACTTTGCACACATTTCCTTAATTTCAATAGTCATTAGCACCCTTGGTCTCGATGGGCTGGCACTAGAAGCTTTCTTGGGGCCCATGGTGATTTATTTTGCAGAAACAAGCACCAAAAACAGTGATAATATGGATAATACAGAATGTACCGAATGTATCCTTAGATGTGCGCACACTAGCTGGCTTGTAAACACTGGACACATCTCGTACAAATCGTATCGCACACCGGGTTTTGTAACGAGAACCGAGGCAAATTTTTTGCAAAATAATGCTTCGGATACCGGATTTATTGGATACCGATGGCTTCGCGAACCGGGGGTCCACTGTATAGGCAGCGGTATAAGTAGGTGCACACATGTAGCCCCCCCTGGGCTATACTACACAGCTATATTATTACATTGACATACCATGTTCACCGAATTTAATCGTTTCTAACAACTACCTTTATGTACCATCATAAACAATGGGAAAAGTAATGAATAATTCATGCCGAGAATTGTAAACAAATGCATATGAAGGGCGGTGACTGGGGCAGATGCCAGATTCACAGTTTTCTCTAACGCTCGACCAGAGAAAATGTAATGTTTTCCCTCCACCCAACTCGCCACTCGATAGCATATAAACATTTCATGTTTATATGGTATGTTTATATGGTATAAGCTATGTAACGTTTTTCTTATATAATTGAAGAAAATATCATAGATTAATGAAAATGTTTATATTAACCTAAAATAAGACATTTAATGTGCTCAAGAGTGATTATTATTAAACACGCATATAAACATTGCATGTTTTTATATACTGTGTAACATGTTCCTTATATAATTTTGAAGAAAATATCATACAGTGGACCCTCGGTTATCGGCAGTAATCTGTTCCAGAAGGTTGGTCTAAAACCGAAATGGCTGAAAACCGAAATATTTCCCATAAGAAATAATGTAAATACAGTGGACCCCCGCATACCATTGGCATCACATAACGTTAAATCCGCATACCGATACATTTTATCGCTAAGATTTTGCCTCACATACCGCTAAAAAACCCGCTCAACACTATTCGTCCGAGACGCGTCTAATGTGCGGCCTGAGCCAGCCTCACATGTTCCGCCTGTGGCATTGTTTACAAGCCAGCCTCCGCGGTAACATCCAATCATACAATCGTAACATTTCGTATTATTACAGCGTTTTTGGTGATTTTATCTGCAAAATAAGTGACCATGGGCCCCAAGAAAGCTTCTAGTGCCAATCCTGTGGTAAAAAGGGTGAGAAATATTATCGAAATACTGTGGTACCATGGTCAACTGCTGATGCTGCTGCTGCTGTAGCACTGTCAGCTGCTGCTGCTGTAGCACCGTCAGCTGCTGCTGCTGCTGTACCAACGTCAGCTGCTGCTGCTGCTGTAGTACCGTCAGCTGCTGCTGCTGTAGTACCGTCTGCTGCTGCTGCTGTAGTACCGTCTGCTGCTGCTGCTGTAGCATCGTCTGCTGCTGCTGTAGCACTGTCAGCTGCTGCTGCTGCACTGTCAGCTGCTGCTGCTGCACTGTCAGCTGCTGCTGCTGCACTGTCAGCTGCTGCTGCTGCACTGTCAGCTGCTGCTGCTGCACTGTCAGCTGCTGCTGCTGCACTGTCAGCTGCTGCTGCTGCACTGTCAGCTGCTGCTGCTGCTGCTGTAGCACTGTCAGCTGCTGCTGCTGTACCACCATCAGCTGCTGCTGCTGCTGTAGTACCATCTGCTGCTGCTGCTGTAGTACCGTCTGCTGCTGCTGCTGCTGCTGCTGCTGCTATAGTACAGTCTGCTGATGCTGCTGTAGTACTGTCTGCTGCTGCTGTAGCATCGTCTGCTGCTGCTGTAGCACTGTCAGCTGCTGCTGCACTGTCAGCTGCTGCTGCTGCTGTAGCACTGTCAGCTGCTGCTGCTGCTGTAGCACCATCAGCTGCTGCTGCTGCTGCTGCTGTACCACCGTCAGCTGCTGCTGCACCACCGTCAGCTGCTGCTGCACCACCGTCAGCTGCTGCTGCTGCTGTAGTACCGTCTGCTGCTGCTGCTGCTGCAGTACCGTCTGTTGCTGCTGTAGCATCGTCTGCTGCTGCTGCTGTAGCACTGTCAGCTGCTGCTGCTGTAGCACTGTCAGCTACTGCTGCTGCTGTAGCACTGTCAGCTGCTGCTGCTGCAGCACTGTCAGCTGCTGCTGCTGCTGCTGCTGTAGCACTGTTGTTGGTGTGGCTTATTGAGAATACCAAGAAACAATTAACCCCAGAGGGTTAGCCACCCAGGATAACCCAAAAAGGTCAGTGTCATCGAAGACTGTCTAACTTATTTCCATTGGGGTCCTTAATCTTGTCTCCCAGGATGCAACCCACACCAGTCGACTAACACCCAGGTGAACAGGGAAAAACGCCTGGAACTAGTGCTCATATTGGTGAATTTAAAGCCAGCAAAGGTTGGTTTGAGAGATTTAAGAATCGTAGTGGCATACACAGTGTGATAAGGCCTGTCCTGGAAGAAAATGCCAAACAGGACCTACAGTATTGAGGAGGAAAAGGCACTCCAAGGACAGTGTCTCATCAGTCATTGCTGCAGCTTCAATAAAGGTGTCATTTATTCTTCATTTAGTAGATTAGTACATGCACAATATATATTGTGCATGTACTACTATACTATTGTGCATGCATCCTTCTCTTTGTGTGTAGGAAAATGTATATTTCATGTGGTAAAAATTTTGTTTTCATACTTTTGGGTGTCTTGCACGGATTAATTTGATTTCCATTATTTCTTATGGGGAAAATTCATTCGCATAATGATAATTTTGCATAACAATGAGGTCTCAGGAACGGATTAATATCGTTATGCGGGGATCCACTGTACAATTAATCCGTTCCAGACACACAAAAATATTAACAAAAAAATACATTTTTTAAAGACTAATTATAGTTTCACATATACTGAGTTTAATCGTTTCTAACAACTTCCTTTGTTGTTTTTTTTTTTTTTTTCAACAAACCGGCCGTATCCCACCAAGGCAGGGTGGCCCAAAAATAAAAACTAAAGTTTCTCTTTTTAAATTTAGTAATTTATACGGGAGAAGGGGTTACTAGCCCCTTGCTCCCGGCATTTTAGTCGCCTCTTACAACACGCATGGCTTACGGAGGAAGAATTCTGTTCCACTCCCATGGAGATAAGAGGAAATAAACAACAACAAGAACTAGAAAGAAAATAGAAGAAAACCCAGAGGGAGGTGTATATATACATATATATATGCTTGTACATGCATGTGTAGTGTGACCTAAGTGTAAGTAGAAGTAGCAAGTCATACCTGAAATCTTGCATGTTTATGAGACAGAAAAAAAAGACACCAGCAATCCTACCATCATGTAAAACAATTACAGGCTTTCGTTTTACACTCACTTGGCAGGACGGTAGTACCTCGCTGGGCGGTTGCTGTCTACCAACTTACTACCTACGTACCTATGTACCATCATAAACAATGGGAAAAGTAATGAATAATTCATGCCGAGAATTGTAAACAAATGCATATGAAGGGCGGTGACTGGGGCAGATACCAGATTCACAGTTTTCTCTAACGCTCGACCAGAGAAAATGTAATGTTTTCCCTCCACCCGACTCGCCACTCGATAGCATATAAACATTTCATGTTTATATGGTATGTTTATATGGTATAAGCTATGTAACGTTTTTCTTATATAATTGAAGAAAATATCATAGATTAATGAAAATGTTTATATTAACCTAAAATAAGACATTTAATGTGCTCAAGAGTGATTATTATTAAACACGCATATAAACATTGCATGTTTTTATATACTGTGTAACATGTTCCTTATATAATTTTGAAGAAAATATACAGTGGACCCTCGGTTATCGGCAGTAATCTGTTCCAGAAGGTTGGCCTAAAACCGAAATAATATTTCCCCTAAGAAATAATGTAAATGCAATTAATCCTTTCCAGACACCCAAAAATATTAACAAAAAAAATACATTTTTTAAAGACTAATTATAGTTTCACATACACAAAACAATGATAACTAAATAAAATAAATAAATGAACATTTAAATCACTATTACATACCTTTATTGAAGACTCTTGTTGGCTTATGGAAGACAGGTGGGACAAGGTTTTGTCACTGAATATGTTGCAGATATTGCTTGTTTCAGCTTAGTCAGGGTGATATTTCTCCACAAAAGTTTGCACCTCATTCTACTTTGCACAAATGTCTTTAATCACTGAAGAAGGTACCTTCTCCCCTCTCTCTCGTCACGTGGGGTTCGAAATGTAGATTGGGTAATAACACTCACATAGGATGTTAAGTACGTATAAAGATGCATACAGCATGAAGGAGCAGGTGGATGACAGGAGACAGGCTGGATGACTGACGCAGGCTGACGAACTGGCGTACTCTCCCACAGACTGGCTTAACTGCAAATCCAGATCGACTCCTCGGAGATTGAAGCAATTAGCACACGAACTAAGCCAGGAAGCTTGAGAGTCGGCTGCTCAAACTGGCTTTGCAGGGGCGGCACCGGTTGAGATGAGTGAGGAAAGAAGCTTGCTGGAGGTGGCGGGGAGCCTGGGGGATGCCGGCACCACTCACGAACGCAGCTTAAACTCCTGATATCTGCGGAAATACCCGTAAATCCACGCCCACAACGCTGCCACAAAATTGTCACACGAGAGTTTCGAAACATGGATTGGGTAATAAACACTCGTAGGATGTTAATTACGTATATTAGACGGAATATATGGGGAGTACCCAAGCCTGACCTGCCACCTGTCCTAACGTCTCACTTAAACTGAGTCATGGGTGCCTAGAGGGTGAGCGGCATACAAATCATGCTAGGTCAGCTGTAACAGTGAATAACGGTCAGTGATTCATGTAGATAGTTGGTATGAGTCATCACTACTGACACTGGTAACTTGATCCTAGTACCTAAGAAGGACAGTACTTGGCACCCAGTGATTGACTTTAGGAAGTTAAATGCGAAAACCATTCCAGATCGCTTCCCACTTCCTGTACTTGGTGATCTTTTACATAACATTGGCGATGACAAAATCTTTTCGACCCTGGACTTGTTACAAGGGTTTTGACAAGCCCCCCTTCATGAGGACAGCCAAGAGCTAACCACATTCTTCACACCTACAGGTCATTATCACTTCCTCCGTATGACCTTTGGGTTACTATCTTCTATCACATTCTCATGGCTCATGACTAATATCTTTAGAGGCCTCATAGGTAATGCACTTATGGTGTACTTAGACGATGTAATCGTCACGTCTGAAGACAGGGACACGCACTCGAAAAGTCTTGATGTAGTACTTGGTAAGCTTGAAGAAGCCAATTTAAAGATCTTGTACTACTACTACCACCTCCTCTTCCTGCCTATATATAGCCGTCCTGCTCCACTTCTGGTTAGTGTGACTTTGTAAATGGTCCAAGTCGGACCGAAATGTCATCGTAAACTTCTCTCTTTTATGTGCGGGTTATTTGTGTATCGTTCCAGTCACAGTATTGTACCTTTTTTTGTTATTTAAAGATCAAACTGTCTAAATGTCAATTTTTCAGATCAGAAATCAAGTTTCTTGGTCACAGTCACTCCTAGAGGTGTTATGGCTGACCAAAGTAAAGTAACTACAGTACTAAATTTTCCATCTCCCAAAACTGCTGATGCTGTAAGATCCTTTGTGGGCTTAGCAGGTTTTTATAGATCTTTCATTGCCAATTTTTCTTCCTTAGCAGCTCCTCTAACTGAGTTGCTTAAGAAAGATGCTCCTTTTGTTTGGACCTTCCGTCAAGAAAGAGCATTCCAAACTCTCAAAGAAAAGCTAACATCTACTCCAATTTTGAAATTTCCAGATTTTTCTAAGCCCCTCTATCTGACAACTGATGCTAGTTCAATTGGCATAGGTGCCGTACTAGCTCAAAGACTAATGGCAAGTACAACACGGTTGCATTTGCTAGCCGAGTCCTTACGAAGGCTGAACGTAATTATACAGTAACTGAGCAAGAAGCGTTAACAATAGTATGGTCTTTAAAGCACTTCCGAGACATTATTTATCAGTACTCTGTTCATGTCTTGACAGACCATGCTCTACTGATTCCTTTATTCCAGAACAAACCACCCACTGGAAGGCTAGCCAGATGGACCTTGACTATCCAAGAGTTCAATCCCACCTATGAACACTTACCTGGCAAGTCAAATGTAGTCACAGATTCTTTATCGCAACATGTTAGTATAGTAACTGCAGACCCTCCATTTACTGCCGAGGACATAAAGAATGCTCAAAGAACAGATCCCATATCATCTGGTGTGATTCAATTCCTATTCCAGGAAGATCTTATTCTTACTGTGAAACCACCAGCACCCATCAGTGACTTTGTCATGAACCGAGAATTACTGTATCGAACAGCCAAGTTGGGTACTCCTAGCAGACGGGTTTACCAGTTAGTAATTCCAGTCACTAGTGAATGTAGCCTTACAGCTAGTTCACGATGTACCAGGTGTTGCGCACCCTGTTATGGATCGTTCTGTAAAGCAAGCCAGATTGAAATACTTTTGGCCTCGTATGCCAACTGATATTTCTGAGTATGTTAAGAAATGTAGTGTCTGCATGCAACATAAAGGCAATGTTAATGGTCCTAATCCAATCCAGGTGTATCCAACTACTAGTGAACCATGGGAAAGAGTTGCGCTAGATCTTAACTAATTTCCAATGTTCCCTCCAGGGCAACAAACGTGTGTGTTATGGTAGATCATTTCACCAGATATTGTTAGTTAGTTCCTATTGCAGATAAGACTGCTGAGACAGTAGCTAAAGCATTTAAAGAACGCATTATCTGCAGGCATACAACCCCTAAGTCTCTAGTAACAGATAATGGAGGTGAATTCTGTAATGAGATTCTTGAAAAATTTGTGTACCTTGTACAAGATCTCTAAATCTACCACTTTTCCTCATCATCCTGCCAGCAATGGGTTAGCAGAACGAAATAATAAGAAAGTACTTGATGTCTTGTGAGCCATAATCAATCCCAACAGTGAAACCTGGGATGAAGTTATACCTGATGTTCAGTGTGCCATAAATTCTGCTTACAATGTTTCTATAAGTGACACTCCACATTATGCATTGCATAGAGTAGATAAGCGTTTGCCTATGAGTTGTTATATTCTAACCCAAAACCAAATTACAACCCTGGTGATTTCACAGCAACTCGTACCAGCTTAGCTCAAAGTGTTTTTAGAAGAATCCGTGAAACAGTTCATAAATCAACAGTAGAATTTGCAAGAGTCGCTAACACTTGAGCAAAGCTGTCCAAAATTACAGTAGGTTCGAGAGTTATGCTGACAAATTTTAACAAATCGTCTGCAATGCCAAAGCTTGATCAAAAGCTTGTTGGCACTTATCTAGTAGTTGAACATATCAATGGCAATAAGTATAAGGTTAGAGAAATTAATACTGGTCAGTATAAAGAATCACATTTATATCATATGAAGTTAGTATGTGATGATAATGATGTTCCAACTCAGACTAATGTGACACTGACAATCCTCCTGACTCTGTACCCTCTACCTCTGAGACTCAGTCAGACAATCAACCTGAATATCATTATTCCCTAGGTACACGACAGGTATTGAGAAATACGCAAGTATCATTTGCAACTACCAATTCAGATCTGCCTCAACCATGGCACAAGTTAGCCAATGCAACAGAGTTTGATCCTACCAGAAATGATACCCATTCTGCATTTATAAATCTCACCCTAGCAGAGTTGGGGTTAAATGTAAATAACCTGTATAGATGATTAATATAGTTTAAAATGTGTTTCTACTGTCTGCTACAATATCAACTTGTTAATATTCAAAAAATTTTGTGTGTTCACCTTCTCTCCGAATTCTGAGATTTAACGGTCTAGATTTGAGTGCACCAAGTCTGCCTCTTCTGTTAAACACTTTTCTTTCAACATATTCCTTCCTCAGAATCCATAGATCACATGAATACAGATCAATCAAATTTTTTTTATTACTTCTATTGTGTAATCCCAATATTGAGTCTCATTCTATGAATTGTGCTATAGCATACCCTGTAATGCATTACAAAACATTCCATTATAGTAAGTTACGTTAGCTTCTATTCCGATATTCTCCGTATGTATGTTATAATGTTTAATTGTTGTGTACTTTGACATTGTATAGAATCAGCCCCTAGCTGTGCACTGTGCCTCTAGTTTGCATTAGCTGTATGTTGGGACGCCATACGTTAGCATCGCCGAGCTCTCAGTAGTATCAGTTACCAGTAACCAGCTACCAGTGTCAGTAGTAATGACTCGTACCAACTGTCTGCGTGAATCACTGACCGTTATTCACTGTTACAGCTGACATAGCATGATTTATATGCCGCTCACCCTCTAGGCACCCCGACTCAGTTCAAGAGAGATGTTAGGACAGGCGGAAGGTCAGGCTTGGGTGCTCCCCATATATTCCATCTAATATATGTACTTAACGTCCTATGAGTGTTTATAACCCAATCCACATTTCGAAACTCCCACATGACACTTCCTCCTCCTCATAGAAGGGTAGTGGTGGGTGGTAGTGTCAGTCTATGTTGAGTGGTGGTAGTGGCAGTAGTGTCAGTGTTGAGTGGTGGTAGCATCAGTGCTGAGTGGTAGTGGTGGTAGTCTCAGTGTTGAGTGGTGCCAGGATGGAAGTGATTGTTGATTTGTTTTTCCTGTCTGTTTGTCTAACTCTGTCCATCTAGCTCTCTGTCTCTGCTTATCTGTCTTTCTGTCTCTGCTTATCTGTCTCTCTGCTTGTCTCTTTCTGTCTCAGAGCCACTGCATTACATCTGAGCGAGTCCTGATACATATTTACCAATCATGCTTACAAGCATGATGTAAGACATGTGTCACTAGTCTTATCTTATCACTCCACTAATGACAGTGGTGACATTTGATTAGGGTACACTGCCTTCACTTTATTTGTTTTCACTTTACACAAGTACGTCTGTCTGTCTGTCTGCGTCTGTCTAGCTCTGTCTGTGTGTCTTTTTCTGTCTGCCTGTGCATCTCAATATTTCTGTCTGCTTGTCTCAGAGTTGCTTATGAACCAACTGGTATTACACACGATCACTATCTAGAAGCACAGTATAGCACTGTCTGGATTTTTTGGGGTTATCCTAAGTAATTTACACTATGTATAATTGTATTTATATGTACCTGTGAGACAAAGATAGCCAGCTGGCCAGCCAGCCTGCCAGCCTGCCAGCCAGCCAGCCCGCCAGCCAGCCCGCCAGCCAGCCCACCAGCCAGCCCGCCCGCCAGCCAGCCCGACAGCCAGCCCGCCAGCCAGCCAGCCAGCCAGCCAGCTGGACAGCCAGCCAGCCAGTCACTCATGTTGTTTACACAAACCCATGCTCCCTTCCCTACCACCCACACTGCCGAAGAGTTAGGTATTCCTTACTGCTTGGCTTGGTGACAAAGGCGCATTGTATTACCACTCCCATAAACAATGCAATACAGGTGGTTAGATTTTTTCTTACTGCGCACACGTACCATGTACACCCATTCTATCACAGGTAGGCCTACCAGCCTTTTCCCGATTGATTTGAGGGCACTAGAATTTACACGTCTCTCCCAGAGGCACAGCCAGACTGGCTGGGGTGGTGGCGGGTGGGTTGACATGTCTCAGTATCCCATACAGCTGATAAGTGAAATAATAGTCTGAAAAACCGGCCTATAACCAAGTTGACCGATAACAGCAATGGCCAATAACCGGGGGTCAACTGTATTCCAATTTCAAAATAGGGTCTAGAATAAACAATGCAGGTATTCCTGGCACTAAAATAACATTTCTTCTGTTCACTAGTTATGTTCTCAGGCATTACATATGAATTCCATTTGAGAGAGAGAGTGAGAGCATGTGTATGTGTGAGCGTGTGTGAGCGCGTGTGTGAGCGTGTGTGAGCGTGTGTGTGCACTCACCTATTTGTACTCACCATTTGTGGTTGCAGGGGTCGAGTCTTAGCTCCTGGCCCCGCCTCTTCACCGGTTGCTACTGGGCCCTCTCTCTCCCCACTCCATGAGCTTTATCAAACCTCATCTTAAAACTGTGTATGGTTCCTGCCTCCACTACGTCATTTTCTAGGCTATTCCACTGCCTTACAACTCTATGACTGAAGAAATACTTCTTAATATCTCTCTGACTCATTTGTGTCTTCAACTTCCAATTGTGGCCTCTTGTTTGTGTGTCCCCTCCCTGGAACATCCTGTCTTTGTCCACCTTGTGTATTCCACGCAGTATTTTATATGTCGTTATCATGTCTCCCCTGACCCTCCTGTCCTCCAGTGTCGTCAGGCCGATTTCCCTTAATCTTTCTTTATAGGACATTCCCCTTAGCTCTGGAACTAACCTTGTCGCAAACCTTTGTACTTTCTCTAGTTTCTTGACGTGCTTTATCAAGTGCGGGTTCCAAACAGGTGCTGCATACTCCAGTATGGGCCTGACATACACGGTGTACAGTGTCTTGAACGATTCCTTACTAAGGTATCGGAATGCTGTTCTCAGGTTTGCCAGACGCCCATATGCTGCAGCAGTTATCTGATTGATGTGTGCTTCCGGAGACATGCTCGGTGTTATACTCACCCCAAGATCTTTCTCCTTGAGTGAGGTTTGCAGTCTTTGGCCACCTAGCCTATACTCTGTCTGTGGTCTTCTGTGCCCTTCCCCTATCTTCATGACTTTGCATTTGGCAGGATTAAATTCGAGAAGCCATTTGCTGGACCAGGTGTCCAGTCTGTCCAGGTCTCTTTAAAGTCATGCCTGGTCCTCATCAGATTTAATTCTCCTCATTAACTTCACATCATCTGCAAACAGGGACACTTCTGAGTCTAACCCTTCCATCATGTCGCTCACATATACCAAAAATAGCACTGGTCCTAGGACCGACCCCTGTGGGACCCCGCTCGTCACAGGTGCCCACTGTGATACATCATTACGTACCATGACTCATTGTTGCCTCCCTGTCAGGTATTCTCTGATCCATTGCAGTGCCCTTCCTGTTATATGCGCCTGATGCTCTAGCTTCTGCACTAATCTCTTGTGAGGAACTGTGTCAAAGGCCTTCTTGCAGTCCAAGAAGATGCAATCAACCCACCCCTCTCTCTTGTGTCTTACTTCTGTTATTTTATCATAAAACTCCAGAAGGTTTGTGACACAGGATTTGCCTCCATGAATCCGTGCTGGTTGGCATTTATACTCTTGTTCCGTTCCAGGTGCTCCACCACTCTCCTCCTGATAATCTTCTCCATAATTTTGCATACTATACACGTCAATGACAAAGGTCTATAGTTTAGTGCCTCTTTTCTGTCTCCTTTTTTAAAAATGGGAACTACATTTGCCGTCTTCCATACCTCAGGTAGTTGCCCAGTTTCCAGGGACGTGTTGAAGATTGTGGTAAGTGGCACGCACAACATATCTGCTCCCTCTCTAAGGACCCACGGGGAGATGTTGTCTGGTCCCATTGCCTTTGAGGTATCGATGTCCCTTAGCAGTTTCTTCACCTCCTCATCTGTATGTATGTCGTCCAACACTTGGTGTATTCCTTGCTGGTGTCCCCATCTGGTCTGTCCCCCCAGAGTCCTTCCTGTCTCTACTGTAAATACTTCCTTAAATCTCGTGTTGAGCTCCTCACATACCTCTTGATCGTTTCTTGTGAGTTCTCCACCTTCTTTCCTCAGCCTTATCACCTGGTCCTTGACTGTTGTCTTCCTCCTAATGTGGCTATACAGCAGTTTCGGGTCAGACTTGACTTTCGATGCTATGTCGTTTTCATACTGTCGCTGGGCCTCCCTCCTTATCGTGTGTGTGAGAGCACGTGTGTGTGAGCGCGTGTGTGTGAGCGCGTGTGAGCGCATGTGTGTGAGCGCATGTGTGTGAGCGCATGTGTGTGAGCGCATGTGTGTGAGCGTGTGTGAGTGTGAGCGTGCGTGTGTGTGTGTGTGTGTGTGAGCGTGTGTGTGTGTGTGAGCGTGTGTGTGTGTGAGCGTGTGTGTGTGAGCGTGTGTGTGAGCGTGTGTGTGAGCGTGTGTGTGAGAGCGCGCGTGAGCGCGTGCGTGAGCGCGTGTGTGAGCGCGTGCGTGAGCGCGTGTGTGAGCGCGTGCGTGCGTGTGTGTGTGTGTGTGTGTGTGTGTGTGTGTGTGTGTGTGTGTGTGTGTGTGTGTGTGTGTGTGTGTGTGTGTGTGTGTAATTAGTTCACTGTTATTCAACATTGTAATAACTGTATAAATAATATCAGCACACTTGTGATTGCATATTATACCCACCAAATGGTCGTGTATTGGATGAGTGACACGATTTGTTTACTCTTGAATATCGGCAAAAATCGAACATTTTGCTACTTTAAGCTCAATTTTAAGCTATTTTCAGTCCTGGAACCCATCAAAATCATCTCCATTTCAGTAATATATCTTCCAGTCTATCAAATGAAACCAAGAAACCGAGAATACAACCATAAAAAACCACACAAAAATACACCACAAAGTTGCTGTTTTAAACAAATAACACTTGCAGTTTTTCCTCATTATGCACTGCATGCTGCAGGATTTTTTATGTGGTGCACACTTACCACATAGACCTATTCTCTCATATCTAGGCCCAAATTTACCGCTCTCAGCTTATCTGTGTGATCTGTGTGAGCCCAGTTGATGATGTAGTACTACGGCACCAAGTGACCTCAAACCTGTAGTACCATGGCACGGACAATGAAATGGGTTAATAACCTTAAGATTTGCAACTAAATCCTTTGTCTGAAATCATACAAACAAGTTAGCAACCATACATCAAAAACAACACCCCTGATAATTTAAATGCAACTTCTCACACTGCTGCATCATTTTATCACTGGCAACAATTTACATCATCACATGGCCAGCATTGCTAAAAATCAGCATGCAACTTAACCCTTAAATGGTCCAAACGTATATATACGTTTTTTCAACATCTGAAAGCATGTTAAAAAATGCAGATCTTTTTTGTTTTACATTTGAAAACGTGTAAAAAAACTTTTATCTACATTTTTTTTGTTATACAGTATTTGAAAATATGCAAAAAAAAAGTAGATCTACTGTGGGAGCACTATGAATTTGAACGTCGATCTGTTTGGACCGTTTAAGGGTTAATACTGCATTAAGGAAAGTGAAGAGCAAAGAGGAGAAACAGAGATACATTCCAGACAACATTAAAATTAACCTTACAAGTCTTAAATTCCACAGCAAACTTACACTGCTGTCAAGCTTCTCCTTCCCTGCCTCACAATTTAGAGGTCTCTGTGCCTAATCATCGGAGAATCCAGGAAAGCTATTCTCAAAAACATGAGCAGGACATGTCCAGCATGGGTCAGTAGCACCTACCTGACATACACCAGTAACACCTATCAAGGGCTAGTAGCATCTGCATAGCATGGGCCAGTAACGCCTACCTAGCAAGGGCTAGTAGCACCTGCCTAGAATGGGCCAGTAAGCACAGCACTAGCCATTAGGCTTACATGGCCCAGTGGAACTACTGCAAGGCTCCTTCACTGAAAATTTATAAAGAATAAAATCACAATACCATAGCTGGAACAATCCACCAAAAACCTACACTTAAGAAAGGAACCTTAAAATAACATTTCAGTCATTTACGTACAATTGTCAGGCAACTTGACAGTGGTCCAGGATGGATCAAAACATCCTGATAAGGGTCCTCCACCTAAGTGTGGGTTTCAGTGAATACTTGCATCTTACCTGAGCACGATTCTGATCCAGACGGGTCATGGCCGAGAAGTTCTCGCGTGGGATGGAAGGAGCATACTTGGCACAAATTAGAGCATTGGTATTGGCAGGGTTGCCCACCACCAGCACCTTCACTGACTTCTTAGCGTACTGCTCTAACGCTGCCCCCTGCAAACATTATGCACTACAAGTGACCTCAAAATCTTATTTGTGGTTTCTACCAGTGACATTCATTATGTGGTAAGTTAACTTCAACCCATCATTATGTACTACAAGTCATATTTCATGCCATTTCAATCAAAATTTTGAAATTATTTCATGGCACCACTTCAAATTTTCCTCAGAATTTGCACACTTATAGATTTCAGTGAGTAAATGAGACTGGTTTGTGTTCCAAGTCTGTAGCTCAAACAGTTCTGGAGATACAGGTCACGAAACTGACCAAAAGATGATTTTTCACAGATCATGTGAAATTTTGAAATGAAATATCTCTGCTTGTGGGACACGACAAGCTGGAAGTGTTAGGAGAGTAATATTTTGTGAAGGGATTCAGGGAAACTAGTTAGCCAGACTTGAGTCCTGGCAGTAGGAAGTACAATGCCTGCACTTCAAAAGAGAGGTTGGAGATACAGTGGTACCTTGACTTACAAGCGCCCCAACTTACGAGTTTTCAGAGTTACGAGAAGTCACTCGGTCAATGTTTTGCTTTGAGTTGCGAGCCAAAATCCGAGTTATGAGCGAGTTTCAAATATGCCGCCATTAGTTGGCACAGCGAATGCCACATTATCCGCCCATCATCCCAGCATTTTGTGCTTTTTGTGCAGTTATTTTGCCAAATTTCTTTTTTTCTAACCATAAGTCCTAAGAAAGTAAGCGCAAAGGACAGTGCTGAGACAAGGATGATGATGTCCATTGAATTAAAGTAACAAAAAAGGCACAATACCGTGACTGGAACGATACACAAATAACCCGCAAATAAAAGAGAAGCTTACGACGACGTTTCAGTCCGACTTGGGCCATTGACAAAGTGTGACTTTGTTAATGGTCCAAGTCGGACCGAAACGTCGTCGTAAGCTTCTCTTTTATTTGCGGGTTATTTGTGTATTGAATTAAAGCATAGAAAAACACGAGAAAATCACTTTTGCTTCAGTGTTTTCCTTACGAAACAAGTGATCTAGTGCAGTTAGCCTCACAAGCACTCCATTTTCTCTTATAATAATGCCTAAGAAGGGCAAGAATGGGAAGACATGGTCAGAGCAATAATTACTTTTACCTCGGGAGTGGACACCACCACTCGTCACATAATGACATATTTCATTCATTCTAGAGTATATACACCCACCATCCGACTTACGACCAAGCTCGGTTCCGAGAAACCAGTCGTAAGTCGAAATGGTTGTAAGTCGAACTTTACTACTGAATATCAACAAAACATTTTTGTAATGACTATTTTATTGTTTTATTTTGGTATTTCATGTTTCACTTTACTTTTTATGTTGTTAGTACTGTATTTTATACTGTAAGGTTTAGGATAAACACTGTGTACAACCCAAATAGTTATTTCCCAGAAATTTGGCAAAAAAAACACAGTCGTAAGTCGAGTGGTCGTAAGTCGGATGGCAGGTGTACCACGTTTCTATGTTATTTATATTGTTTAATATGTCATATTAGATCAATTGTGATAGATAAATAAGCCATAGAGCTGATATTAGTGTTATACTGAAGTATTTTCTCCTGCCTCCCAAGAGTCAGGAATTCCGCTGGAACTGATTAATGGCATTTCAATTTATTTCAATGAGGAAAACCGATTTGATATACGAGCAAATCGAGTTACGAGTTTGGTCACAGAATGAATTAAACTCCTAAGTTAAGGTACCACTGTATTGGTTGTTCAGAGTGACATCTAAACTGTCATATCTGAGCACCTCTGCAAAGACAGTGATTATGTGTGAATGATGGAGAAAGTGTTTCTTTTTTTTGGAGTCACCCTGCCTCGGTGGGAGATGGCCGACATGTTAGAAAACACACACACACACACACACACACACACACACACACAGCACATCTCCTGAGGCACACAAGAAACCAATAACTGCTGCAGCATACTGGCACCTATATTGGAGTATGCAGCACCAGTTTGAAACCCACACCTAGCCAAACACGTATGGAAATTAGATAAAGTCTAAAGGTTTGCAACAAAACTAGTCCCAGAGCTAAAGGGCATGTCCTACAAGGAGAGGTTACGGGAAATCAACCTGATAACACTGGAGGAGAGGAGAGATAGGGGGATATGATAATGACATGGATATCTTGCTACTCCTACTTACACTTTGGTCACACTTCACAGACACGCACATGCATATATATATATATATACATACATCTAGGTTTTTCTCCTTTTTCTAAATAGCTCTTGTTCTTTTTTATTTCTTCTATTGTCCATGGGGAAGTGGAAAAGAATCTTTCCTCCGTAAGTCATGCGTGTCGTATGAGGCGACTAAAATGCCGGGAGCAATGGGCTAGTAACCCCTTCTCCTGTATACATTTACTAAAAAAGAGAAGAAAAACTTTTATAAAACTGGGATGCTTAAATGTGCGTGGATGTAGTGTGGATGACAAGAAACAGATGATTGCTGATGTTATGAATGAAAAGAAGTTGGATGTCCTGGCCCTAAGCGAAACAAAGCTGAAGGGGGTAGGAGAGTTTCAGTGGGGGGAAATAAATGGGATTAAATCTGGAGTATCTGAGAGAGTTAGAGCAAAGGAAGGGGTAGCAGTAATGTTAAATGATCAGTTATGGAAGGAGAAAAGAGAATATGAATGTGTAAATTCAAGAATTATATGGATAAAAGTAAAGGTTGGATGCGAGAAGTGGGTCATAATAAGCGTGTATGCACCTGGAGAAGAGAGGAATGCAGAGGAGAGAGAGAGATTTTGGGAGATGTTAAGTGAAAGTATAGGAGCCTTTGAACCAAGTGAGAGAGTAATTGTGGTAGGGGACCTGAATGCTAAAGTAGGAGAAACTTTTAGAGAGGGTGTGGTAGGTAAGTTTGGGGTGCCAGGTGTAAATGATAATGGGAGCCCTTTGATTGAACTTTGTATAGAAAGGGGTTTAGTTATAGGTAATACATATTTTAAGAAAAAGAGGATAAATAAGTATACAAGATATGATGTAGGGCGAAATGACAGTAGTTTGTTGGATTATGTATTGGTAGATAAAAGACTGCTGAGTAGACTTCAGGATGTACATGTTTATAGAGGGGCCACAGATATATCAGATCACTTTCTAGTTGTAGCTACACTGAGAGTAAAAGGTAGATGGGATACAAGGAGAATAGAAGCATCAGGGAAGAGAGAGGTGAAGGTTTATAAACTAAAAGAGGAGGCAGTTAGGGTAAGATATAAACAGCTATTGGAGGATAGATGGGCTAATGAGAGCATAGGCAATGGGGTCGAAGAGGTATGGGGTAGGATTAAAAATGTAGTGTTAGAGTGTTCAGCAGAAGTTTGTGGTTACAGGAAAGTGGGTGCAGGAGGGAAAAGGAGCGATTGGTGGAATGATGATGTAAAGAGAGTAGTAAGGGAGAAAAAGTTAGCATATGAGAAGTTTTTACAAAGTAGAAGTGATGCAAGGAGGGAAGAGTATATGGAGAAAAAGAGAGAGGTTAAGAGAGTGGTGAAGCAATGTAAAAAGAGAGCAAATGAGAGAGTGGGTGAGATGTTATCAACAAATTTTGTTGAAAATAAGAAAAAGTTTTGGAGTGAGATTAACAAGTTAAGAAAGCCTAGAGAACAAATGGATTTGTCAGTTAAAAATAGGAGAGGAGAGTTATTAAATGGAGAGTTAGAGGTATTGGGAAGATGGAGGGAATATTTTGAGGAATTGTTAAATGTTGATGAAGATAGGGAAGCTGTGATTTCGTGTATAGGGCAAGGAGGAATAACATCTTGTAGGAGTGAGGAAGAGCCAGTTTTGAGTGTGGGGGAAGTTCGTGAGGCAGTAGGTAAAATGAAAGGGGGTAAGGCAGCCGGGATTGATGGGATAAAGATAGAAATGTTAAAAGCAGGTGGGGATATAGTTTTGGAGTGGTTGGTGCAATTATTTAATAAATGTATGGAAGAGGGTAAGGTACCTAGGGATTGGCAGAGAGCATGCATAGTTCCTTTGTATAAAGGCAAAGGGGATAAAAGAGAGTGCAAAAATTATAGGGGGATAAGTCTGTTGAGTGTACCTGGTAAAGTGTATGGTAGAGTTATAATTGAAAGAATTAAGAGTAAGACGGAGAATAGGATAGCAGGTGAACAAGGAGGCTTTAGGAAAGGTAGGGGGTGTGTGGACCAGGTGTTTACAGTGAAACATATAAGTGAACAGTATTTAGATAAGGCTAAAGAGGTCTTTGTGGCATTTATGGATTTGGAAAAGGCGTATGACAGGGTGGATAGGGGGGCAATGTGGCAGATGTTGCAAGTGTATGGTGTAGGAGGTAGGTTACTGAAAGCAGTGAAGAGTTTTTATGAGGATAGTGAGGCTCAAGTTAGAGTATGTAGGAAAGAGGGAAATTTTTTCCCAGTAAAAGTAGGCCTTAGACAAGGATGTGTGATGTCACCGTGGTTGTTTAATATATTTATAGATGGGGTTGTAAGAGAAGTAAATGCGAGGGTCTTGGCAAGAGGCGTGGAGTTAAAAGATAAAGAATCACACACAAAGTGGGAGTTGTCACAGCTGCTCTTTGCTGATGACACTGTGCTCTTGGGAGATTCTGAAGAGAAGTTGCAGAGATTGGTGGATGAATTTGGTAGGGTGTGCAAAAGAAGAAAATTAAAGGTGAATACAGGAAAGAGTAAGGTTATGAGGATAACAAAAAGATTAGGTGATGAAAGATTGAATATCAGATTGGAGGGAGAGTATGGAGGAGGTGAACGTATTCAGATATTTGGGAGTGGACGTGTCAGCGGATGGGTCTATGAAAGATGAGGTGAATCATAGAATTGATGAGGGAAAAAGAGTGAGTGGTGCACTTAGGAGTCTGTGGAGACGAAGAACTTTGTCCTTGGAGGCAAAGAGGGGAATGTATGAGAGTATAGTTTTACCAACGCTCTTATATGGGTGTGAAGCGTGGGTGATGAATGTTGCAGCGAGGAGAAGGCTGGAGGCAGTGGAGATGTCATGTCTGAGGGCAATGTGTGGTGTGAATATAATGCAGAGAATTCGTAGTTTGGAAGTTAGGAGGAGGTGCGGGATTACCAAAACTGTTGTCCAGAGGGCTGAGGAAGGGTTGTTGAGGTGGTTCGGACATGTAGAGAGAATGGAGCGAAACAGAATGACTTCAAGAGTGTATCAGTCTGTAGTGGAAGGAAGGCGGGGTAGGCGTCGGCCTAGGAAAGGTTGGAGGGAGGGGGTAAAGGAGGTTTTGTGTGCGAGGGGCTTGGACTTCCAGCAGGCATGCATGAGCGTGTTTGATAGGAGTGAATGGAGACAAATGGTTTTTAATACTTGACGTGCTGTTGGAGTGTGAGCAAAGTAACATTTATGAAGGGATTCAGGGAAACCGGCAGGCCGGACTTGAGTCCTGGAGATGGGAAGTACAGTGCCTGCACTCTGAAGGAGGGGTGTTAATGTTGCAGTTTAAAAACTGTAGTGTAAAGCACCCTTCTGGCAAGACAGTGATGGAGTGAATGATGGTGAAAGTTTTTCTTTTTCGGGCCACCCTGCCTTGGTGGGAATCGGCCAGTGTGATAATAAAAAAAAAATATAAAATACTGAGAGGAATCGACAAGGTGGACAGAGACGGATGTTCCAGAGATGGGAAACAGCAACAAGGGGTCACAGTTGGAAGTCAAAGATTCAGATGAATCACAGGGATGTTAGGAAGTATTTCTTCAGTCACAGAGTTGTCAGAAGTGGAACAGTCTGGGAAGTGATGTAGTGGAAGCAGGATCCATACGTAGCTTTAAGAAGAGGTATGATGTAGCTCAAGGAGCAGGAAGTATGATCTAGTAGCAACTAGTGAAGAGGTGGGGCCAGGAGCTGTGAATTGACCCCTGGAACCACAACCAGGTGGGTACACATATACACTAGACCTTTAATGTCTGTTGATTATTAATCAGCTTTGATGTCAGTACTTTAACTAAATAATAAAAATGTTTCTGTTCAGTTCATAAGAATTACTGTGAGTAGAGGGTGTCTTTTTCGAACTAGTATAGAACTGAATTGTTTGACCAGTTGTGTAAAATATGACAATGCTTCAGTGCACAGTTGATCTTATATATAAATAGACCAGGTGTTCTTTGATGAGAATTTACATCAATTAACCCAACTTTCACTTGTCCAACAGATAAATATAGCTTCAAGCTTTAGTGTAAACACTATTGGACAATATTGCTATGACCCCTAAGAATGGTACAAGAAAAAATCTCTAAAGTACATTCACCCAATATCTAAGAATTTGATAGAAAACCCACATTTCAATTTGACCATACACTATAAAGTGAGCTGGGCATATAGGAAATGTTAGCAAAATATACACCCATAGAGTCCACCACTTTCAGCAGCCATTCAGAAGATGAATCCAGAGCTGACCAATAGGATCCATGAAAGGCTTCTGCACTGCAGTGTATGATGATCAGTGGTATCTTGCCTGTATCCTACAGGTGAAGCCAGAGTGATGAAATCTTACAGAGGTCCCCACAGACCCCCACACTCATTTGTGTATCCTCAGAAACCAGATGACCTTCTTATTGATGTCAGTGATGTAATACAGACTGTGATCCCATATACCATCACTGGTAGGACATACACTTTGATGGAATCTGAAATGATGAAGGCTACAACTATTCTTAAAAAATGCTCAACTCATGTTGTTCCTAATTATGTAAAATTATGTAGGCTAATGTTGGGCTGTCACAAATTACAAGTACTATTAACCCTTTCAGGGTCCGTCCCGTAGATCTACGGCTGGTCGGTGAGTGTCCAAACCGTAGATCTATGCCAAAATTCTAGCGCCGTCAAATTTAGCGCGAAAGCGCTCATAGGCCTACATATGAGAGAATGGGTCTGCGCGGTGGGTGTGCGCCATAAACAAAAAATCTAGGCGCCTGCATAGCATTGTCGGAACGCCGGCTCAGTCACCCTTGTTCACCATGTCTCGTCGCAAGTCAGCTCTGACTCCCCGGAAAATTGGGACTCTCCTCTTCCTGTCTGATAGTTCTGACACTGATGGAAGTGGAAATGAAGACGAATTCTACGGCTTTGATGAGTTAGTGACCGAAAATAATGACCAGGATATCGATAATAGTGCAGAAAACCCCGACGATCCTCGACCTTCTACCTCTGGTGTGGGCACTCGTGACTCACGGTCGGTTGTTCCTAAACGTAAGAGAAAACTAATATTTTCCCGTGGCCTGGCCTCTGACTTCAGTAATGACGATGATTCTGACGTGGATTGTGATTTTATTGCGCTCGACGATCATTCGAGTAGTGATAGTGAGGAAACATATTCACCAGTGAAGCGTCGGTATGTGCGCCGCCGCATGCGCTCGGGTAGTGTACCCTATGCTATGCCCAGGGGACGGAGTACATCCCGTAGTACATCCCGGAGTACATCCCGTGGCCCTACACCCGTTTTAGGTAGTGATAGTGAGGATGATGTGGCTACACTTGGCAAGGATGGGCCACAGACATCAGTGGATGGTGTTAGTGGGGCTGGTGGTGGTAGTGGCACCGCCATGCGTGACTCGCTGTGCCACGCGGGAACCCACGCTGCTGACTCGTCAGTTCAAGGACAAAGCGGAGCGTCACCCACCAGCCCGCCACAACCACCCGTACAACCAGCCTATGATGTCCAGTATCCACCAGCAAACCGTATCTGGGATTGGCAGCAAAATCCCAATTTTGTTCCCAGCCCTCACCACTTTGATGACTCGCAAAGTGGAATTCTACCTACCTGTCCCCTTGGAACCACGGCCAATGAACTGGAATTCTTTGAATTATTCTTTGACCAGCCTTTGATGGAAACTATTGTCAGGGAAAGTAATAAGTATTTTCAGTACACCATGGCAAATACGATCTTATCACCACAGTCAAGACTACACAGGTGGAAAGAGACGACTGTTGCAGAAATGTATTTGCTTTTTGCAACAATAATGCTTATGCCTCACGTCTATAAGCATAATATAAAAGCATACTGGTCCACAGATCGGCTAATTTGTACCCCATCCTTCAGTGAAATAATACCAGTGAACAGGTTTATCTTACTCTTACGTATGTTGCACTTCTCTGACAAAACCAGGCCTGACAGAAGTGACAGGTTATACAAGATTATAAATGTTTTCATGTATCTCAAACAAAAGTTCAGGATATACTTTTATCCATTCAAGAATCTTGTAATTGACGAGTCTTTGATTTTGTTCAAAGGTAGACTGTCATTCAAGCAGTATATACCGAGCAAGAGGAACCGCTTTGGTATAAAATTGTTTGTACTCTGTGATTGTGACAGTGGCCTGGTGTTGGATATTGTTGTATACACGGGTAGTAAAACATTGAAAGATACCAAGATGTTATTGGGTATATCAGGTGACGTAGTGAGAAACATGATGGCACCTTATCTTGGTAAGGGCCATACATTATATACCGATAACTGGTACACAAGCCCATTACTCAGTGATTTCATGCGAGTGAACAAGACAGATGTGTGTGGCACAGTGCGTTCTAATCGTAAACATATGCCCAGGCTCAACGCAGGTGTTCGTGGTGATGACGTGCAGGTGTTTACTGCCAATGACATCATGGCATTACGGTGGCATGACAAACGAGATGTCACATTGTTGACAACCATTCACCGTAATGAAATGCAAGACAGTGGCAAAGTTGATCGAGTGACTAACGAACGTATTCGAAAACCAGTGACAGTGATTGATTATACACAAAACATGCGCTTGGTTGACAAGTGTGACATGCAGATTGGTTTTGTTGACTGTGTTCGTAAGAGTTACAAGTGGTACATGAAACTTTTCTTCCATCTCATGGACATTTCAATGCTGAATGCATATAATATGTACCAAATAAAGACTGGTAACAGACCACCGTATGGTGAATTTTGTTTGTCTGTTGTCAGACAACTCATAATGAAGTACCAGGTAACAACACCTGCAATACAACATGGTCCTCGAATTCATCACAATATACCCAAGCGTTTGAGAAGAGAAGGTGATCATTTCATAATACAGCTTCCTTCAACTCAAAAGAAATTTGCTCAGAAGAGATGCATTGTCTGTGCACAAACAAAACGACGGCAACAAAGACGCAAAGACACTCGGTTTATGTGTGAGGAATGTAAGGTGCCTCTGTGCATGGTGCCTTGTTTCAAGGAGTTCCACAAGCTCCAGCAGTTCTAAAACCATGTCCAGTGATTGTAAATATGTAAATATATGATAGAACATTAGTATTATACAATATTTGTGCATGTTTATTGTAATAAACAACAGTGGTAAACAATAATATGATAATAACTTTAGTGCGGTTATTGTGTTCAATACAGTGAGTTTATATATATAAATTTTATACAGTATTGGTCTCTCAGGCCCCAAATGTTAGTAGGAATAGAAAAAAATTGGAAAAGAAAAGAAAAAACAACTAAAACAACAAAATAATATAATACGCATATGTGGAATTCGTCGATGTTGCCGCCACCACATCATTTTCTACAAACTTCTTGGCACTGTATCTCGGTAAGTACTGATCAGATTCTAATTTTTTTTTGTTTTATTACCTTCACAAAAATATGCTCTTTAATTCTGTAAGAAAAAATCATTTTTTTTTTTTTCAAAATTTCTTGGACACTGGTGCGTGACTTCAGATTTTGGCCATGGACCCTGAAAGGGTTAAAATCTACTTCTAAAGAGCCCTTTTAGCCAATTCTGAACAGTGAAATTGCCCATATTTTGTAGTTTTCAAATAAATACTTTTCAAAAGATCTCTCTCTCTTCTCATCTCATAGGCAACTTGTGTGGCTGTCTAAGGGGAAGTGGAGGCCACATTTCATATTAGGAAGAGAGCTTGTTTCTGAAGGATTAATGAATGTACTAAATAAATGCCAGAGAAATAAAGTCTAGTGAGACTGCAATAATCTCACTATTCTAGCCATAATGGTTCTAGAGATATGGTCTGGAGAAGTTCACAACCAAGGTAAAAGGTGAAAACAGCATCGAGTAGATTTACTAAAATGGATGTGGAATTTAATCTAATTAAAAATACATTAAAATTCTTGTGTTGTTGTCTGTAGTAGTCATGTAGACTAAGCCATATTTAGTGGGTGAGAACAAAAATTTGTGCATTTTGAATTTTTTTCAGGTCAAAAAACAAAAAAAAAGGTCAACTTTTTTGTTTGACCTCTGAGGTAAAAAATGGTCTAGATAAATGTTTCAGAGCTACTCTTAATTTTCCAAATGGCATGTTTATCACGTCTGTAGGTCCCATACAAACGGAGATTTCACATGACCTGTGAAAAATTACCTTTTTATCAAAGTTCTGACATTATCTGTGGAATCATTTGAACTACAAACTTGGGACAAAAAAAATCAATCTCATTTTCTCACTGAAATCTATAAGTGTGCCAATTCTTGAGGAAAATCGGAGAGTTGCCATGAAACGGCCGGATTTAAGTAACAAGGAATGTCCCATAATGTATCATGTGCTAGGTTTATTCAAACCTTCATTATGTAATACTTATGCACTGGGTTTACATGAAACCCTCTTTATGCAATACAAGTACAGCACCATAATATCCTACACCTGTCTTTAGCATAATGCCAATTTTGTGAATAGTTCAATTTTGAATTTTTGCAAACTATAGCAATAATTTATAATTACACAAAACTATTAGTCAGCTCAAGGAACATACAAGAGTTCTGTTTACAACTAATTAACCCTTTGACTGTCGCAACCCCAAATCCTGAAGTGTCTCCTGGTATCAAAAAATTTTTTTGAAAAAAAAAAAAAAAAAAAAAAAAAAAAAAAAAAAAAAAAAAAAAAAAAAAAAACATGAAATGATAGAGAATCTTTTCCCAATGGTAATGACACCAAAAGTATGAAATTTGATTGGAAACTTATGGAATTATGCTCCCGTGAAGTTAGCGATCTCAGCAATATATACACATGGGCAATTTCACAGACTGAGCCCTACTTTCAGCCAATTCAGTTGTTCCAGTCGACCAAACTCATAGCTATTTCTTTAGAACTCCATTTTTTCTATCAATTGAATACAAGAAACTGCCCATTTACTGATTTCAACTACCCAATAAAGTGGTCAAATTGGCAATTTGACCAATTTCACCCAAATTAAAAAAAGATGCCGATTTCAAAATAGGGTCCAGAATAAACAATGCAGACATTCTTGGCACTAAAATAACATATCCTCTATTTATTAGTCATGTCTCCAGGCCCCTCTTATATTACTCTTGCTTTCTATTTTGACTTTATATTCACACAAATTAGAAGATTTACTGTTATGCACACTACTGCATTATTGTAAAAATGGTATAAATAATACAGTGCACTACTGAAAGAATATTAGACTTCCCAGTTGACGTGTATTGGATGTGTGATGTGATTTGCTTACTCTTGAACATTGGTAAAAATCAAACATTTCTGCTACTTTGAACTCAATTTCAAGGTCGTTTTCATCACGAAACTAATCAAAACCATCTCTATTTCTGTAATATGCTTTCCATTCTATCAAATGAGACCAAGAAAACGAGAATACAACCATAAATACTATAGGAAAATACACTTCAAAGTCAGCATTTTAATCCAAAAACACGATTGGAGTTTTTTTTCTCATTATGCACTGCGTGCTGCAGGATTTTTTTTTATACAGTGCACACAGACCCATTTACTAACATGTGGGCCTACCAGCTTTCTCCTGCTCGATTTGAAGCCGCTAGAATTATTGAGTATACATATATACATCTGAAACACTGGCTCCTAAGACGTATACAGTGGACCCCCGGTTAACGAACTTTTTTCATTCCAGTAGTATGTTCAGGTGCCAGTACTGACCGAATTTTTTCCCATAAGGAATATTGTGAAGTAGATTAGTCCATTTCAGACCCCCAAACATACACGTACAAACGCACTTACATAAATACACTTACATAATTGGTCGCATTTGGAGGTGATCGTTAAGCGGGGGTCCACTGTATATACAGCCGAAGTAGTCAAAGGGTTAAGAGACAATGTGCTGCCCACCAATGCATGAATGTTGTAATTTAAGATTTATACAGCAGTTTAGGTCTAGTGACATTTGGTCAGACTATGGTGTATATTATGTTGATGACTCAAATTTGTTTTTTATTTTTTCATATTGGCTGTTTCCCTTCAAGTTAAGGTGGTCCAAAGATGGAAGCCCATTCACCATCATTCATTAAACATCTGTTTTGTCAAAACGTAATATCCCCCATCCCTCTTTCACACTGCAGGCACTGCCCTTACCACCTCTAGGACAAGTCTAGCCACTTGGCTTTCCCTGGGTATCTAGTTTGCCCACTCCAGCAGCCAGGCCCCCATCTCTTGGATGAAGAGCAGTTGGACAGTACCAAGGCTACCTACCATTCCCAAGGATGGTAATCTTGGAAGATTTTTTTATTTTACCTGGACCTTGAAGATCTTGACGTTGGCAGCCAGGAGGTCTTTGCGCTCCATACCTTCCTTGCGGGGCATTGAACCAACCAAGAATGCACTCTCAATGTCCTTGAAAGCAACAGCTGGATCATCAGTGGCAATTACATCTGTCAAAAGTAAACTATAGCTAGTAACATACAGCAGGACCCAAAAGTACAAAGTAATAACATCACTAATTTGTTAACTTTCTAACTAGTAGTGGTGCATGCTGAAAATGTTTCACAGGTAAGGTGATTTGAGCATTTAGAGGGGTTGGAGCAAGTTAGGAAGAAGGGGTAAAGGGCATCCCAGGATAGGTTGGGGGTGGTCAAGGAGGTTTTGAGTGCTTGAAGCTTGAACACCCAGAAAGCTTGTTAATGTGTGTTAGATCAGAAGAACTAAAGAGAAGTGGTTTTTATGACCATGTGCTCTTTTAGCGCCTGCACTCTGAAGGATAGGCAAGGATGTTATAGATCAGAGGGTCATTTGAACTGTGTTGTTAGCATGTAACAAGAAAGCTACTGAATTAACCCTTTGAGGGTTTCGGCCGTACTAGTAAGGCTTATGACCCAGGGTTTTTAACGTACTAGTACGCCTAAATTCTAGCGCCCTCAAATCTAGTGGGAGAAAGCTGGTAGGCATACATATGAAAGAATGGGTCTATGTGGTCAGTGTGCGCAGTATAAAAAAAAATCCTGCAGCACACAGTGCATAATGAGAAAAAAAAACTTTGACCATGTTTTTGGAATAAAACAGCGAATTTGCACTGTATTTTCGTATGGTATTTATTGTTGTATTCTAGTTTTCTTGGTCTCATTTTATAGAATGGAAGACATATTACAGAAATTGAGATGATTTTGACTGGTTTTACAATGAAAAGTACCTTGAAATTGAGCTCAAAGTAGCAGAAATGTTCAATTTTTACCAAAATTCAAAAGTAAACAAATCATGCCAAGCGTCCAATATATGTCAACTGGTGAGTCTAATATTCTTTCACAAGTGCGCTGATAATATTTATACTATTTCTACACTAATGCAGCAGTCTGCATAACAGTCAATCCTCTATTTTTTGTAAGAATAAAAATTGAAAGTGGAAAGCGAAAGAAATATAAGAGGGGCCTCGGGATGTGACTAACGAACAGAGGAAATGTTATTTTAGTGCCAGGAATGTCTTTCTTGTTTATTCTGGACCCTATTTGGAAATTGGCATCTTTTGAAATTTGTGTGAAACTGGCAAAATTGCTAAATTCTGACCACTGTATTGGATAGTTGAAATCAGTAAATGGGTCGTTTCTTGTACTCATTCAATAGAAAAAATGGATTTCTAGAGAAATAGTTATGATTTTTGTCAACTAGTACACTGGAATTGGCCAAAAATAGGGCTCAAAGTGGGCAAAATCGCCGATGCGTAAACATCGTCGAGACCGCTAACTTCAAGAGAGCATAATTCTGTAAGTTTTCCATTAAATTTCATAGTTTTGGTGTCATTATGATAGGGAAGAGATTCTCTATCTTTTCGTAAGAAAAAATAATTTTTTTTTTTTTAAATTTGGCCGACCCTGAGAACACGTCTCGGAGAGGGCCTGTCGACCCTCAAAGGGTTAATGATAGCAAATATGTTTCCTCCTCCTGGGCCAACCTACCTTGAGGAGAGACAGTTGTGTAAAAAAAAGGAGGGGAGGGGGGAGTCAATACAATGCCACAAAAACTATAGATAATCAAGTCTGATCCAAAGGAAGGTCAGCTTCATTTCCTTGGACCAAGAGCCCTTCACCAGCAACAAGGCATTATAGTCACAGGTAAGAGAAATGGTAGTTACTTTACAATATTTAAAGAGCAATTTCTTGAGCAAGGTCACCCAATCACTACAAGCATCATCCATCATGTGTCACCATAAAGGTCATCCACTGCATATCACCATAAAGGTGGTCATCCATTACATGTTAACATAAAGGTCATCCATCAACACTAATGATATACACACAGCAACATGTGGTAGTCACCACATACCCTCTCAATTACTCAAACCCACACTATTTGCTGATGACACAACATACGTCTTCTCCCACCCGAGCCCAGTCACGCTAGCCAATACTGTAAATACCGAATTACAGAAAATATCTACCTGGATGAGTACTAACAAACTTACACTAAACATTGACAAAACCTACTTCATTCAGTTTGGTAACAGAGCTACAGATGTCCCTCTTAACATAATGATAAACGGATCACCTATCACAAAGCTAACAGAGGGAAAATTCTTAGGAATCCACCTTGATAATAGACTCAAATTTCATACACATATACAACAAATTTCTAAGAAAATTTCCAAGACTGTAGGCATACTATCGAAGATACGGTACTATGCTCCACAGTCAGCCCTCCTGGCCCTATATCACTCTCTTATTTACCCCTATCTCACCTATGGAATTTGTGCATGGGGCTCAACAACAAGTAACCATCTCAGACCACTAATTACCCAACAAAAGGCTGCAGTTAGAATGATAACAAAATCATGTGAGTGGTAGTCAGCACATACCCATCATGTGGGTGGTAGGCAAATGATTGCAAGGTACCTAATATTTCCAAGGACTGAGATCTGCTTGCTGTACATTCCTGAGACTACTAGACCAACATGAATCACAGACACTCACCTTTGACATATGGTAAAGCACAGTCACTGATCTAAACACACCTCTGACACATGGAAGAGCACAGTCACTGATCTCCATACAAACACCGTTGAGTACAGTCATCATTGGTTTGATGTCGAGCAGGTGTAGGATGACAGGTGTATCTGGACCAAACACAGCTCCCGACCCAACCATGTAGACCAAAGAGTAGCCAATCTGGCCAGCGGCGCCAGTGATGCACACACGAATTGGTTCAGCCTGCCAAGATTGTGTAATTTAACATCACATCGGATATCAACTGAAAATTAAATAAGACAAGACAGTATTGCAGATAATATTCTGTAACATTAGGTAGTAGGTTGGTAGACAGCAACCACCCAGGGAAGTACTACCGTCCTGCCAGATGACTGTGAAACAAAAACCTGTAATTGTTTTGCATGATGGTAGGATTGCTGGTTTCTTTTTCTGTCTCATAAACACGCTAAGATAACAGGGATATCTTGCTACTCCTACTAACACTTTGGTCACACTTCACAGACACGCACATGCATATATATATATACATACATCTAGGTTTTTCTCCTTTTTCTAAATAGCTCTTGTTCTTTTTTATTTCTTCTATTGTCCATGGGGAAGTGGAAAAGAATCTTTCCTCCGTAAGCCATGCGTGTCGTATGAGGCGACTAAAATGCCGGGAGCAATGGGCTAGTAACCCCTTCTCCTGTATACAATTACTAAAAAAGAGAAGAAGAAAAACTTTATAAAACTGGGTTGCTTAAATGTGCGTGGATGTAGTGCGGATGACAAGAAACAGATGATTGCTGATGTTATGAATGAAAAGAAGTTGGATGTCCTGGCCCTAAGCGAAACAAAGCTGAAGGGGGTAGGAGAGTTTCAGTGGGGGGAAATAAATGGGATTAAATCTGGAGTATCTGAGAGAGTTAGAGCAAAGGAAGGGGTAGCAGTAATGTTAAATGATCAGTTATGGAAGGAGAAAAGAGAATATGAATGTGTAAATTCAAGAATTATGTGGATTAAAGTAAAGGTTGGATGCGAGAAGTGGGTCATAATAAGCGTGTATGCACCTGGAGAAGAGAGGAATGCAGAGGAGAGAGAGAGATTTTGGGAGATGTTAAGTGAATGTATAGGAGCCTTTGAACCAAGTGAGAGAGTAATTGTGGTAGGGGACTTGAATGCTAAAGTAGGAGAAACTTTTAGAGAGGGTGTGGTAGGTAAGTTTGGGGTGCCAGGTGTAAATGATAATGGGAGCCCTTTGATTGAACTTTGTATAGAAAGGGGTTTAGTTATAGGTAATACATATTTTAAGAAAAAGAGGATAAATAAGTATACACGATATGATGTAGGGCGAAATGACAGTAGTTTGTTGGATTATGTATTGGTAGATAAAAGACTGTTGAGTAGACTTCAGGATGTACATGTTTATAGAGGGGCCACAGATATATCAGATCACTTTCTAGTTGTAGCTACACTGAGAGTAAAAGGTAGATGGGATACAAGGAGAATAGAAGCATCAGGGAAGAGAGAGGTGAAGGTTTATAAACTAAAAGAGGAGGCAGTTAGGGTAAGATATAAACAGCTATTGGAGGATAGATGGGCTAATGAGAGCATAGGCAATGGGGTCGAAGAGGTATGGGGTAGGTTTAAAAATGTAGTGTTAGAGTGTTCAGCAGAAGTTGTGGTTACAGGAAAGTGGGTGCAGGAGGGAAGAGGAGCGATTGGTGGAATGATGATGTAAAGAGAGTAGTAAGGGAGAAAAAGTTAGCATATGAGAAGTTTTTACAAAGTAGAAGTGATGCAAGGAGGGAAGAGTATATGGAGAAAAAGAGAGAGGTTAAGAGAGTGGTGAAGCAATGTAAAAAGAGAGCAAATGAGAGAGTGGGTGAGATGTTATCAACAAATTTTGTTGAAAATAAGAAAAAGTTTTGGAGTGAGATTAACAAGTTAAGAAAGCCTAGAGAACAAATGGATTTGTCAGTTAAAAATAGGAGAGGAGAGTTATTAAATGGAGAGTTAGAGGTATTGGGAAGATGGAAGGAATATTTTGAGGAATTGTTAAATGTTGATGAAGATAGGGAAGCTGTGATTTCGTGTATAGGGCAAGGAGGAATAACATCTTGTAGGAGTGAGGAAGAGCCAGTTGTGAGTGTGGGGGAAGTTCGTGAGGCAGTAGGTAAAATGAAAGGGGGTAAGGCAGCCGGGATTGATGGGATAAAGATAGAAATGTTAAAAGCAGGTGGGGATATAGTTTTGGAGTGGTTGGTGCAATTGTTTAATAAATGTATGGAAGAGGGTAAGGTACCTAGGGATTGGCAGAGAGCATGCATAGTTCCTTTGTATAAAGGCAAAGGGGATAAAAGAGAGTGCAAAAATTATAGGTGGATAAGTCTGTTGAGTGTACCTGGTAAAGTGTATGGTAGAGTTATAATTGAAAGAATTAAGAGTAAGACGGAGAATAGGATAGCAGATGAACAAGGAGGCTTTAGGAAAGGTAGGGGGTGTGTGGACCAGGTGTTTACAGTGAAACATATAAGTGAACAGTATTTAGATAAGGCTAAAGAGGTCTTTGTGGCATTTATGGATTTGGAAAAGGCGTATGACAGGGTGGATAGGGGGGCAATGTGGCAGATGTTGCAAGTGTATGGTGTAGGAGGTAGGTTACTGAAAGCAGTGAAGAGTTTTTACGAGGATAGTGAGGCTCAAGTTAGAGTATGTAGGAAAGAGGGAAATTTTTTCCCAGTAAAAGTAGGCCTTAGACAAGGATGTGTGATGTCACCGTGGTTGTTTAATATATTTATAGATGGGGTTGTAAGAGAAGTAAATGCGAGGGTCTTGGCAAGAGGCGTGGAGTTAAAAGATAAAGAATCACACACAAAGTGGGAGTTGTCACAGCTGCTCTTTGCTGATGACACTGTGCTCTTGGGAGATTCTGAAGAGAAGTTGCAGAGATTGGTGGATGAATTTGGTAGGGTGTGCAAAAGAAGAAAATTAAAGGTGAATACAGGAAAGAGTAAGGTTATGAGGATAACAAAAAGATTAGGTGATGAAAGATTGAATATCAGATTGGAGGGAGAGAGTATGGAGGAGGTGAACGTATTCAGATATTTGGGAGTGGACGTGTCAGCGGATGGGTCTATGAAAGATGAGGTGAATCATAGAATTGATGAGGGAAAAAGAGTGAGTGGTGCACTTAGGAGTCTGTGGAGACAAAGAACTTTGTCCTTGGAGGCAAAGAGGGGAATGTATGAGAGTATAGTTTTACCAACGCTCTTATATGGGTGTGAAGCGTGGGTGATGAATGTTGCAGCGAGGAGAAGGCTGGAGGCAGTGGAGATGTCATGTCTGAGGGCAATGTGTGGTGTGAATATAATGCAGAGAATTCGTAGTTTGGAAGTTAGGAGGAGGTGCGGGATTACCAAAACTGTTGTCCAGAGGGCTGAGGAAGGGTTGTTGAGGTGGTTCGGACATGTAGAGAGAATGGAGCGAAACAGAATGACTTCAAGAGTGTATCAGTCTGTAGTGGAAGGAAGGCGGGGTAGGGGTCGGCCTAGGAAGGGTTGGAGGGAGGGGGTAAAGGAGGTTTTGTGTGCGAGGGGCTTGGACTTCCAGCAGGCATGCTTGAGCGTGTTTGATAGGAGTGAATGGAGACAAATGGTTTTTAATACTTGACGTGCTGTTGGAGTGTGAGCAAAGTAACATTTATGAAGGGATTCAGGGAAACCGGCAGGCCGGACTTGAGTCCTGGAGATGGGAAGTACAGTGCCTGCACTCTGAAGGAGGGGTGTTAATGTTGCAGTTTAAAAACTGTAGTGTAAAGCACCCTTCTGGCAAGACAGTGATGGAGTGAATGATGGTGAAAGTTTTTCTTTTTCGGGCCACCCTGCCTTGGTGGGAATCGGCCGGTGTGATAATAAAAAAAAAAAAAAAAATAACATTAATGATGAATATAGTGTTCGGATCAGTAACCCAGAGAGTTAGTTACCCAGGATAATCCAGTAAAGTCAGGATGTCACTGAGAACTGTGGCTTATTTCCACTGGGGTCCTTCAATCTTCTTCCCCAGGATGTCACCCACAACAGTCACTTAACACCCCAGTACCTACTTACTGCTGTCAGTTATGTGGCAGACTAAGATCATTAAAGTTTTGGGATGGAGAACTATGAATGATTTCACATTGTAGGCAACAGAAGATAACCCTCTAAAACAGCCTAGGAAAACCCAGGATAACCTACAATAACCCAATAAGGTCAAATACTGGCTTATTACGCTCAAGTAGAAATGAACAGAAGTAACAGGATTTTGCAACAAAACTTATAAAAAAACCTTCAACTAGCAAAAACTTATAACATTAATAATAACAATAATAATTTTCATTAATTACAGAGCGAGTGGAGCATGTACCCACTCTAGGCGAGTCCTAAAACTCAAAATCCTGTTAGGTATTATTATTTCTTAAATTGTTTATTTTTTTTTTTTTTTTTTTTTTTTATATTTTATTTATAACATACAATACATGAACAAAAGCATACAGTATGAGAGCATCGACAGACAATATAAATTCATCAATTTCTATACACTGCAATATGCAGTAATATGTCATGCAGCTGATAGGTGAATACTGCCATATACATAATTCTTTACTACAAAATATAACTATTCAAGTAATACAAAATAAAGAATCCTCTGACTCCTTCCCGACTGCTAATTTCAATATCCACACACAATAATTACATACCGCAAAAATGCAAGCAGTATAACCCCCCCCCCCTATTTACCCCAGCTCACCAAAATGTACAGCATTTCACCGTTGTTTATGTAACTTATAAACTAAGCATACTAAATTAAACTTAAGAACATATTAAATTGAAAACAATAACAACTCTACTGTAGTGAAAACGCCAGCTGCTGTCCTAATATTATTTATATATACATATGTATATATATACATTAGAAACTGACTTAGTTTACAATGGGAGTCAAATCCTAACTTTATTGCTGTCCCATGCAGCATTCTCAGACTTGTACTCTTATACGCTACTACGATAGCCTTCAGCAGAATGCATTAATTAACAATATTAAATAACTACTAAGAATGCATGAACTCAGCACTCCCATGCACACCCCAATTACACACAATCGTTCTCTCTTGCACTTATCACTCCCTCACGCACATGCACACCAAACCAACATCTTTCGTTTGGCAAGCCCGTTTGGTACCCCCCCGTTTTTTTATCTAATGCTTTACACAACAATCTAAACCCACTTCCCCCCCCCCCTCACAACTCTAGCAACTCCCCAACAGTTATGGACCTGTAACCCTCAGTGAAAGCTCCCTCCCATCTCCTCCCATAAATTCCCCGATTCCTATTCATTGTCCTACAAAAAATCCTCGCTAAAACTCTTTTCCTCGTCTCCCCATTATCCACCCCTCTCATTCCCCACGATATGTACACGAAATCCACCATGATATAAGCTACTCCCCGTGCCACATTCTCCCCACCCCCCCGAGATCAAGACTCAGCGCTCTCAACACTGACACCCCAGTTCCTCCTATCCTCCTGACCACTTTCCCCAGCCATTCCCTCACACTCCCCAAAAAATCGCAAAAGTATACCACGTGATAGGCTGTTTCCAACTCCCCACATAACCCACACCAACCCTCCTCTACCACACGTCTGTTTCTGAGGACTGATCCAGTAGGCAGAATCCCATGTAAAAATTTAAACATGATCTCTCGCACCCTGGGCCCTAACTTTAGTTTACCGAACAGACTCCATATAGCTCCCCATGCATACATCGGGAACAGCCCCTCAACTGGGGCCGTCTCCTCTACCCTCAATATTCGATATAAATCCCTCACCTTTAATTTGTCTGGCTCGCGCGCCCACAAAAGTGCCCTCAACAAAATCTCACACTCCCTCCATTCCCCACCCACATACATTCCCCTCAAAATATCATGTAACCTTTGCATGCATGTCCCCCTCTGTCCCCCTAATCTTTTCCACTCCCACCTGACAAAAATGCATTTCACCCTCCTTCCCAGGTCCAACAGACCTAAACCTCCCTTCCTCACCGGCAAAGTCACCACCTCCCTCTTCATCCATTCACATCCTGAGCCCCATAAGAACCTAAAAACACTTCTAAGGATACGAGTAATGTCAGCTCTCAGCAATGGAAAAACTGCTGCTACATACCATACCTTACTGTACAGCAATACGTTAATAACAATCGCCCGTTGCAACAATGTCAAGTGATAAGACCGCAACATCCCCAACCGATGTTCCACGCGTTCCACCATTCTCAACGAATTCGCCTCCCTAGCCTCCCGTATGGTCGCTCTATACGAAATGCCACATATTAATAACTGACCTTCCTGCCTTCTCACCACATCACAGTCCCAATCAACTCTGTCTCTCCACTCCCCTAGCCCCATGATCTTTGTTTTCTCAACGTTTACCGTCATGCCTGTCGCCCCTCCAAACATGCCAACCACCCCTCCCAACTCTCCCAATCTTGTTCCCTTCCGGACTAGGAGTGTCGTGTCATCCACGTAACCTACCACATGATGCCTAATCAAGCCCTCCCTCGACCCCTCCCCACCACACACTCTGGTCTCAACCAACCTATAAAATGGATCTTGCACACATGCGAATAATAACTGTGATAGCGGGCAACCCTGCCTCAAGCCCCTATCCATGTTCACCACACCTCCCACACGTCCATTGATCTGAATTCTCGCTTTTGCCCCTTTATACAACGTTTCAACCCACCCCACAATCTCATCCCCAAAACCTTGTTTGTTAAGGATCTGTCTTAAACCCTCCCTTTCCACCTGATCATAAGCACCCTGCCAATCAATCGCCACCATACCCCCTCCTTCCTGCGTCCCCTCAAAACTCTCAACAAACCCCTTTAGAATTCCGTGCCCCATGACCATCGACCGTCCTGGCAACCCTAGTTGACCTTTTGAAACTACACGTCCCACCACACATTTTAACCTATTCCCCAAAATCTTCGCGAACAATTTATAGTCCGCACACATGAGAGTAATCGCCCTGTAATCCTTAAGTGTACTCTGCCCCTTACCCTTGGGCACAAGCACTACGACCCCTGTACTTTGCTTCTCGCCCAATTCCCCCCCCTCTTTCATTCTGTTGAACAGCGTTACTAAAAAATCCCTTAACAGATCCCAATGTTTTAAGTAAAATTCACTTGGTAGTCCATCAATACCTGGTGCTTTGCCTCTGCACATGTCTACAAGCGCTCTCCATATCTCCCCCTCTTCAATCTCCCCACCCAAAGCTTCCCTGTCCTTACTCCCCAGAGCTACGGGCTCTACAGCACACACCCCATCAAGATCCTCTCTATTAACTCCTTTACTTTTCCAATAATGCCCATACCACGCATCCGCGAATATACTCATCACCTCCGTTGTTTTTAACACCTGCCCCTCCCTAAACCCTTTCACCTCAGTGTGCACTTCCAAATCTGCTATTGTGGTCGCTGTCCTCCTCTGCTGTTGTCTCCTCAACACACATGCCGATGGCTTATCCCCCCAAAGCACTTCCTCCACACCCGCCTGCACCCGCACCGCATGAAATCTCTCCTCCTGCACCTCTCTTATCCTGCTCTTCAGATCATCTATTGCCTCTGTTTGGAATACCCCTCCCACTACTCCTTGTTCATGATAGTATCCTATTCTACTTTCCAAATAATTTGTTAATCCATACTTCAGTCGATTTATCCGCTTCCCATCACCCACGTAAAACCTACGAATCCTCTCCTTGGCCACACTGTCCCACCAACGTACAACATTATCAACCCTTTTTGCCTCCTCACTTAGCTTCCTCCACAGCGAAGCAAACCCTTCCTCCACTTCCTCATCCTCAAGGAGTCGCGTGTTTAATTTCCAGTAGCTTTCAAACCGTTTCACTAACGAGTCCCATGCTACCCCCACCACCACTGCCCTGTGATCTGAATAAATTGCTTCTATAGTGTTAAAAGACTCCACTGAAACCCCTTGCGTTATATAGATCCTATCCAGTCTAGCTGCGTATTCCCTCCTTACGTACGTATGTTGCACTTCACCTATTCCACCCCAAAATGCATCTCGTACCCCAATATCTCTACACAGGTCTCGCAACACGTTTGAAAAATATCCTGCCCCCGCTGGCATCGCATCAAATCTCCGTATTATACAATTCCAATCTCCCCCAATCAATGCAACCCTGGGCAGTGCTCTCAAGAAATACACCAGATCATCCCTTACAAAAGCCGATTTTACCCTCGCATCATTCTCCGCCGGAGCATACACTCCAACAAAGGACACGCGTTCACGCATCCACCACCCGTCCACTCTCATTATTCTTCCCTCACCCCCCCCCCTCAAACCTTTGCAAAACAAACGGGCTTGCCTCTCGAATTAAAACACCTACTCCACCTTTTAAACGTGTCGTTGGAGTTACAAAAGCCCTATATCCATCCACCTCCAGCAATTTTCCTATTTTCAAGTTATGCTCTTGTATAAAGACAACATCTACCTTATAACGATACAGCAGTCCTCGCAACCATACACACTTACCACTCTTACATAAACCATTAACATTAATTGTCATACACCTTAGGCCTACTTACGTTTTCCACCCACTTTTCCCCACCACATTTTTCCGCTGTCCAGTAACCTCATACACACCGTCCTTGGCACTCACCCCATCCCCTCCACTCCTAACCCCTTGCTGGCGTTTCTTTTTCTCTGTGCCTCTACACACACCTTCAATCCCCGCCTTTTTCCCTGGTCTTTGTGCTGGAGTGAGGACGTCATCCGAGTCAGAAGTGACAGCTGCCCGCTTCCTCGACACTTCCTCTTCCGCCATGCTAGTCTCCTGACCTTCCTCATTGTGCACCTCCACCTCTATCACCTCATTCCCCTTCTCACTACTTGGCCAAGCCGACATTACATTCCTTTCTTCAGACCCGCATGCTTCCCCTTGTCCCTGTACCTGGTCTCCCGTCGTTACCTCTGTCAAGGCTTCCTCCGATTTAGGGAACATCTCCTGCAAAACTGTCTCAAGCACTACGTCAATTTCAACGTCATTTGGTACGTCCTTGTCCGCCTCGTGAATCACATCCTCATCAGACGCACTCAATTGCTGCACTGCACCCTCATGCTCCACCTCACGTTGCATTTCCTCCACTTCCTCACTCCACAACCGACCACGCCTACGTCCATCCTGGCGGTTCTGATCTGTCACTGTAGGTCCTCGCCTCGTAATGTCACTTCTTGGTATTCCCTGGCCAGTCCTCCGCCGCACACATTCAGCCGCTATGTGATCATAACCATCACACAGTCTACAAGTTCTACGTTGGCCAGCGTAAGTTACGAGTATTTGTGTCCTAAATTCATCTAAGAACACATACGAAGGTATAGGTTGCCTCAGAGTCATCTTTAGGTTAAAACTACCTTCCGGATAACCCACATAAGCCCCTGCCGTCCACTTGCCTGGTTGAGCTACGTGTACAGTTCCAAACTTCCCGAACACACTACGTAGGTCAGCTTCATTTGCCTCGAAAGGCACATTACGTAACTTTACATACGTAAATTGACTCGAAACATCGACCATCTTTACCAGGATGCCCTCGTTAACCTCGATAACAACATCCTGATATTGAGCAAGTAGATCCTCATACACGTGTGATGACAGCAGTTTCACGAACATTCGGTAGTTTCCATTTAAGGCTACACCGTAAAGGTCGCAATCCTCGATTCCATATGTCTCTCGAATAATCAGAGGCAACAACGTCAACGCCGAATCTTGATTAATTGTACCTCTCAGTAATTCTATGCCGACAGTGTTAATTCTGCGTCTCACCCCAACCACCATTGTGACAGCCTGGCTAGCACTTGCGCCTGTCAGAGAGGAGTAGCAAAAACGTCCACCCTCACCGGCAGCTGGGCGAGGAAATTGTTTATTATTGTTATTATTTACAGATGAGAGGTAAGCCCATTCTCACACCACTAATGATATTTGTACAAATTTTAATGTTTCCTTATCATTTTTGGGGCCACATTTCCAGACATATTGCAGTCATTGTTTTCTTACTTGTGTATTTGTTGCTCAATCTACATATGCTATGAATACCACGAATACATTTACATATTTATATTTTGAGTGTAAAATTTTGACTTTTCAGCAAGCTTCAAATCTTTACATTAGATCACAAGCTTTCATACCTCCACCTAATGCATTTCTGCCTGTGTTTGTATCTATTTCCTCCTCTCGCTCTGAAGGTTTCCCCACTTTTTGCGGCAGCTCGACAGACGGAGGATCCAAGAGGATAGAGGATCATGCCTCCACCACGTCTTGCACTGAATGACTCACATGGGTTTAGTGTTTAACTTTTTTTATTTTTTCTACTCTTCTCTGAGACTTTATTCAGCCAACACCTCCCTCATTAAACAGATAGATTGCCTGAGAACTGAAATGTCACTAGGGAATATCATAGGCATGGTAACCTTAGACTTGCAAAACATCCACAGTCCCAAACTATTCAACATCTCACCAGAAGATATCAGAAACACGGCAGGAACAAGTGTAGAAACCTTCAAGAGGAAACTTGACAAGTATCTTCACCAGGTGCCAGATCAACCAGGCTGTGATGGGTATGTGGTGCAGTGGGCCTCCAGCAGCTACAGCCTGGTTGACCAGGCAAGCACCAGACGAGCCTGGCCCATGGCCGGGCTCAGAGTAGAGAAACTCTTGAAACTCCTCAAAGGTATAAAGGTAAAGGTAATAGGCCTCGACATGGTCTACCACAATATATTATGTAAGAAACTACAAGCTATTGCCATAGGTTCTGTAGACTGGTTTAAGTCCTACTTGAGCAACAGGAAACAAATTGTCAAGATCGACAACACAGAAGAAGAACCCCAGCCAATAGCATGTGGGGTCCCCCAAGGTAGTACAGTGGACCCTCGAGTTTTGGCAGCCTCGACTTTCGTGAAATTCGACCTTCGGCGAGTTTTTTTTTGGAAAAATTTGGCCTCGAGTTTCGTGAAAAAACTCATGTTTCGGCGACCATCCGGTACCCGTCCACCCGTCACCGCGCACACAAAGCCAGTCTCCCACGCCATTCACGCTCAGTGTGCCATTGTTTACCAACACATGACCACCCCGCGGGTTCATATGTAATAATCCATTGTTTTTGTGATTACAACTGCTAAATAAGTCACCATGAGCCCAAGGAAAGCTAGTGCAAGCCCTTTGGTAAAGAAAGTGAGGAACACGATCGAATTCAAGAAGGAAATCATTGAAAAATATGAGAGTGGAGTGCGTGTTACAGAGCTTGCCAGGTTGTACGGCAAGCCCCATTCAACCATCACTTCGATCGTGGCAAAAGGAAAGGAAATAAAGTGCTGTTGTTGCAAAAGGGGTAGATATGCTGACAAAAAGGAGATCACAAATCCTCGAAGTGGAGAGGTTATTGTTGGTGTGGATTACCGAAAAACAGTTAGCAAGAGACAGTGTTACGCAGTCGATAATATGTGAAAAGGCAAGGCAGTTGCATGACGATCTCGTAAAGAACATGCCTGCAACAAGTGGTGATGCTTGTGATTTTAAGGCCAGCAAAGGTTGGTTTGAGAGATTTAAGAAGCGTAGTGGCATTCACAGTGTGATAAGGCATGGTGAGGCTGCCAGTTCTGACAAAAAAGCAGCTGATAAGTTGTACAGGAGTTTAAGGAGTGCGTAGACACTGGAGAATTCAAACCCCAGCAAGTGTTTGTGATGAAACAGGCCTCTTCTGGAAGAAAATGCTAAAGAGAACCTACATCACGCAGGAGGAAGAGGCACTCCCAGGACACAAGCCTATGAAAGACAGGCTTACTCTCATGTTTTCTAGTAATGCTAGTGGGGATTTTAAAGTGAAGCCTTTACTGGTGTATCACTCTGAAAATCCCAGTGTGTTCAAGAAATACAGTGTTGCCAAGAGTAACTTGTGTGTGATGTGGAAGGCTAACAGTAAGGCATGGGTCACAAGGGGAATTTTCCTAGACTGGTTTAATGAAGTGTTTGGCCCCAGTGTGAAGAAATACCTCCTGGAAAATAAATTGCCACTCAAGTGCCTCCTGGTAATGGACAATGCTCCTGCTCATCCTCCAGACTTGGAAGAGCAAATAGTGGAGGAGTTTAGTTTCATCACGGTGAAGTTCTTGCCTCCTAATACGACTCCTCTCCTCCAGCCCATGGACCAGCAGGTCATTTCAAGCTTCAAAAAACTGTACACCAAAGCAGTGTTTCAGAAGTGCTTTGAAGTGACCTCAGACACTGAACTGACCCTAAGAGAGTTCTGGAAAGATCACTTTAATATCCTCCATTGCATAAACCTTATAGGTAAGTCTTGGGAGGGAGTGACTTCCAGGACTTTGAACTCTGCTTGGAGAAATTTGTGGCCAGATTGTGTACAAGAGAGGGATTTTGAAGGGTTTGTGGCTGACCCTAAGGAACCTATGCCAGTTGTGGAAACTACTGTGGCATTGGGGATGTCCCTGGGGTTGGAGGGGGGTGGTGAGGATGTGGAAGAGTTGGTGGAGGACCACAGGGAAGAGCTAACCACTGAAGAGCTACAAGAGCTTCATCTGCAACAGCAACAGATCACAGCTCAGAAAACTGCTGCAGAGGAGGAGGAAGAGAGATGGAGGAAGGTGCCTTCTTCAAAGATTAAGGACATTTGTGCAAAGTGGACTGAAGTTCAAACATTTATGGATGAACTTCACCTTAACAAAGCTGTTGCAGGCCGTATTGGCAACATGTACAATGACAGTGTTGTGTCCCACTTCAGGGAAATCTTAAAGAAATGCCAGAAACAGACCTCTCTGGACAGTTATTTTATGAGACAGGGGTCCAGTGACTCTCAAGCTGGTCCTAGTGGCATTAAAAGACAAAGGAGGGAAGTAACCCCAGAGAAAGCTTTGCTACCTAAAGTCTTTAGGGAGAGGGATTTCCCTTCCAAACACTAACTCCTCCCTCTTTCCTCCTCCCTTTCTTCCAGAAGCCAGCATTAGCTGTCGATAAAGGTATGTAATATTTATATAATAGTTAAAAAAAATTATTTTTTTTGTGAATATTTTTGTCTGGAACGGATTAATTGTATTTACATTAATTCTTATGGGAAATATTATTTCAGTTTTTGGCCGACCTTCTAGAATGGATTACGGCCGATAACCGAGGGTCCACTGTATATGTATTTATAATTGTTTTGTGTATGTAAAACTATAGTTATTCTTCAAAAAATTATTTTTTTGTGATTAATTTTGTGGGTCTGGAACGGATTAATTGGATTTACATTATTTCTTATGGGAAATATTTCTTCGACTTTAGGCCATTTCGACTTTGGCCTAGCTCCTGGAACGGATTACAGCTGAAACTCGGGGGTTCCACTGTACTACCAGTACTACTAAATATAATAATACCACTACTATTACTACAAACTTATTTTACAATAAGGCATTTGCTACAAAGGTTCCTCATACTGAAAAGCTCAAATTTATGCAACTGAGATCAGGTCCCTGTGAGAACTTACACATTATTTTCAAATAAAAGTACGGCAAAGATGGTCATTTTATGCGCTTATTTTTGCACGAGTGCTATGTTAGAACCAGTGAACAATTACTGTAGCATCCAATCATGTAACACGCTCGGCCAAACACAGGGAACATAACGCCATGCCATTCCCATATCTACCATTGATGGAGCAAAATTATGCTAGGTTTTAGGTCAAGTTTCAAATGAACAATTTGAAACATGTCCACAACAAGACCAACCCAATACTTGGCACTTTTGTGAATAAATTATAGAGCTATCCTAGGTAATTTACATGTTCTTATGTATGATAATTGTACTTACCTGTACTTAAATAAACTTACTAATAGTCACTGACAATTACTTGAAGAATGTATTTTCTTACACTTTTTAATGCATATAATTCATGTGTACCATGGATAATCATTTCTTGTGCTTACTATTATTTTAGGAGATTTTAAGATTTCAAGAGATGTAATAAAAATGAGTACATTTATTTAGGTCATACAACAAACTGAGGAGTGTCTCGCTGCTCAGGCAAATGTAAACACAGATCAATAGCATTTTCAGGCTGTTACCTAAATTACTCTAGCCTAACCTTAATTAAACGATACCTAGCCTAACCTTCATGTAACCTAACCTAGTGTAACATAACCAAAACAATGTAACCTAACCGATACTTATTCGATAATGTACACACGTTTATGTACTGAAAATAGTAAAATAACATCAGTGTTGGACCAGTCGGTGGAAATTAACAACAGTCTAAGGTATGACCCAAGTTACACGAGGACCTCACCTCCACGATGAGCGCTCGTTCAACATAAATGGCCAGATAATTTACAAAAAACATAGATAAAAGATCAACACTTTTGGTTCAAACACAGTCGGCCCTAGTAGTCACTGCTCTGGGGGTCAGGCCCACTGACCTTAAAAGAAACATTGCTCATCTTCCTTGCATTATTCTCGGGTGGGCATGTAATAAAATAGTCGAGTAATATTATTAGTAATATGGGGGGGATGACGCATCCAGTGGATGGGGTAATATGGGGGGATGACCCATCCAGTGAATGGGGTAATATGGGGGGGATGACCCATCCAGTGGATGGGGTAATATGGGGGGATGACCCATCCAGTGGATGGGGTAATATGGGGGGATGACCCATCCAGTGGAGGGGGTAATAAGGGGGGGATGACCCATCCAGTGGAGGGGGTAATATGGGGGGATGACCCATCCAGTGGATGGGGTAATATGGGGGATTACCCATCCAGTGGATGGGGTAATATGGGGGGATGACCCATCCAGTGGATGGGGTAATATGGGGGGATGACCCATCCAGTGGATGGGGTAATATGGGGGGATGACCCATCCAGTGGATGGGGTAATATGGGGGGGATGACCCATCCAGTGGATGGGGTAATATGGGGGGATGACCCATCCAGTGGATGGGGTAATATGGGGGGATGACCCATCCAGTGGATGGGGTAATATGGCGGGATGACCCATCCAGTGGATGGGGTAATATGGGGGGATGACCCATCCAGTGGATGGGGTAATATGGGGGGGATGACCCATCCAGTGGATGGGGTAATATGGGGGGGATGACCCATCCAGTGGATGGGGTAATATGGGGGGATGACCCATCCAGTGGATGGGGTAATATGGGGGGATGACCCATCCAGTGGATGGGGTAATATTGGGGGATGACCCATCCAGTGGATGGGGTAATATGGGGGGATGACCCATCCAGTGGATGGGGTAATATGGGGGGGTGACCCATCCAGTGGATGGGGTAATATGGGGGGGGTGACCCATCCAGTGGATGGGGTAATATGGGGGGGATGACCCATCCAGTGGATGGGGTAATATGGGGGGGATGACCCATCCAGTGGATGGGGTAATAAAATAAGAGAGAAATCAGGATATGAAAAAAAAGTGAGTTGGCTCCAATTCCTTGGATCAAGCGTCCAACTACAGCAACATGCCACTTGCTGAAGTCTCTGTGCTAGTAATAATTTTCTCATAAAATAAAGAAAATACGGCAAATGAAAAATACCAATCAATAAAAACAAGAGGAATAATTCCAAAATTAAGTTAACGTGCACGTAATTAAGGGTATTGATAATTATCTTGGAATAAGTTAATTATATATAGTTGCCATGAACACACAGGAATGTAGAGATAAAAATAAATATTAATACAATTATTTTTACTGAAGGAATGTGATCGATGGAGCCTCACTGCTGCCATATTAACATCTCCAATATTAACCTACTGTATTTTACTGCTGTATGACAATAATACATTAATACACCACCAATTACCTCACATGACATAGTAAAATACAGCAATAAAGGCGACGCTGGAGCTTAAAATAAGAGGAAAAATAAAGGTGTTTGGTAGTGGGTGGCACCAACTACAGCTGTAGTCAACCGGCTGCATTAATACATCAATAAATAATATAATACAAGATAACAAAGTATATTATAGAGGTGGTTGGGATCACTGATGATTATACTTGTTGGTTAATTGTGATTAATGCCAAGACAAGTGTTAAATACATTGTTAATTACCATTATGTGGAGGAGGAGCGAGGAGCAGCAAGTGTGTGTGTGTTGAGGCAGCTACCAGGTGACTGTCCCCCTGCCACCACCACCACCCCTGCCACCACCCCCCCCCTGCCACCACCACCCCTGCCACCACCACCACCCCTGCCACCACCACCCCCGCTGCCACCACCTCCCCCCCTGCCACCACCACCCCTGCCACCACCACCCCCCCTGCCACCACCACCCCCCCTGCCACCACCACCCCCCCTGCCACCACCACCCCCCCTGCCACCACCAACCCTGCCACCACCACCCCCCCTGCCACCACCACCCCTGCCACCACCACCACCCCTGCCACCACAACCACCACCCCTGCCACCACCACCACCCCTGCCACCACCACCCCCCCTGCCACCACCACCACCACCCCTGCCACCACCACCACCCCTGCCACCACCACCCCCCCTGCCACCACCACCCTTACCTCTGCCATCACCACCACCCCTGCCACCACCACCCCCCCTGCCACCACCACCCCTGCCACCACCACCACCCCTGCCACCACCACCCCTGCCACCACCACCCCTGCCACCACCACCCTTACCTCTGCCATCACCACCACCCCTGCCACCACCACCACCCCTGCCCCCACCACCCCTGCCACCACCACCACCCCTGCCACCACAACAACCCCTGCCACCACCACCCCTGCCACCACCACCACCCCTGCCACCACCACCCCCCCTGCCACCACCACCCCTGCCACCACCACCACCCCTGCCACCACCACCCCTGCCACCACCACCCCTGCCACCACCACCCCCCCTGCCACCACCACCACCCCTGCCACCACCACCACCCCTGCCACCACCACCCCTGCCACCACCACCACCCTTGCCACCACCACCACTCCTGCCACCACCACCACCTTTGCCATCACCACCACCACCACCTCTGCCACCACCATCACCCCTGCCACTACCACCACTCTTACCATCACCATCGCCCCTGCCACCACCACCACCCCTGCCACCACCACTCCTGACACCACCACCACCCCTGCCATCACCACCACCCCTGCCACCACCGCCCCTGCCACCACCGCCCCTGCCACCACCGCCCCTGCCACCACCACCACTCCTACCACCACTACCACTGTGTGTGTTGAGGCAGCTACCAGGTGACTGTGTCCCCCTGCCACCACCACCACCCCTGCCACCACTACCACCCCTGCCACCACCACCACCCCTGCAACCACCACCACCCCTGCCACCACTACCACTGTGTGTGTTGAGGCAGCTACCAGGTGACTGTGTCCCCCTGCCACCACCACCACCCCTGCCACCACCACCACTACTACCACCACCACCAACCCTGCCACCACCACCCCTGCCACCACCACCCCTCCCTGCCACCACCACCTCCCCTGCCACCACCACCACCCCTGCCACCACCACCACCCCTGCCACCACTAAGGTATGACACCAACGTCAAAGACCTGGGAGTGATCATGTCGGAGGATCTCACCTTCAAGGACCATAACATTGTATCAATCGCATCTGCTAGAAAAATGACAGGATGGATAATGAGAACCTTCAAAACTAGGGAGGCCAAGCCCATGATGACACTCTTCAGGTCACTTGTTCTATCTAGGCTGGAATATTGCTGCACACTAACAGCACCTTTCAAGGCAGGTGAAATTGCCGACCTAGAAAATGTACAGAGAACTTTCACGGCGCGCATAACGGAGATAAAACACCTCAATTATTGGGAGCGCTTGAGGTTCCTAAACCTGTATTCCCTGGAACGCAGGAGGGAGAGATACATGATTATATACACCTGGAAAATCCTAGAGGGACTAGTACCGATCTTGCACACGAAAATCACTTACTACGAAAGCAAAAGACTTGGCAGACGATGCACCATCCCCCCAATGAAAAGCAGGGGTGTCACTAGCACGTTAAGAGACCATACAATAAGTGTCAGGGGCGCGAGACTGTTCAACTGCCTCCCAGCACACATAAGGGGGATTACCAACAGACCCCTGGCAGTCTTCAAGCTGGCACTGGACAAGCACCTAAAGTCAGTTCCGGATCAGCCGGGCTGTGGCTCGTACGTTGGTTTGCGTGCAGCCAGCAGCAACAGCCTGGTTGATCAGGCTCTGATCCACCAGGAGGCCTGGTCACAGACCGGGCCGCGGGGGCGTTGACCCCCGGAACTCTCTCCAGGTAAACTCCAGGTAAACTACCACTGTGTGTGTTGAGGCAGCTACCAGGTGACTGTGTCCCCCTGCCACCATCACCACCCCTGCCACCACCACCCCTGCCACCACCACCACCCCTGCAACCACCCCCCCCTGTCACCCCCCCCCCCCCCCTGCCACCACCACCACCCCTGCCACCACTACCACTGTGTGTGTTGAGGCAGCTACCAGGTGACTGTGTCCCCCTGCCACCATCACCACCCCTGCCACCACCACTGCCACCAACACCCCTGCCACCACCACCACCCCTGCCACCACCCCTGCCACCGGGCTGTGGCTCGTACGTTGGTTTGCGTGCAGCCAGCAGCAACAGCCTGGTTGATCAGGCGCTGATCCACCAGGAGGCCTGGTCACAAACCGGGCCGCGGGGGCGTTGACCCCCGAAACTCTCTCCAGGTAACTCCAGGTAAACTGCCACCAACACCCCTGCCACCACCACCACCCCTGCCACCACCACCACCCCTGCCACCACTCTTGCCACCACCCCTGCCACCACTACCACTGTGTGTGTTGAGGCAGCTACCAGGTGACTGTGTCCCCCTGCCACCACCACCACCCCTGCCACCACCACTACCACCAACACCCCTGCCACCACCCCTGCCACCACCACCACCCCTGCCACCACCCCTGCCACCACCACCACCCCTGCCACCACCCCTGCCACCACTCTTGCCACCACCCATGCCACCACTACCACTGTGTGTGTTGAGGCACCTACCAGGTGACTGTGTCCCCCTGCCACCACCACCACCCCTGCCACTACCACCCCTGCCACAACCACCACCCCTGCCACCACCACCCCTGCCACCACCACCACCACTGCCACCACCACTGCTGCCACCACTGCTGCCACCACCACCACTGCCACCACCACTGCCACCACCACCACTGCCACCACCACTGCCACCACCACCACTGCCACCACCACTGCCACCACCACCACTGCCACCACCGCTGCCACCACCACCACTGCCACCACCGCTGCCACCACCACCACTGCCACCACCCCGGCCACCACTACCACTACCACTGCCACCACTACCACCATCCCTGCCACCACTACCACTGCCACCACTCCCACTGCCACCACTCCAGCCACCACCACCCCTGCCACCACTACCACTGCCACCACGCCTGCCACCACCACTGCCACCACCCCGGCCACCACTACCACTGCCACCACCCCTGCCACCACCCCGGCCACCACTACCACTGCCACCACCCCTGCCACCACTACCACTGCCACCACCCCTGCCACCACTACCACTGCCACCACCCCTGCCACCACCACCACTGCCACCACTACCACTGCCACCACACCTGCCACCACTACCACTGCCACCACCCCTGCCACCATCACCACTGCCACCACTACCATTGCCACCACCCCTGCCACCACCACCACTGCCACCACCCCTGCCACCACCACCACTGCCACCACTACCACTGCCAACACCCCTGCCACCACCCCTACCACCACCACTGTCACCACCACCCCTGCCACCACCACTGCCACCACCACCACTGCCACCACCCCGGCCACCACTACCACTACCACTGCCACCACTACCACCATCCCTGCCACCACTACCACTGCCACCACTCCCACTGCCACCACTACCACTGCCACCACTCCAGCCACCACCACCCCTGCCACCACTACCACTGCCACCACCCCTGCCACCACCACTGCCACCACCCTGGCCACCACTACCACTGCCACCACCCCTGCCACCACTACCACTGCCACCACCCCTGCCACCACTACCACTGCCACCACCCCTGCCACCACCACCACTGCCACCACTACCACTACCACCACACCTGCCACCACTACCACTGCCACCACCCCTGCCACCATCACCACTGCCACCACTACCATTGCCACCACCCCTGCCACCACCACCACTGCCACCACCCCTGCCACCACCACCACTGCCACCACTACCACTGCCAACACCCCTGCCACCACCCCTGCCACCACCACTGCCACCACCACCCCTGCCACCACCACTGCCACCACCACCACTGCCACCACCCCGGCCACCACTACCACTACCACTGCCACCACTACCACCATCCCTGCCACCACTACCACTGCCACCACTCCCACTGCCACCACTACCACTGCCACCACTCCAGCCACCACCACCCCTGCCACCACTACCACTGCCACCACCCCTGCCACCACCACTGCCACCACCCCGGCCACCACTACCACTGCCACCACCCCTGCCACCACTACCACTGCCACCACCCCTGTCACCACGACCACTGCCACCACTACCACTGCCACCACACCTGCCACCACTACCACTGCCACCACCCCTGCCACCATCACCACTGCCACCACTACCATTGCCACCACCCCTGCCACCACCACCACTGCCACCACCCCTGCCACCACCACCACTGCCACCACTATCACTGCCAACACCCCTGCCACCACCACTGCCACCACTACCGCTGCCACCACCCCTGCCACCACCACCACCACAACCACCCCTGCCACCACCAACACCCCTGCCACCACGACGGCACCCCTGCCACCACTACCCCTGCCACCATGGCACCACCCCTGCTACCACCACCCCTGCCACCATGGCACCACCCCTGCCACCACCACCCCTGCCGCCACCACCCCTCCCACCACCACCACCACCCTTGCCACCACCACCCCTGCCACCACCACCATCCCTGCCACCACCACAACCCCTGCCACCACCACCCCTTCCACCACCACCCCTGCCACCACCACCACCCCTGCCACCACCACCCCTGCAACCATTGCACCACCCCTGCCACCACCACCACCCCTGCCACCAGGGCACCACCCCTGCCACAACTGCACCACCCCTACCACCACAGCACCACCCCTGCCACCACCACCACCGCCCCTGCCACCTGGAGTTTACCTGGAGAGAGTTCCGGGGGTCAACGCCCCCGCGGCCCGGTCTGTGACCAGGGCTCCTGGTGGATCAGAGCCTGATCAACCAGGCTGTTGCTGCTGGCTGCACGCAAACCAACGTACGAACCACAGCCCGGCTGGTCAGGAACCGACTTTAGGTGCTTGTCCAGTGCCAGCTTGAAGACTGCCAGGGGTCTGTTGGTAATCCCCCTTATGAATGCTGGGAGGCAGTTGAACAGTCTCGGGCCCCTGACACTTATTGTATGGTCTCTTAACGTGCTAGTGACACCCCTGCTTTTCATTGGGGGGATGGTGCATCATCTGCCAAGTCTTTTGCTTTCGTAGTGAGTGATTTTCGTGTGCAAGTTCGGTACTAGTCCCTCTAGGATTTTCCAGGTGTATATAATCATGTATCTCTCCCGCCTGCGTTCCAGGGAATACAGGTTTAGGAACCTCAAGCGCTCCCAGTAATTGAGGTGTTTTATCTCCGTTATGCGCGTCGTGAAGGTTCTCTGTACATTTTCTAGGTCAGCAATTTCACCTGCCTTGAAAGGTGCTGTTAGTGTGCAGCAATATTCCAGCCTAGATAGAACAAGTGACCTGAAGAGTGTCATCATAGGCTTGGCCTCCCTAGATTTGAAGGTTCTCATTATCCATCCTGTCATTTTTCTAGCAGATGCGATTGATACAATGTTATGGTCCTTGAAGGTGAGATCCTCCAACATGATCACTCCCAGGTCTTTGACGTTGGTGTTTCGCTCTATTTTGTGGCCAGAATTTGTTTTGTACTCTGATGAAGATTTAATTTCCTCGTGTTTACCATATCTGAGTAATTGAAATTTCTCATCGTTGAACTTCATATTGTTTTCTGCAGCCCACTGAAAGATTTGGTTGATGTCCGCCTGGAGCCTTGCAGTGTCTGCAATGGAAGACACTGTCATGCAGATTCGGGTGTCATCTGCAAAGGAAGACATGGTGCTGTGGCTGACATCCTTGTCTATGTCGGATATGAGGATGAGGAACAAGATGGGAGCGAGTACTGTGCCTTGTGGAACAGAGCTTTTCACCGTAGCTGCCTCGGACTTTACTCTGTTGACGACTACTCTCTGTGTTCTGTTAGTGAGGAAATTATAGATCCATCGACCGACTTTTCCTGTTATTCCTTTAGCACGCATTTTGTGCGCTATTACGCCATGGTCACACTTGTCGAAGGCTTTTGCAAAGTCTGTATATATTACATTCTTTTTGTCTTCTAGTGCATTTAGGACCTTGTCGTAGTGATCCAATAGTTGAGACAGACAGGAGCGACCTGTTCTAAACCCATGTTGCCCTGGGTTGTGTAACTGATGGGTTTCTAGATGGGTGGTGTTCTTGCTTCTTAGGACCCTTTCAAAGATTTTTATGAAATGGGATGTTAGTGCTATTGGTCTGTAGTTCTTTGCTGTTACTTTACTGCCCCCTTTGTGGAGTGGGGCTATGTCTGAAACCACTGCGCCACCCCTGCCACCAGGGCACACCCCTGCCGCCACTGCTCCACCCCTACCACCAGGGTTCCACCCCTGCCTCCACGGCACCATGCCTGCAACCACCACCACCTCTTCCACCACCACCACCCCTGCCACCACCACCACCCTTGCCACCACCACCACCCCTGCCTCCACGGCACCACCACCCCTGCCACCACCACCACTGCCATCACCACCACCCTTGCCAACACCACCACCCCTGTCACCACCACCACCCTGCCACCATGGCACCACCACCTCTGCCACCACGGCACCACCCCTGACACCACCACCACCACCCCTGCAACCACTGCACCACCCCTGCCACTACCACCACCACCACCACCACCACCACCACCACCCATGCCACCAGGGTACCACCCCTGCCACCACTGCACCACCCCTACCACCACAGCACCACCCCTGCCACCACAACCACCTCCACCCCTGCAACCACTGCACCACCCCTGCCACCAGGGTACACCCCTGCCGCCACTGCACCACCCCTGCCACCAGGGTACCACCCCTGCCTCCACGGCACCCCCCCCTGCCACCACCACCACCTCTGCCACCACGGCACTGTCACCCTTGCCACCACCACCACTGCCACTACCACCACCCCTGCCAACACCACCACCCCTGCCACCACCACCACCCCTGCCACCATGGCACCACCACCTCAGCCACCACGGCAACACCACCCCTGCCACCTCCACCCCTGCCACCACCACCACCCCTGCCACCACCTCCCCAGCCACCACCGCCCCTGCCACCACCACTGCCACAACCACCCCTGCCACCATCACCCCTGCCACCACCACCACCACCCCTGCCACCACGGCACCACCACCACCCCAGCCACCACGGCAGTACCACCACCCTTGCCACCACCTCTGAAACCACTGCACTACCACCACCTCTGCCACCACCCGTGCCATCACGGCACTACCACCACACCTGCCACCACGGCACTACCACCCCTGCCACCAAAATCACCCATACCACCACGGCACTGCCACCACTGCCATCACCACCACCACCACCACCCCTACCCCCAAGGTACTTCCACCCATACCACCACGGCACTACCACCCCTACCACCACGGCACTACCACCCCGCCCACCACGGCACTGCCACCCCTGCCACCACCCCTGCCACAAAGGCACTACCACACCTGTCACCACGGCACAACCACCCCTACCACCAGGGCACTACCACCCCTGCCACCACAGCACCACCGCCCCTGCCACCATCACCACCCATGCCACCACATCGCCACCACCCCTACCACCACGGCACTACCACCCCTACCACCACCCCTGCCACCACCCCTGCCACCACTCCTGCCACAATGGCACCACCACCCCTACCACCACGGCCCTACCACCCCTGCCACCACGGCCCTACCACCCCTGCTGCCACGGCACTACCACCCCTGCTAGAAAAATGACAGGATGGATAATGAGAACCTTCAAAACTAGGGAGGCCAAGCCCATGATGACACTCTTCAGGTCACTTGTTCTATCTAGGCTGGAATATTGCTGCACTCTAACAGCACCTTTCAAGGCAGGTGAAATTGCCGACCTAGAAAATGTACAGAGAACTTTCACGGCGCGCATAACGGAAATAAAACACCTCAATTACTGGGAGCGCTTGAGGTTTCTAAACCTGTATTCCCTGGAACGCAGGAGGGAGAGATACATGATTATATACACCTGGAAAATCCTAGAGGGACTAGTACCGAACTTGCACACGAAAATCACTCACTACGAAAGCAAAAGACTTGGCAGACGATGCACCATCCCCCCAATGAAAAGCAGGGGTGTCACTAGCACGTTAAGAGACCATACAATAAGTGTCAGGGGCCCGAGACTGTTCAACTGCCTCCCAGCACACATAAGGGGGATTACCAACAGACCCCTGGCAGTCTTCAAGCTGGCACTGGACAAGCACCTAAAGTCAGTTCCTGATCAGCCGGGCTGTGGCACGTACGTTGGTTTGCGTGCAGCCAGCAGCAACAGCCTGGTTGATCAGGCGCTGATCCACCAGGAGGCCTGGTCACAGACCGGGCCGCGGGGGCGTTGGCCCCCGAAACTCTCTCCAGGTAAACTCCAGGTAAACACAATCCGACCTACGAGCCACAGCCCGGCTGGTGAGGCACTGACTTTAGGAACCTGCCCAGCGCCTTCTTAAAGACAGCCAGGGATCTATTGATAATCCTCCTTATATATACTGGAAGGCAGTTGAACAGTCTTGGGCCTCTGACACTTATTGTGTTGTCTCTTATCGTACTAGTGACACCCCTGCTTTTCATTGCGGGGATGTTGTATCGTCTGCCAAGTCTCTTGCTTTCACAGGGAGTGATTTTCGTGTGTAAGTTCGGTACTAGTCCCTCTAGGATTTTCCAGGTGTATATAATCACGTATCTCTCCCGCCTGCGTTCCAGGGAGTACAGGTTAAGGAACTTAAAGCTCTCCCAGTATTTTAGGTGTTTTATCTCCGTTATGCGCGCCGTGAAGGTTCTCTGTACATTTTCTAGGTCAGCAATTTCACCTGCCTTGAAAGGTGCTGTTAGTGTGCAGCAATATTCCAGCCTAGATAGAACAAGTGACCTGAAGAGTGCCATCATGACTTGGCATACCTTGTTTTGAAGGTTCTTATTATCCTTCCTGTCATTTTTCTAGCAGATGCGGTTGTTACAATGTTATGGTCTTTGAAGGTGAGATCCTTTGACATGATCACTCCCAGGTCTTTTACATTTGTTTCTCGTTCTATTGTGTGGTTAGAGAGTAGTAGTAGTTAGAGAGCAGAGAGTAGTCGTCAACAGAGTAAAGTCCGAGGCAGCTACGGTGAAAAGCTCTGTTCCACAAGGCACAGTACTCGCTCCCATCTTGTTCCTCATCCTCATATCCGACATAGACAAGGATGTCAGCCACAGCACCCTGTCTTCCTTTGCAGATGACACCCGAATCTGCATGACAGTGTCTTCCATTGCAGACACTGCAAGGCTCCAGGCGGACATCAACCGAATCTTTCAGTGGGCTGCAGAAAACAATATGAAGTTCAACGATGAGAAATTTCAATTACTCAGATATGGTAAACACGAGGAAATTAAATCTTCATCAGAGTACAAAACAAATTATGGCCACAAAATAGAGCGAAACACTAACGTCAAAGACCTGGGAGTGATCATGTCAGAGGATCTCACCTTCAAGGACCATAACATTGTATCAATCGCATCTGCTAGAAAAATGACACGATGGATAATGAGAACCTTCAAAACTAGGGAGGCCAAGCCTATGATGACACTCTTCAGGTCACTTGTTCTATCTAGGCTGGAATATTGCTGCACACTAACAGCACTTTTCAAGGCAGGTGAAATTGCTGACCTCGAAAATGTACAGAGAACCTTCACGGCGCGCATAACGGAGATAAAACACCTCAATTACTGGGAGCGTTTGAGGTTCCTGAACCTGTATTCCCTGGAACGCAGGAGGGAGAGATACATGATTATATACACCTGGAAAATCCTAGAGGGACTAGTACCGAAAGTGCACACGAAAATAACTCACTACGAAAGCAAAAGACTTGGCAGACGATGCAACATCACCCCAATGAAAAGCAGGGGTGTCACTAGCACGTTAAGAGACCATACAATAAGTGTCAGGGGCCCGAGACTGTTCAACTGCCTCCCAGCATACATAAGGGGGATTACCAATAGACCCCTGGCAGTCTTCAAGCTGGCACTGGACAAGCACCTAAAGTCGGTTCCTGGCCAGCCGGGCTGTGGCTCGTGCGTTTGTTTGCATGCAGCCAGCAGCAACAGCCTGGTTGATCAGGCTCTGATCCACCAGGAGGCCTGGTCACAGACCGGGCCGCGGGGGCGTTGACCCCCGGAACTCTCTCCAGGTAAACTCCAGGTATCCGATATAGTTTTAATTTCTTCACATTTTCCATATCGGAGTAATTGAAATTTCTCATCGTCGAACTTCATGTTTTCTGCGGCCCATTTAAAGATTTGATTGATGTCCGCCTGGAGTCTAGCGGTGTCTTCAATGGAGGACACTGTCATGTAAATTAGGGTGTCATCTACAAAGGAAGACACTGAGCTGTGGCTTACATCTCTGTCTATGTCAGATGTGAGGATGAGGAAGACCCAGAGAGAAACGGACAAGATGATAACGAATATCGGTGGCAACTTCAAGAGGGTTAGCTATAGTGACACCAGCAACCCGAAGAATGGGACCCAAGTCTGGAGAATATTTGCCACTCAGTTTCTGTACTTTTTTCCAGACTGCACTCATAGAGGAAGCCAAAGTGCGTTTAGCTTCACGGACAATACAAGGAGTCGCTCTGTGGTCCTACTGTAATGATATCTGCCCCATGCAGCATATTTCAAATGTACCGCACGAGCATATGCAGGAGACCGCCAAGGCACGCATATCCGAGAATGCTTGTCCGAGGTTTGGGGGTATAGAATGTGAAGCTGCGGTAAAACTATAGTCGAGAACAAGTGTAACAGCTCATCAACAGAGGATGAAGAAAGGTCCTCACTAAAAGTAGTCTCACGCGAGTACAGGTCCCAATTCGCTGGATCAAATTGCCAGTGTGGACTTCGAGGAGGTGGAGAATACAAATGGAAAGTAATGAGGATTGGAAAATGATTGCTGTCATGTAAGTCTGGTAGTATAGACCAGGTAAAGTCTAGTGCAGTTGATGAAGAGCAAACTGTGAGATCGATGTGAGAGAGAGATTGAGTATGAGGGTCAGAATGGATGGGAGCACGCGTATTTAAAATTTGGAGGGGGGGGGGAGAGAAGTGAGAAGAGCCTCTAACAATGCCGCAAGAGTCACAGTGAGATCCCTCAGAGGAAATGGTGAGCATTAAAATCGTCTAATAACAGAAGTGGTGACGGTAATGAAGAAACCAGAAACTCAACTCGAGAAGGAGAGAGAGATACAAAGAACGTGACCGTATACCACTTACTCAAGTAGATGTGCACTGCAGTGTAGTGCAGCGAAGTATGAACAAAGGTCTGATGGTATGGTATACTGGTGAGTGCAAAAAGTGCACTTTCATTAAAGGTGTCATCGGGAAAAGGATCCGATATATGAAATAAAACAACCCGAGATGGATAACAGCAGAGCATAATTTGGGTTATTATTAACAAACACAAATAGGGGGAAACTGGGAGAGCAACACCTGAAGTTCACCCCGATTACTTCCGAGGCCTCGGATATTCCACTGTAAATAAGACATGATTTGCAAAGAGAAGGATGCAGGAAATATGAAGCAGTAGATATTGACGGACTAAAAGGGTTAGTAAAGTCCCCGTGTGGAGGCAGTAGAAAACAAGTAAGCAGTGAAGGATTGGAGTAGAAGAGTAAAGAGGAGTGACGGAAGGTGGATCAGTATCCATCAATGGTTTAGTCTCCTCAGTATATTCAGAGGCCAGGGAAGTTGTACGTGGGACGACATCGGAGATATAATGAATGGTTTTGACAACCGACAAGCTGAAGAATTGAGACACTTATGCAACATATGATAATCTTTATTAGGAAACATTTCGCCACACAGTGGCGCCACAGTGAAGCCACTGTGTGGCGAAACGTTTCCTCAGTAAAGATTCTCATTTGTTGCATAAGTGTCTCAATTCTTCGACATCGGAGATAGACGGGTGAGGGTGAGTTAAGATCGGGGCAACGATGGAAATTACCAAAGAAGTGGGGACGAAAGGTTAGAATTAACTTGGGAAGAAGCATGTTGGGACAGGAGAGGAGGGGACTGTACGAGGGGGAGAATTAACCTCAACACTCGTAAGAGAACTAGTAAGAGGTGAAGAACTAGGTACAGAGACTGGAAAGAAAAAGAAATCCCAGGAAAGATAAGTGAAGGAGACTAAAGGAGATTTACACTTTGTGGATATTTTGGACTCTGGAGAAGTAGAGAGGCGAAGGGGAGGAGCTGTTGTGCGACATAACTCAACACACAACTCAGGATATGAATAACCATAATTTAAACCTAGAAGATGATTGATCACGTTGACCCTGATCTAAACCTCCATAATCTGACACCCAATCAAAACCTATTGGAAAGTAACTGCCTTTATTACACAGCATCACAAGCCAGCACTATCCTAAACAATGCTAAAAGTCTATCAGTACTTAACTACAACATCAGGTCCTTAAGCAAACACTATGATGACCTCCTGGCACTCCTTGAATCACTAAAGACACCCTTCTCCTGCATTATTCTTACTGAGACCTGGCTTAAGCAGGACACAATAGATATCTACCCTCTACCAGGATACACAACAATTCACAACTGCAGACCAAACCAAGTTGGGGGTGGTATTGCAATCTATTACTCTAACCAATTATCTTGTATTAGCACCACTTGCTTTAGTGATGAATATGGGGAATACATTTTTGCTAATTTTACTGTAAAAAACCTTAAGACACCTATAACAATCGGTTCCATTTACCGGATACCTCACACAAACATCCCAAATTTCAGTGAGAAATTAAAGTCACTAATAACAAACAGACAAATGAATAAGCACCACCTTCTCTTAGCTGGAGACTTCAACATCAACCTTGGCTTACTAGATGATCAGCCTGTAACTGATTTCATCAACAATATGAACAACACACTTCTCATACCAACAATAACTAAACCAACCAGGCTCACTGAGACAAGTGCAACCATAATAGACCACATATGGACCAATATACTAGCCCCTCTTAAATCAGGGATAATCACAGATAGCACTACAGACCACAACCCTACCTTCCTCCTGACAAACATTAATAAACCACCACTTGAATACAACAAAGTCTCATTTAGACTCTATGACGAGGCCTCAATAAGGAAGTTCACAGCTGACCTAGAGATTGTTGACTGGCCTACAGAATTCTCCAAGGCCAATGGTATTGATGACTGGACAGACATTTTTCTTAACAAATTACTTAGACTATGCAACAAACATTGTCCTATAAAAACGAAACAGATCACAAACAAACGGCTTGGTTGCCCATGGCTAACCAGCACCATTCTGAAATCCATTGACAAGAAACACCAATATGAAAAGCAATATAGACAGGGCTTAATACACAAAGATATTCCTAAACACTATTCATCAGTTCTCACCAAAGTAATAAAGAAAGCCAAACAACTATACTACTCCAGTAGATTCACAGACACTAGAGGAGATATAAAAAAGACCTGGAAAACACTCTCTCAGATTCTAGGGACCCACAAACTGAAAAAAACCAAGAATATTGTCCTAACTAAACCTAATGAAACACCACTACATCCCACTGACACAGCTAACAAGATAAACGACTTCTTCTCAACCATAGGATCTAATCTCGCCAATAAAATCCCACATACCAATGCCCATGCCGGGGACTACCTAGATGGGAATTTCCCAAATTCCTTCTATCTTGCACCAACTGAGCCCTCGGAAGTCACCGAGATTATAAAGTCACTTAAAAACAACTCAGGGAATCTGTCTAATGTCCCACCATTACTGTACAAGCGAGCGGCCCATATCCTTTCGCATGCTATTTCATTACTTTTTAACAAGTCACTAGAAACTAGCACCTTCCCGAAACTACTCAAGATGGCAAGGGTTACACCAATACATAAAGGTGGTGACCCTACAGACTTAAACAACTATAGGCCAATATCAAACTTACCATTGCTATCCAAAATCTTTGAGAAACTCGTGCACAGGAGACTATATTCATTTATAACGGCTCAAAACATACTCAACCCCTGCCAATTTGGATTCAGGAAAAATAAAAGCACTAATGATGCAATCATAAAAATGCTAGATCTGCTTTACACAGCATTGGAAAATACGGAATATCCACTAGGAATTTTTATTGATCTAAGAAAAGCTTTTGACACTAACTAACTACACGAATACCACCTGGTGGTTCACACTTACACTCACTCACCCATTTGACCATAAACAGAAATATTAATCTCAATCTTAAAATAATGAATCCTATGATACTCCAATACTGATACTATGCACTGTGCCAAAACAAAAGCATTCACATTGCTAAACTCACAAACTAGTATTTAGTCACTTAGCCATAATACCAACTTACCTCATAATTTGTAATATTTTAAAATAAAGAATTAAACTAAGTCTGCCCGAAATGCCTAGCCATGCTAGGCGTTCTAGTGGTACACTCTGTAATCATTATTTAACTACATGTAAACCACACAACAACCAAATTCTGTAAATTCAACATTGTAATCTTTATAGAGAATAAACTTTGAATTTGAATTGAATTTGAATAGAGATTTGCGAGGTGACGAGGTAAGGACCTCGGAGTCCAGGACTGCAAAAGAGTTAGATACAGAGATGGCTGGAGGGTGTGACCACACGAGAGACTGTGGGCGATGGGACCCCAGAGGTTGGAGGCCTTTTAGTAACTCCAATAAGAAATACGCAGAAGTCTTCCCTGGAGGTGTAGAAGAGAAACTGCATGGCGTAAATAAAGCCTTCTGTGTCTACGAGACACCGGATTTCTCATTCATTTAAGTAAACTTGGCAACGACAAGAATACGATGGGTGAGCTTCATTACAATTAAGGCAAAAGGGAGGTAGACTACAAGATGTATTGGTATGGTCGTCTGCACTACAGATTGGGCATTTTGCCATGGACCTGCAATATTTCGTTTTATGGCCAAAACGCCAGCAATTTCTACACTGTTTTGCTGTAGGGATCACCTATCGGACTTGTAAGCAGTGTCTCACAATATAAACCGAGGACGGAAGCTCACGGCAGTCAAAAGTTAAATTGGCTACATTGCAAGGGAAGTATCTCCACCAAAGGAATTAACAACTGGGCGTCTACACAGCAAACTGAATTGTTTGTAATCCTAATGGCGCTAAAGCTAACCTATGACCCGGAGCTTGACTCTTTCATCATTATTGATTCTATGTCATCATTGAAGGCTCTTGACTCATATAATGACTCCAACAACATACTCATTGGAGAAGCCAGGTATAGATACTAAAAAATCAGGGACAAAGGAATTAATGTACAATTGCTATGGATCCCATCACACATTGGAATACTCCTTCATGATAAAGTTGATATGTTAGCCAAGAAGAGTACCCAGAAGGAGAATGTAGAATATAACTTTGGTATAACTGTGTCTAGCATTAGGAATAATATTAGGAGAGAAGTAAATAGTGAAAATGATTGTTATAGTAATGCAATTAGAAGCCTGAGAAGATCTATAACCCACTATGATAACATGAACGTAGATAAGTATGTTTATGGAGCAACTTGGTTTAGAAAGACACGTAAGCAAACACTATGACATTTATTAGAAAACGTTTCGGTCCTGGACCTTGATCACTTCTGATCAAGGTCCCAGGACCGAAACGTTTTCTAATAAATATGTCATAGTGTTTGCTTACGTGTCTTTCTAAACCAACTTGTCGGTATTTATTACCAAGGTTTATACAATGGAGCAACTTGCAACGTGGACAGCCTGACTGATGTTGTAGTGGCCAGGCTTAGGCTTGGTTACAAGTACTGACTGATGTAGTGGCCAGGCTTAGGCTTGGTTACAAGTACTGACTGATGTTGTAGTGGCCATGCTTAGGCTTACCTGGAGTTTACCTGGAGAGAGTTCCGGGGGTCAACGCCCCCGCGGCCCGGTCTTTGACCAGGCCTCCTGGTGGATCAGAGCCTGATCAACCAGGCTGTTGCTGCTGGCTGCACGCAAACCAACGTACGAGCCACAGCCCGGCTGATCCGGAACTGACTTTAGGTGCTTGTCCAGTGCCAGCTTGAAGACTGCCAGGGGTCTGTTGGTAATCCCCCTTATGTGTGCTGGGAGGCAGTTGAACAGTCTCGGGCCCCTGACACTTATTGTATGGTCTCTTAACGTGCTAGTGACACCCCTGCTTTTCATTGGGGGGATGGTGCATCGTCTGCCAAGTCTTTTGCTTTCGTAGTGAGTGATTTTCGTGTGCAAGTTCGGTACTAGTCCCTCTAGGATTTTCCAGGTGCATATAATCATGTATCTCTCCCGCCTGCGTTCCAGGGAATACAGGTTCAGGAACCTCAAGCGCTCCCAATAATTGAGGTGTTTTATCTTCGTTATGCGCGCCGTGAAAGTTCTCTACATTTTCTAGGTCGGCAATTTCACCTGCCTTGAAAGGTGCTGTTAGTGTGCAGCAATATTCCAGCCTAGATAGAACAAGTGACCTGAAGAGTGTCATCATGGGCTTGGCCTCCCTAGTTTTGAAGGTTCTCATTATCCATCCTGCCATTTTTCTAGCAGATGCGATTGATACAATGTTATGGTCCTTGAAGGTGAGATCCTCCGACATGATCACTCCCAGGTCTTTGACGTTGGTGTTTCGCTCTATTTTGTGGCCAGAATTTGTTTTGTACTCTGATGAAGATTTAATTTCCTCATGTTTACCATATCTGAGTAATTGAAATTTCTCATCGTTGAACTTCATATTGTTTTCTGCAGCCCACTGAAAGATTTGGTTGATGTCCGCCTGGAGCTTTGCAGTGTCTGCAATGGAAGACACTGTCATGCAGATTCGGGTGTCATCTGCAAAGGAAGACACGGTGCTGTGGCTGACATCCTTGTCTATGTCGGATATGAGGATGAGGAACAAGATGGGAGCGAGTACTGTGCCTTGTGGAACAGAGCTTTTCACCGTAGCTGCCTCGGACTTTACTCTGTTGACGACTACTCTCTGTGTTCTGTTAGTGAGGAAATTATAGATCCATCGACCGACTTTTCCTGTTATTCCTTTAGCACGCATTTTGTGCGCTATTACAAGTACTGACTGATGTTGTAGTGGCCAGGCTTAGGCTTGGTTACAAGTACTTCTGGCAGTTTGGGAGACACACAGATGATGATCAAACTAAATGTAAATTATGTGATCAGGCATATGGTCACTGTCTTGAACACTATGTGCTTAATTGTCCACTTATTGAAGAATACAGAGACAGACAGTATAATAACCTATGTGACATGTCAAGATATCTTATTAATGAAAATAAGATACCAGATATACTAAGCAAAATTCCTAAATTTGCTTGTAACAGATAAGTGAACTGTAGATATGTAGTCTGTAGCTAAATAAAAACCCATGTGTACACCTGTTAACCATTTTTGGGGCCAAGTTCCTAGGCCTTTTGTGTATCCATATGCTCTTGCGCTACCGTCCACAGGATGGATATGGGGTGCACAATAAACTAGCCACTTCGGTGGCAAAATCAAATCAATCTTAATGTTAATGTAAATAATTCAGTTTATTTTATTCCTGTTATATCACCTTTTATTGTAACTGATTTTTCACATAGTTACTTAGCTCGTGGTCAGGTGGCTAAAGCTCTTGCTTCACACGGTGAGTGTCTGGGTTCGATTCCTGGCAAGGGTAGAAACACTGGGCGTGTTTCCTTACACCGGTTGTCTATGTTCACCCATCAGTAATAATGGGTACCTGGGTGTTAGTCGGCTGGTGTGGGTCGCATCCTGGGACAAAACTGACCTAATTTGTATGAAACGCTCTGGATAACAAGGGGCTTTCTATATAGTATGTCATTGATGTCAACTAGGCCTTTATACCTGGAGTTACCTGGAGTTTACCTGGAGAGAGTTCCGGGGGTCAACGCCCCCGCGGCCCGGTCTCTGACCAGGCCTCATAGTGGATCAGGGCCTGATCAACCAGTCTGTTACTGCTGGCTGCACGCAATCCAACGTACGAGCCACAGCCCGGCTGGTCAGGTGCCGACTTTAGGTGCTTGTCCAGTGCCAGCTTGAAGACAGTCAGGGGTCTGTTGGTAATCCCCCTTATGTATGCTGGGAGGCAGTTGAACAGTCTCGGGCCCCTGACACTTACTGTATTGTCTCTTAACGTGCTAGTGACACCCCTGCTTTTCACTGGGGGGATGTTGCATCGTCTGCCAAGTCTTTTGCTTTCGTAGTGAGTGATTTTCGTGTGCAAGTTCGGTACTAGTCCCTCTAGGATTTTCCAGGTGTATATAATCATGTATCTCTCCCGCCTGCGTCCCAGGGAGTACAGGTTCAGGAACTTCAAGCACTTCCAATAATTGAGTGTTTTATCTCTGTTATGCGTGCCGTGAAGGGTCTCTGTTGATTTTCTAGTTCAGCAATTTCACCTGCCTTGAATGGTGCTGTTAATGTGCAGCAATATTCCAGCCTAGATAGAACAAGTGACCTGAAGAGTGTCATCATGGGCTTGGCATCCCTAGTTTTGAAGGTTCTCTTTATCCATCCTGTCATTTTTCTAGCAGATACGATTAATACAATGTTATGGTCGTTGAAGGTGAGATCTTCCAACATGATCACTCCCAGGTCTTTGACGTTAGTTTTTCGCTCTAATGTGTGGCTGGAATTTCTTTTATACTCTGACGAAGTTTTAATTTCCTCATATTTACCATATTGGAGTAATTGAAATTTCTCAGCGTTGAACTTCATATTGTTTTCTGCAGCCCATTTGGTTGATATCGCCTGGAGCCTTACAGTCATGCAGACACTGTCATGCAGATTCGGGTGTCATCTGCAAAGGAAGACACGGTGCTGTGGCTGACATCCTTGTCTATGTCGGATATGAGGATGAAAACAAGATGGGAGCGAGTACTGTACCTTGTGGAACAGAGCTTTTCACCGTAGCCGCCACAGACTTTACTCTGTTGACTTCTACTCTTTATGTTCTGTTCGTGAGGAAATTATAGATCCATCTACCAACTTTTCCTGTTATTCCTTTAGCACGCATTTTGTGCGCTATTACGCCATGGTCACACTTGTCGAAGGCTTTTGCAAAGTCTGTGTATATTACATCTGCATTCTTTTTGTCTTCTAGTGCATCTAGGACCTTGTCGTAGTGATCCAGTAGGTGGGACAGACAGGAGCGACCTGCTCTAAACTCATGTTGCCCTGGGTTGTGTAATTGATGGGTTTCTAGATGGGTGGTGATCTTGCTTCTTAGGACCATTTCAAAGATTTTTATGATATTGGATGTTAGCGCTGTCGGTCTGTAGTTCTTTGCTGTTGCTTTGCTGTCCCCTTTGTGGAGTGGAGCTATGTCTGTTGTTTTTAGTAACTGTGGGACGACCCCAGTGTCCATGCTCCCTCTCAATAGGATGTTACAAGCACGTGATAGGGGCTTCTTGTGGTTCTTGATGAACATGGAGTTCCATGGGTCTGGCCCTGGGGCAGAGTGCATGGGCATGTCATTTATCGTCTGTTCGAAGTCATTTGGCGTCAGGATAACATCATATAGGCTTGTGTTTACCAAATTTTGTGGCTCTCTCATGAAAAATTCACTTAGATCTTCGACTCTCAGTCTGGTTAGCGGCTTGCTAAAAACTGAGTCATACTGGGACTTGAGTAGCTCACTTATTTCCTTGCTGTCATCTGTGTAGGACCCATCTTGTTTAAGTAAGGGCCCAATACTGGATGTTGTTCTCGACTTTGATTTGGCATAAGAAAAGAAATACTTTGGGTTTCTTTCGATTTTATTTATGGCTTTTAGTTCTTCCCGCGATTCCTGACTCCTATAAGATTCCTTTAGCTTTTGTTCGATGTTTACTATTTCTCTGACCAGTGTCTCCCTACGCATTGCAGATATATTGACCTCTTTTAGCCACTCTATTGTTCTTTTCCGTCGCCTGTAAAGGGAGCGCCTGTCTCTTTCTATTTTACATCTACTCCCCCTTTTCCTTAACGGAATATGCCTTGAGCATACATCGAGTGCCACAGAGTTAATCTGTTCTAGGCATAAGCTGGGGTCTGTGTTGTTTAGTCTATCTTACCAGCTTATATCGTTTAGGACTTGGTTTACTTTGTCCCACTTTATGTTCTTGTTATTGAAGTTGAATTTGGTGAAGGTTCCCTCGTGACTGATCCCATTTTGTCGGTCTGAGGCTCCGCCCATACATGTCTGAACCTTGATTATGTTGTGATCCGAGTATATTGTTTTTGATATGGTGACATTTCGTATCAGATCATCATTGCTAGTGAAGATGAGGTCCAGTGTATTCTCCAATCTAGTAGGCTCTATTATTTGCTGGTTTAAGTTGAATTTTGTGCAGAGATTTAAAAGCTCGTGTGTGTGTGAGTTTTCGTCTGAGCTGCCTCCTGGTGTTATCACTGCAACAACATTATTTGCTATATTCCTCCATTTTAGGTGCCTTAAGTTGAAATCCCCCAGGAGCAAGATGTTGGGTGCAGGAGCTGGAAGATTTTCCAGACAATGGTCAATTTTTAACAGCTGTTCCTGGAATTGCTGGGATGTTGCATCCGGAGGCTTGTAGACTACCACAATGACTAGGTTTTGGTTCTCGATCTTTACTGCTAAAACTTCAACTACATCATTTGAAGCATTAAGCAGTTCTGTGCAAACAAGTGACTCTGCAATGTACAGGCCAACCCCCTCCCCCTTTTGCCTGTTCACTCTGTCGCATCTGTATAGGTTGTAACCTGGGATCCATATTTCGTTGTCCAAGTGATCCTTTATGTGGGTCTCTGTGAAAGCCACGAACATTGCATTTGCCTCTGCAAGCAGTCCACGGATGAAAGGTATTTTGTTGTTCGTTGCTGGCTTTTATATATTTGCAAAGAAGAATGTCGTCAGATTGGTGGTATTGGTGGTACTGGGGGGGGGGGGCTTTCTTTTCCGGCACTGATATCTGTATCTGTTGGTTTGGAGTGGAGGCCATCGACTGTGATTCCACTTCAGAAATGACTGGATTTTGTGTACGATTTCTACCATTTCCTGCCAGTTTTTTTCCTTCCTGGTACTAAAAAACCTCTCCCTCTTGAGTGGCTGTGGCTACTCAGGTTTTCCCATGGTCTGGATGTTTTGTATCTTTTTGTCCATTTGAGACACTTATGCAACACATGGGAATCTTTATTGAAGAAACGTTTCGCCACACAGTGGCTTCATCAGTCCAATACAAAGTAGAAATTGGTAAGGAGAGAAGTTTGAGGTAATCAGTCCCTCAACCTGGAATCGATGTGTTCAGTCCATCACTCTTGTAGGAAGTGCAGCATAGGAACGAACGAACGAACGAAAGTTCAGGTAAGATCCCAAATGGGATGAGCGGGGAAGACGGGACAGACGAAGAATAGTGCTGGATAGGAGTGTTCTTAGTCGTTGAAATAGAGCCAGGGCTTAACCCAGCAGCGAAGGCGATCGTGGGACAGATATTGAGAAGAGAAATTCAGGCTCTTCTGTTGGGACTCCGGTGGGGTGAGCGGGGAGGAAGGGACATGCGACGTTTAGCGCTAGAGAGGAGTGTAGAACTGGGTCGTCTTAACCCAAAAGCTAAGGCGAACGTGGGTCAGAGAATGGTACCTGTCATAGAAGGTACCTGTCAGCGAATCCAAGGTTATTTGTAAATAGGGTTAGGAGCAGGATCATGCAAGGAGTAGAAAAGGTTGTGTTGGTTTGTGGGTCTGCAAATGTCTTCGTCAAGGAGAGAGGTCCAGTAGTCATGTCGTGTCTCATGTTTGTCTATCTGTCTGTCACTCAGCGTCTTCCAGTACAGATTCAGCGCAGGGATGTCTAATTGGGCATGGAGAGACTCGCTTGTGGCGAAGTCCTCCCATCTCACATCAAGCACCCAGCGCAGAGCCTTGTTCTGGACACGCTGCAGTTTAAGTAAGTTTGTTTTTGCTGCAAGAGAGAGGGCTAGAGGAGAGTAAGTTATCAGAGGACGTATTAGGGATTTGTAGAGGTGTAGTTTGGTGCGTTGAGAGGCATGTTTCAGCTTGTAGAGGCCTGCAAGGGCCTTACTAGCTATTGCATGCCTTGAGTGAAGCAGCATAGGGCCAGAGAGGTGGCTTATATACTGCAGTGAGATGAGTTGAAGCAGGAGGAGGCGGGATCACAGTGGGACCTGACACTAGTGAAAGTAGGTAGTCGTCCAAAGGTTGGGCAAGCGTTGAAGTCTTTGTACCAAGATCCCATGATGTTGCCGTGTCCTGGAGTTTACCTGGAGAGAGTTTCGGGGGTCAACGCCCCCGCGGCCCGGTCTGTGACCAGGCCTCCTGGTGGATCAGCCCCTGATCAACCAGGCTGTTGCTGCTGGCTGCACGCAAACCAACGTACGAGCCACAGCCCGGATGATCAGGAACTAACTTTAGGTGCTTGTCCAGTGCCAGCTTGAAGACTGCCAGGGGTCTGTTGGTAATCCCCCTTATGTGTGCTGGGAGGCAGTTGAACAGTCTCGGGCCCCTGACACTTATTGTATGGTCTCTTAACGTGCTAGTGACACCCCTGCTTTTCATTGGGGGGATGGTGCATCGTCTGCCAAGTCTTTTGCTTTCGTAGTGAGTGATTTTCGTGTGCAAGTTCGGTACTAGTCCCTCTAGGATTTTCCAGGTGTATATAATCATGTATCTCTCCCTCCTGCATTCCAGGGAATACAGGTTTAGAAACCTCAAGCGCTCCCAGTAATTGAGGTGTTTTATCTCCGTTATGCGCGCCGTGAAAGTTCTCTGTACATTTTCTAGGTCGGCAATTTCACCTGCCTTGAAAGGTGCTGTTAGAGTGCAGCAATATTCCAGCCTAGATAGAACAAGTGACCTGAAGAGTGTCATCATGGGCTTGGCCTCCCTAGTTTTGAAGGTTCTCATTATCCATCCTGTCATTTTTCTAGCAGATGCGATTGATACAATGTTATGGTCCTTGAAGGTGAGATCCTCCGACATAATCACTCCCAGGTCTTTGACGTTGGTGTTTCGCTCTATTTTGTGGCCAGAATTTGTTTTGTACTCTGATGAAGATTTAATTTCCTCATGTTTACCATATCTGAGTAATAGAAATTTCTCATCGTTGAACTTCATATTGTTTTCTGCAGCGCACTGAAAGATTTGGTTGATGCCCGCCTGGAGCCTTGCAGTGTCTGCAATGGAAGACACTGTCATGCAGATTCGGGTGTCATCTGCAAAGGAAGACACGGTGCTGTGGCTGACATCCTTGTCTATGTCGGATATGAGGATGAGGAACAAAATGGGAGCTAGTACTGTGCCTTGTGGAACAGAGCTTTTCACCGTAGCTGCCTCGGACTTTACTCTGTTGACGACTACTCTCTGTGTTCTGTTTGTGAGGAAATTATAGATCCATCGACCGACTTTTCCTGTTATTCCTTTAGCGCGCATTTTGTGCACTATTACGCCATGGTCACACTTGTCGAAGGCTTTTGCAAAGTCTGTATATATTACATCTGCATTCTTTTTGTCTTCTAGTGCATTTAGGACCTTGTCGTAGTGATCCAGTAGTTGAGACAGACAGGAGCGACCTGTTCTAAACCCAGGTTGCCCTGGGTTGTGTAACTGATGGGTTTCTAGATGGGTGGTGATCTTGCTTCTTAGGACCCTTTCAAAGATTTTTATGATATGGGATGTTAGTGCTATTGGTCTGTAGTTCTTTGCTGTTGCTTTACTGCCCCCTTTGTGGAGTGGGGCTATGTCTGTTGTTTTTAGTAACTGAGGGACGACCCCCGTGTCCATGCTCCCTCTCCATAGGATGGAAAAGGCTCGTGATAGGGGCTTCTTGCAGTTCTTGATGAACACAGAGTTCCATGAGTCTGGCCCTGGGGCAGAGTGCATGGGCATGTCATTTATCGCCTGTTCGAAGTCATTTGGCGTCAGGATAACATCGGATAGGCTTGTGTTAATCAAATTTTGTGGCTCTCTCATAAAAAAATCATTTTGATCTTCGACTCTCAGTCTGGTTAGCGGCTTGCTAAAAACTGAGTCATATTGGGACTTGAGTAGCTCACTCATTTCCTTGCTGTCATCTGTGTAGGACCCATCTTGTTTAAGTAGGGGCCCAATACTGGACGTTGTTCTCGATTTTGATTTGGCATAGTTCTTCCCGCGATTCCTGACTCCTAAAGGATTCTTTTAGCTTAAGTTCGATGCTTGCTATTTCTCTGACCAGTGTCTCCCTGCGCATTTCAGATATATTGACCTCTTTTAGCCGCTCTGTTATTCTTTTCCGTCGCCTGTAAAGGGAGCGCCTGTCTCTTTCTATTTTACATCTACTCCTCCTTTTTCTTAGAGGAATAAGCCTTGTGCATACAACGAGTGCCACCGAGTTAATCTGTTCTAGGCATAAGTTTGGGTCTGTGTTGCTTAGTATATCTTCCCAGCTTATATCGGTTAGGACTTGGTTTACTTGGTCCCACTTTATGTTTTTGTTATTGAAGTTGAATTTGGTGAATGCTCCCTCGTGACTAGTCTCATTTTGTCGGTCTGGGGCTCCACGCATACATGTCTGAACCTCAATTATGTTGTGATCTGAGTATATTGTTTTTGATATGGTGACATTTCTTATCAGATCATCATTGTTAGTGAAGATGAGGTCTAGTGTATTCTCCAGTCTAGTAGGCTCTATTATTTGCTGGTTTAAATTGAATTTTGTGCAGAGATTTAAAAGCTCGTGTGACAGTGAGTTTTCAGATGTGATGAATGGTTTGAAAACCGACAAGTTGAAGATTTTAGGCACTTATGCAACACATGGGAATCTTTGTTGACGAAACGTTTCGCCACACATTGGCTTCATCAGTCCAATACAAAGTAGAAATTGGTAAGGAGAGGAGAAGTTTGAGGTAATCAGTCCCTCAACCTGGAATCGATGTGTTCAGTCCATCACTCTTGTAGAAAGTGCAGCATAGGGCCAGAGAGGTGGCTTATATACTGCAGTGAGGAGGCGGGATCACAGTGGGACCTGCCACTAGTGTAAGTAGGTCGTCGTCCAAAGGTTGGGCAAGCGTTGAAGTCTTTGTACCCGCCTCCTCCTGCTTCAACTCATCTCACTGCAGTATATAAGCCACCTCTCTGGCCCTATGCTGCACTTCCTACAAGAGTGATTGACTGAACACATCTATTCCAGGTTGAGGGACTGATTACCTCAAACTTCTCATCTCCTTACCAATTTCTACTTTGTATTGGACTGATGAAGCCACTGTGTGGCGAAACGTTTCTTCAATAAAGATTCCCATGTGTTTACCTGGAGTTTACCTGGAGAGAGTTCCGGGGGGTCAACGCCCCCGCGGCCCGGTCTGTGACCAGGCCTCCTGGTGGATCAGAGCCTGATTAACCAGGCTGTTGCTGCTGGCTGCATGCAAACCAACGTACGAGCCACAGCCCGGCTGGTCAGGAACCGACTTTAGGTGCTTGTCCAGTGCCAGCTTGAAGACTGCCAGGGGGAGAGATACATGATTATATACACCTGGAAAATCCTAGAGGGACTAGTACCGAACTTGCACACGAAAACCACTCACTACGAAAGCAAAAGACTTGGCAGACGATGCAACATTCCCCCAATGAAAAGCAGGGGTGTCACTAGCACGTTAAGAGTCCATACAATAAGTGTCAGGGGCCCGAGACTGTTCAACTGCCTCGCAGCTTACATAAGGGGGATTACCAACAGACCCCTGGCAGTTTTCAAGCTGGCACTGGACAAGCACCTAAAGTCGGTTCCTGACCAGCCGGGCTGTGGCTCGTACGTTGGTTTGCGTGCAGCCAGCAGCAACAGCCTGGTTGATCAGGCTCTGATCCACCAGGAGGCCTGGTCACAGACCGGGCCGCGGGGGCGTTGACCCCCGGAACTCTCTCCAGGTAAACTCCAGGTAAACCTCCTCCTAACTTCCAAACTACGAATTCTCTGCATTATATTCACACCACACATTTATTTATTTATTTATTTATTTATTTAAAAATTTGAGCACACATACAGAGGTACAAAAAAATACAGATAAGAGCAGCATGCCAAAGCCACTTATACTATGCATAGCATTACGGGCTGGCTTAAAATTAACTTAAGATGAACTAAGCAATGATGACATCAGTGATAAAACTTTAATGTAAACAGATTACTATAAAGCACAAGTGAGTATTACAAAGACAGGTCATATGGTTGTATGCATTGTTGTACATTCAGTAGAATGGAGTATTCTGTTAGGTAGTGTATTTAAAAAATAATAAAGTTAGATTGGGTTTTAGGTTTAACATTTATGTGATATAATTGTGAGAAACATTTAAGGTTCAGTTATTCAGTATTTATTTGGTTTTGGGTGAGTAAGTGATCTTTGAGAAGAGACTTGAATTTATAAACAGGTAGTGTTTCTTTTATATTTACAGGTAATGAGTTCCAGATTTTAGGGCCTTTTATGTGCATTGAGTTTTTGCATAGTGTGAGATGGACACGAGGAACATCAAAGAGTGATCTGTGCCTTGTGTTATGGTCATGTGTTCTGTTGAGGTTGGCAAGGAGATGTTTGAGGGGAGGGTTAATATCAGAGTTAAGTGTTCTATGTATGTAATAGGTGCAGTAATAAGTATGAATGTTTTGTATGGTGAATAGGTTTAGTGTATTGAATATTGGTGGAGTGTGCTGCCTATAGTGAGAATTTGTTATCATTCTAACTGCAGCCTTTTGTTGGGTAATTAGTGGTCTGAGATGGTTACCTGTTGTTGAGCCCCATGCACAAATTCCATAGGTGAGATAGGGGTAAATAAGAGAGTGATATAGGGCCAGGAGGGCTGACTGTGGAGCATAGTACCGTATCTTCGATAGTATGCCTACAGTCTTGGAAATTTTCTTAGAAATTTGTTGTATATGTGTATGAAATTTGAGTCTATTATCAAGGTGGATTCCTAAGAATTTTCCCTCTGTTAGCTTTGTGATAGGTGATCCGTTTATCATTATGTTAAGAGGGACATCTGTAGCTCTGTTACCAAACTGAATGAAGTAGGTTTTGTCAATGTTTAGTGTAAGTTTGTTAGTCCTCATCCAGGTAGATATTTTCTGTAATTCGGTATTTACAGTATTGGCTAGCGTGACTGGGCTCGGGTGGGAGACATGACATATTCACTGCCTCCAGCCTTCTCCTCGCTGCAACATTCATCAACATTCCCCTCTTTGCCTCCAAGGACAAAGTTCTTTGTCTCCACAGACTCCTAAGTGCACCATTCACACTTTTCCCATCATCAATTCTATGATTCACCTCATCTTTCATAGACCCATCCGCTGACAAGTCCACTCCCAAATGTCTGAATACATTCACCTCCTCCATACTCTCTCCCTCCAATCTGATATCCAATCTTTCATCACCTAATCTTTTTGTTATCCTCATAACCTTACTCTTTCCTGTATTCACTTTTAATTTTCTTCTTTTGCACACTAATAGGTTCACAATATTATTTAGCTTTTACAAGGAGCCTAATGGGTTATCCTAGGTAATCTACACATATGTTGCTATGTATGATAATTTATGTAAATATTCATGTGCACATGTACCTAAATAAACTTACTTTTCACGGTCCAGCTTTGTGTAATACGAATATCTTCCTCATACTCCGGGAAGCCGGGTTCGATACGGCGGCAGCTATTAGTGGCCCTATAACCCCAACAACAACAACACCCGCCTTAAGGATTAAGGATTTAAGCCATAAGTAAGTAAGTAAGTAAGTAAGTAAGTAAGTTTATTCAGGTATACACAAATACAGTTACATAGAATTATCATACATAGCAGCATATGTGTAGAGAACCTGGGATAACCCAAAAAAGTCAGACACACTGACTTATTTCCATTGGGGTCCATCGTATTTATCATCATTTACCTAAGTTAATTATCACATTAGAAGAGTTCTCTCACGTCCACTGGTGAGTGAAATGAGTGACGGCACCACCATTTTTATTTTAAATCAGAGGTGGTATATTATGGCGCCAAAAAACCGTAAAAATATATTTGGAAATAAGTCAGTGTCTGAGTTGTTTTGGGTTATCCCAGGTTCTCTACACATATGCTGCTATGTATGTTAATCTATGTAACTATATTTGTGTATACCTGAATAACCTTATTTACAATGTATAGGTGCTCATGTATGCTGTTGCTCCAGTTCGTTAAATCAAGCCAGGCGCTGTGACCCCCCCTGCGTGTTTAGTGCTCCCCTTCCTCATGAATCCAGCAGTAATGTGCCTGATCATGAACTCTGTGACTTGAGTTCACCTCTCTGCTTTGTTCACTAAAGAACACATGAACGAAGGAACACAACAGTAGGCCTACTGGCCTAGGTGGGTCCAACACACGCCTCCTCCAACCTATATTTTAAAACTAGAAGACGATCTCGCCACAGCAACGCTACCTCGGACTTCCTTCCACTCTTGTACAACTTTATTGCTAAACCATTACTTTTCTGTATCATTACCTCACAATACTGATAATATTTCCTTTATACGTATGCTGCTATGTATGATAATCTATGTAACTGTATTTGTGTATACCTGAATAAACCTACTTATTCCTGGTTCAGAATCCCATTGACATGACACATTCACTCACTACAACACATTATATACTTGCTACAACACATGACACACTCGCTAAAACACATTACACACTCGCTACAACACATTACACACTTGCTACAACACATTACACACTTGCTACAACACATTACATACTCACTACATCACATTACCACGCATTACACACTCACTACAACAAATGACACACTTGCTACAACACATTACACACTCACTACATAACATTACACACTACCACGCATTACACACTTGCTAAAACACATTACACACTCACTACAACACATTGCACACTTGCTACATCACATTACACACTCACTACAACACATTACACACTCACTACAACACATTACACATTCACTACCACACATTACACACTTGCTACACCACATTACACACTCGCTGCAACACATGACACACTACCACACATTACACACTTGCTACATCACATTACACACTCACTACCACACATTACAGACTCGCTACAACACATGACACACTACCACACATTACACACTTGCTACAACACATTACACACTTGCTACAACACATTACACACTACAACACATTACACACTTGCTACAACATATTACACACTCGCTACAACACATTACACACTTGCTACAACGCATCCATAACACTGGAAAGTGCTAACCTTTTGTGGGAATTTTTATTTATCTGCGTATCAACTGTAACGATTTATATTTTTTAGATTTTGCCACCAAAGTGGCTAGTTTATTGTGCACCCCATATTCATCCTGTGGACAGTAGCATAAGAGCATATGGATACACAAAAGGCCAAGGAACTAGGCCCCAAAAGGGTTAACAGGTGTACATATGGTTTTTATTTATCTGTATATCTACAGTTCACTTAATCTGTTACAAGCAAATTTAGGAAATTTGCTTAGTATATCTGGTATCTTATTTTCATTAATAAGATATCTTGACATGTCACATAGGTTATTATACTGTTTGTCTCTGTATTCCTCAATAAGTGGACAATTAAGCACATAGTGTTCAAGAGAGTGACCATATGCCTGATCACATAATTTACATTTAGTTTGATCATCATCTGTGTGTCTCCCAAACTGCCAGAAGTACTTGTAACCAAGCCTAAGCCTGGCCACTACAACATCAGTCAGTACTTGTAACCAAGCCTAAGCCTGGCCACTACAACATCAGTCAGTACTTGTAACCAAGCCTAAGCATGGCCACTACAACATCAGTCAGTACTTGTAACCAAGCCTAAGCCTGGCCACTACAACATCAGTCAGTCTGTTCACATTGCAAGTTGCTCCATAAACATACTTATCTACGTTCATGTTATCATAGTGGGTTATAGATCTACTCAGGCTTTTAACTGCATTCCTATAACAATCATTTTCATTATTTACTTCTCTCCTAATATTATTCCTAATGCTAGACACAGATATACCAAAGTTATATTCTACATTCTCCTTCTCGATACTCTTCTTGGCTAACATATCAACTTTATCATGAAGGAGTAATCCAATGTGTGATGGGATCCATAGCAACTGTACATTAATTCCTTTGTCCCTAATTTTTGAGTATCTATACCTGGCTTCTCCAATGAGCATGTTGTTGGAGTCATTATATGAGTTAAGAGCCTTCAGTGATGACATAGAATTCAGTTTGCAGTGTAGACGCCGAGTCGTTAATTCTTATGCCTAACTCAACAAATTTATTATCGTTCTTAACTAGGGAGGTGGCAACAAGAGCAGATGCAGCCCTGCCAGAAGACTGTAAAGCAAAAATAATATTAATAAAATTTCAAGAGGCACTGGGTTGCTGGTTGCAGCCTCGTCACCACCAATAACCACTACCAACCTGCAAAACCACCACCAACCTGCAACACCACCACCACCAACCACTACCACCAACCACCACCAACCACCACCACCAACCACCACCAACCACCACCAACCACCACCACCAACCACCACCAACCACCACCAACCACCACCAACCACCCACACCACCACCACCAACAACAACCATCACCACCAATAACCACTACCAACCTGTACCACCACCCACCCACACCACCACCCACCACCACCAACAACAACCATCACCATCAGTAACCACCACCAACCCATACCACCACTACCACCAGTAACCACTACCAACCTGTACCACCACCAACCTGCACCACCACCAACCTGCACCACCACCAACACCACCAACCTGCACCACCACCACCAACCACCACCACCAACCACCACCACCACTGCCAACCACCACCACCACCACCCACCACCACCACCACCACCACCACCACCACCACCACCACCCACCACCACCACTCACCACCACCACTCACCACCACCACTCACCACCACCACTCACCACCACCACCACCCACCACCAGCACTCACCACCACCACTCACCACCAGCACTCACCACCAGCACTCACCACCACCACCACAACCACCCACCACCACCAGCACTCACCACCAGCACTCACCACCAGCACTCACCACCACCACCCACCACCAGCACTCACCACCACCACTCACCACCACCACTCACCACCACCACCTACCACTGCCACCTACCACCGCCAACCACCACCACCTACCACCGCCAACCACCACCAATACCACCCACCACCACGACCAACAACAACAACAACAACCACCATAACCACCAATAACCACCACCAACCACCACCAACCACCACCACCACCAACCACCACCAACCACCACCACCACCACTACCAACCTGCACCACCACCACCAACACTACCAACCTTCACCACCACCAACCACCACCACCAACCACCTCCAACAACAACCATCACAACCAATAACCACTACCAACCTGTACCACCACCAACCCATACCACCACCACCAACCACCACTACCACCAACCCACACCACCACCAACCACCACCACCACCAACCCACACCACCACCAACTACCACCAACTACCACCACTACCACCAACTACCACCACTACCACCAACCAACCACCACCACCAACCACCACAACCAATAACAACAGCAACCATCACCACCAGTAACCACTACCAACCTGCACCACCACCATCAACCTGCACCACCACCAACCACCACCACCACCCACCCACACCACCACCCACACCACCACCAACCACCAACAACAACAACAACCATCACCACCAATAACCACTACCAATCTGTACCACCACCAACCCATACCACAACACTAACCACCACCACCACCAGTTGCCCACACCAACACCAACCCACACCAACACCAACCCACATCACCAAACCACACTACCACCAACCCACACCAACACCATCCCACATCACCAACCCACACTACCACCAACCCACACCTCGACCAACCCCCACCACCACCAACTACCACCACTTCCACCAACTACCATCAATTCCACCAGCTACAACCACTACCACCAGCTACCACCACTACCACCAGCTACCACCACCTACCACTACCACTAACTACCACCACTACCACCAACTACAACCACCACCACCAACTACCACCACCACCACCCACCACCCACCATCACCACCCACCATCACCACCCACCATCACCACCCACCACCACCACCCACCACCACCACCACCACCACCACCACCACCACCAACCACCACCACCCTCATTCACTGCCTCCCCTCATTCACTGCCTCCCCTCATTCACTGCCTCCCCTCATTCACTGCCTCCCTCATTCACTGCCTCCCCTCATTCACTGCCTCCCTCATTCACTGCCTCCCCTCATTCACTGCCTCCCCTCATTCACTGCCTCCCCTCATTCACTGCCTCCCCTCATTCACTGCCTCCCTCATTCACTGCCTCCCACATTCACTGCCTCCCTCATTCACTGCCTCCCCTCATTCACTGCCTCCCCTCATTCACTGCCTCCCCTCATTCACTGCCTCCCTCATTCACTGCCTCCCTCATTCACTGCCTCCCCTCGTTCACTGCCTTCCCTCATTCACTGCCTCCCCTCATTCACTGCCTCCCCTCATTCACTGTCTCCCTCATTCACTGCTTCCCCTCATTCACTGCCTCCCCTCATTCACTGCCTCCCCTCACTCACTGCCTCCCCTCATTCACTGCCTCCCTCATTCACTGCCTCCCTCATTCACTGCCTTCCTCATTCACTGCCTCCCCTCATTCACTGCCTCCCTCATTCACTGCCTTATTCACTGCCTCCCTCATTCACTTCCTCCCCTCATTCACTGCCTCCCTCATTCGCTGCCTCCCTCATTTACTGCCTCCCCTCATTCACTGCCTCCCTCATTCACTGCCTCCCCTCATTCACTGCCTCCCCTCATTCACTGCCTCCCCTCATTCACTGCCTCCCCTCATTTACTGCTTCCCCTCATTCACTGCCTCCCTCATTCACTGCCTTCCTCATTCACTGTCTCCCCCCATTCACTGCCTCCCCTCATTCACTGCCTTCCTCATTCACTGCCTTCCTCATTCACTGCCTTCCTCATTCACTGCCTCCCCTCATTCACTGCCTCCCCTCATTCACTGCCTCCCCTCATTCACTGCCTCCCTCATTCACTGCCTCCCTCATTCACTGCCTCCCTCATTCACTGCTTCCCTCATTCACTGCCTCCCCTCATTCACTGCCTTCCTCATTCACTGCCTCCCCTCATTCACTGCCTCCCTCATTCACTGCCTCCCCTCATTCACTGCCTCCCTCATTCACTGCCTCCCTCTTTCACTGCCTCCCCTCATTCACTGCCTCCCCTCATTTACTGCCTCCCCTCATTCACTGCCTCCCTCATTCACTGCCTCCCTCATTCACTGCCTCCCTCATTTACTGCCTCCCCTCATTCACTGCCTTCCTCATTCACTGCCTCCCTCATTCACTGCCTCCCTCATTCACTGCCTCCCTCATTCACTGCCTCCCCCTCATTCACTGCCTCCCTCATTCACTGCCTCCCCCTCATTCACTGCCTCCCCTCATTCACTGCCTTCCTCATTCACTGCCTCCCTCATTCACTGCCTCTCCACATTCACTCCCTCCCCTCATTCACTACCTCTCTCATTCAGTACCTCTCTTATTCACTGCCTCCCTCACTCACTGCCTCACTCATTCACTGCCTTCCTCATTCGCTGCCTCCCTCATTCACTACTCCCTTATTCATTGCCTCCTTCACTCACTGCCTCCCCTCATTCACTGCCTCCCCTCATTTACTGCCTCCCTTATTCACTGCCTCCCCTCATTCACTGCCTCCCCTCATTCACTGCCTCCCTCATTCACTGCCTCCCCTCATTCACTGCCTTCCTCATTCACTGCGTCCCTCATTCACTGCCTCCCTCATTCACTGCCTCCCCTCATTTACTGCCTCCCCTCATTCACTGCCTCCCCTCATTCACTGCCTCCCTCATTCACTGCCTCCCTCATTCACTGCCTCTCCTCATTCACTCCCCTCATTCACTACCTCCCTCATTCAGTACCTCCCTTATTCACTGCCTCCCTCACTCACTGCCTCCCTCATTCACTGCCTCCCTCATTCACTGCCTCCCTCATTCACTGCCTCCCCTCATTCACTGTCTCCCCTCATTCACTGCCTCCCCTCATTCACTGCCTCCCCTCATTCACTGCCTCCCCTCATTCACTGCCTCTCCTCATTCACTCCCTCCCCTCATTCACTACCTCCCTCATTCACTACCTCCCTCATTCACTACCTCCCTTATTCACTGCCTCCCTCACTGCCTCCCTCATTCACTGCCTCCCTCATTTGCTGCCTCCCTCATTCACTACCTCCCTTATTCACTGCCTCCCTCACTCACTGCCTCCCTCACTCACTGCCTCCCTCATTCAGGGAGGTGTCAAGGGTGTGATGTCCCAGAACATATCACATCAGAGGTTGTTTGCTTACAGTTTTCCTTGTATCTTTCATAGAGACATGCTAAGAAAAGGCATAAGAGAGAAAGAGGTAGAGAGAGAAAGGAGGGTAGAGAGAGAGAGGAGGGTAGAGAGAGAGAGAGGGGGTAGAGAGAGAGAGGGGGAGAGAGAGAGAGAGAGAGAGAGAGAGAGAGAGAGAGAGAGAGAGAGAGAGAGAGAGAGAGAGAGAGAGAGAGAGAGAGAGAGAGAAAGAGAGAGAGAGGGGGGTAGAGAGAGAGAGGTAGAGAGAGAGGTAGAGAGAGGTAGAGAGAGAGGTAGAGAGAGAGGTTGAGTTAGGTAGAGAGAGAGAAGGGGAGAAGGAGCCATAGGAGAGAGAGAGAGAGAGAGGATAAGATAAGATAAGATTTCCTTGGGATTTTTATCCCCGGAAGGTTAGCCACCCAGGATAACCCAAGATAGTCAGTGCGTCATCGAGGACTGTCTAACTTATTTCCATTAGGGTCCTCAATCTTGTCCCCCAGGATGCGGCCCACACCAGTCGACTAACACCCAGGTACCTATTTGCTGCTAGGTGAACAGGACAACAGGTGTAAGGAAATGTGTCAAAATGTTTCCACCCGCCGGGAATCGAACCCGGGCCCTCCGTGTGTGAAGCGGGAGCTTTAGCCACCAGGCCACATTCATACCTATGTGCAAACCTTACATACTCCCCACAGATGGTAATACCAAACCAAACAACTCTTCCTTCTTTATATAATTTGGATCTCTTGTTTTGTTGATGTATGCAAAGTGAGAGAGAGAGAGAGAGTAGAGATAGAGAGATAAAGACAGGAAAGATGTATAAATATTATTACATAAATAAAATTCAACATTTTATTTTCATTTTCATTATTAAGATTCGTTTAGTTTTATATTATGTTGTCTGTGTTCAGGTGTGGCTTAGTCACATCTGTAAAGCTATGCTTGGCAATATTTAACATTACCAATGAATCTCTCAGTTACCTAAATCTTAAAACTACAAGATTAGATGACCAAGTTCATACACTAATTACCACATACAGTAGTATAAATACCTACCAAAAACAGTATTGCCCTACACCAAATTGTAGCATTCTCATACTTTGAAATACTTCAGTCAGAGATCAGTGTTTGTGTATATTTCGCCTGCTCTTGCGAATTCCTTGCATTGTTAATATCTCTAGTAAGGCTGATGCATGCAGGGGATGATATGAAAAGCTGTAAGTCTTCTCCCTGAAAGCTGGCTGCCTTGGATCAAAGTCTAGCACAAGCTGGACTCCAAGGTATTGGTCCAGTGTGGGTAGATTGGTAAAGCACTGCGTACCTTGTTCCAAGGTTCGTAGGTTCGAGTCTCCTTCAGCCAGAGATCAGTGTTTTTTTCAAATCACAGTGTTATATCCCCACAGTATAATTTCAATATTTACTTTTGAACCTATTGTCCATTGTTGGCAGGAATATAATTGAACCATGTTTCATAAAAAGCATCTTTGAAAATATGAATATATCCTTTGTTTATATAAATTATAGTCATTTATAATTAATAGAGCTATTGTACAACTATGATAAATTTCTTTAGTGTTAAGTAGTCAGTAAGCCATTAAATTAAGTCGGCCCATAATGCCTAGTCATAATAGAGGCTCTCTTTGCACTGCAACCCCTTATTGTAAATACATAATCTCAGTGTACTACTTGCAAATAAATAAATAAACTATGAGTGTATTTTCAACAAATGTTGAGCAATGGGTCATACTAAGAGGTTCACTTGCAACCCTGTTAATCCCTTGTTCTTTTGTCTTGCAGATCATCATACTCTGAGATGATATTAAAGTTCATGTAAGTGTCAGTTGGGTTGCTGAAATTTAGTTTGATAAAATGGGGGCACAAAGTGTGCTAGACAGTTGGAAGTACTACAAGTTAAGTGTAAGTATCCACTTCACCTACTACAAGTCTACTTTCTACAGCCTCTGTAGAAAGTAGCCACTTCACATCTTGAAATACTGTTGAGCAATATTATCACACAAGTTAATGTTAAAATTTGCTAGATGTGTAATAAAATGGTTATATTAAAATATTTTGTTAATATTTTTGGATCACTAACATGTTCCAATAAATGCATTTATAATTTTCTTGCCTCCTAGATCTTGTTTTGGAGCTGGCGGAATGTAAACTAAATTTACGTCTGGAGAAAGTCTAATGCTTGTCTCACGTGTTCTACCAGCTGTCACATCTGGAGATAGTATTCCAGTAGTTTACCAGAAGCATCACACATAAACTACCAGCAAGTTAGTCTTCACAGAAGACTGACCAGACAAGATAAAAGCCACATTAACCTTCTGCTCCAACCTGCAAGTTTGACAGCAGAACTTAAACTAAATCATACATTTATTAAACATTTCGGTAATGTGTCACTTTTGTTAAAGCCATATTATTGTACAGGGGAACCATATTAGTGTTATGTGTGTAAAACTAAGTAAAACTCTTACTAATGGACACTTGAGAGCTTGTGTATGAGAAAGCATGTCATTGTTATATATTTAAAAGCTTTGGCTGACTGCAGTACATTAAAATGTGTCATCTATGAAAGTTGACTTGTGGAATCTCGTTTCTTCTTTTCTTTCAACAGACCGGCCATATCCCACCAAGGCAGGGTGACCCAAAAAGAAAAACAAAAGTTTCTCTTGGAATCTCATTTATGAAGAATAAATTATGAAATTTATTGTATTGAAGCTTACTTTTGGGTTTTTAAGTATTTATAGATAATGGCACAGTGCTAAGCTCATGGTGTCCTGTCTTGGGTATTTTATATTATTTTTTTAATATTTCCAGGTGTTGTAGCACTATGTCTTTGTGTAGTTATTCACTAGTTTAACTGCCCTTGAGAGAATTTCTTTTCTTCCCTACATTATAGGTATTGCCTCTTTCTCTTGATTATTAAAAAAAATCATCCATACCAATTCTTTTGTGTTTTTTCCTAGTCTTATTTGTAGTTATCTTGTCTTTTTTTTCCTCATATTAGCCAGTGATACCACATCCGTGGGCTCTTTTTGGTTTAGTACCATTCTAGCAATGCATATTGCAGTCTTGGTCTAATGTATGTTCAAGGAATCCTCTCTCCCATTTTTTATATGTATTGCTACATTGTATATAATTTTCTAAACATCAGCCAGTTTACCTTCCTGGAATCATGAAGATTTTTCCAGAGGATACCTTAGTTTGTGCACTCTTGTGACACCCATGATGCTATCTCATCTGGTCCTGTTGTATATTCTTGAAACTGACTCCAGATACTACTTCCCTTAACTATTTGGAGGGTTTAAGTGTGCAGCATCCAAGGTGTGTTCTTGTGTAAATATCTGGGAATTTTAGGTCAAGCATCTTGTGCATCTCAGATTGACCAATGTTCTCTTTGTCATTCTTTGTAATTTCTCTAAAATAGGTTAGACAAATACATGAGTGGGTGTGGGTGGGTGTGAATTGGACCTGCCTAGCATGGATCAGTAGGCTTGCAAGAGTGCCCCTTCCTTCTTATGTTTTTTTCAAAGTTTGCTTTTTACAAACAAATTAATGATTTGGTTCTGTGTCTTACTCCTGGTGTTTTTCTCCTGTTATCGCCTTGACATCATCTGTGCAGCTCTGAATGAACCTGATTGTTTTAGAAATTATTAATAAATACATAAAATGAGTATGGAAGTTCACAAAGAGACAAAGCTAAATGAAGATTGCATTAAAAACCTTTTGGAAAAATCACACCCAACAACTCACCCTAAGGTTCCAACAATAGAGAAGCCATATCAGTGTTCAGAATGTCTAAAAGCTTTTTCCAAAAAATATACTCTAAAAAATCACTTTAGAGTTCATACAGGAGAGAAACCATACAAGTGTGCAGAATGTCTAAAGGCCTATTCATCATGTTCCAGTTTAAAAAAACACTTAAGAGTTCATAAAATAGAGAAGCCATATCGGTGTTCAGAGTGTCCGAATGCCTTTTCAAAAAGAGTACAACTGAACACCCACTTGAAAATTCATACAGGAGAGGAACCATATCAGTGTTCAGTGTGTGTTAAGGCCTTTTCTTGCAAATCAAAACTGAACACCCACTTATATATTCATACAGGGGTGAAACCATATAAATGTTCGCAGTGTGTGAAAACCTATCTCAAAAAATCAAACCTAAATTTCCACTTGAAAAGTCATGCAGGAGAGAAACCATTTGAGTGTTCTGAGTGTCTAAAGTCCTTTTCTCAAAATTATCATTTAATAAAGCACTTGGAAAGTCATAAAACTGAGAAACCATATCAGTGTTTAGAATGTTCAAAGACCTTTTTAACAAAAACACATCTAAACAACCACTTGAAAGTTCACTCAGGAGTAAAACCATTTAAGTGTTCTGAGTGTCATAAAGCCTTTTTAAGAAAATCATCTCTAAAATGTCACTTAAGAATACATACAGGAGAGAGACCATTTAGGTGTCTAGAATGTTTAATGGTCTTTAAACAAAGAACTGCACTAAGAAATCATTTGAAAATTCATACTGGAGAGAAACAGTATAGATGTTCAGAGTGTCAAAAGGCCTGTTCAAGAAAAGCAGATTTAATAAAACACATAAAGGTTCACACAGGAGAGAAACCATATCAGTGTTCAGAGTGTCTAATGTTCTTTGCAGAAAGCTCACATTTAAGAAGACACTTAAGAGTTCATTCAGGAGAAAAACCTCATCAGTGCTCAATTTGTCCCAAGACATTTTCAAGGAAAACGTATCTTGATAACCACATGAGAGCTCATACTGGGGAGAAACCATATCAGTGCTCAGTGTGTCTCAGGTTGTTTTCAGATAGTTCACATTTAAGTAGACACATGAAAGTTCATGCAAGAGATAGACCACATTAGTGCACAAGGTGTTGAAGGTTCATGCAGGAGACAGACCACATTAGTGCACAAGGTGTTGAAGGTTCATGCAGGAGACAGACCACATTAGTGCACAAGGTGTTGAAGGTTCATGCAGGAGACAGACCACATTAGTGCACAAGGTGTTGAAGGTTCATGCAGGAGACAGACCACATTAGTGCACAAGGTGTTGAAGGTTCATGCAGGAGACAGACCACATTAGTGCACAAGGTGTTGAAGGTTCATGCAGGAGACAGACCATATTAGTGCACAAGATGTTGAAGGTTCATGCAGGAGACAGACCACATTAGTGCACAAGGTGTTGAAGGTTCATGCAGGAGACAGACCACATTAGTGCACAAGGTGTTGAAGGTTCATGCAGGAGACAGACCACATTAGTGCACAAGATGTTGAAGGTTCATGCAGGAGACAGACCATATTAGTGCACAAGGTGTTGAAGGTTCATACAGGAGACAGACCACATTAGTGCACAAGATGTTGAAGGTTCATGCAGGAGACAGACCACATTAGTGCACAAGATGTTGAAGGTTCATGCAGGAGACAGACCACATTAGTGCACAAGATGTTGAAGGTTCATGCAGGAGACAGACCATATTAGTGCACAAGGTGTTGAAGGTTCATGCAGGAGACAGACCACATTAGTGCACAAGGTGTTGAAGGTTCATGCAGGAGACAGACCACATTAGTGCACAAGGTGTTGAAGGTTCATGCAGGAGACAGACCACATTAGTGCACAAGGTGTTGAAGGTTCATGCAGGAGACAGACCACATTAGTGCACAAGGTGTTGAAGGTTCATGCAGGAGACAGACCATATTAGTGCACAAGGTGTTGAAGGTTCATGCAGGAGACAGACCATATTAGTGCACAAGGTGTTGAAGGTTCATGCAGGAGACAGACCACATTAGTGCACAAGGTGTTGAAGGTTCATGCAGGAGACAGACCACATTAGTGCACAAGGTGTTGAAGGTTCATGCAGGAGACAGACCATATTAGTGCACAAGATGTTGAAGGTTCATGCAGGAGACAGACCACATTAGTGCACAAGGTGTTGAAGGTTCATGCAGGAGACAGACCACATTAGTGCACAAGGTGTTGAAGGTTCATGCAGGAGACAGACCACATTAGTGCACAAGATGTTGAAGGTTCATGCAGGAGACAGACCATATTAGTGCACAAGGTGTTGAAGGTTCATACAGGAGACAGACCACATTAGTGCACAAGATGTTGAAGGTTCATGCAGGAGACAGACCACATTAGTGCACAAGATGTTGAAGGTTCATGCAGGAGACAGACCACATTAGTGCACAAGATGTTGAAGGTTCATGCAGGAGACAGACCATATTAGTGCACAAGGTGTTGAAGGTTCATGCAGGAGACAGACCACATTAGTGCACAAGGTGTTGAAGGTTCATGCAGGAGACAGATCACATTAGTGCACAAGATGTTGAAGGTTCATGCAGGAGACAGACCATATTAGTGCACAAGGTGTTGAAGGTTCATGCAGGAGACAGACCATATTAGTGCACAAGGTGTTGAAGGTTCATGCAGGAGACAGACCATATTAGTGCACAAGGTGTTGAAGGTTCATGCAGGAGACAGACCATATTAGTGCACAAGGTGTTGAAGGTTCATGCAGGAGACAGACCATATTAGTGCACAAGGTGTTGAAGGTTCATGCAGGAGACAGACCATATTAGTGCACAAGGTGTTGAAGGTTCATGCAGGAGACAGACCATATTAGTGCACAAGGTGTTGAAGGTTCATGCAGGAGACAGACCACATTAGTGCACAAGATGTTGAAGGTTCATGCAGGAGACAGACCACATTAGTGCACAAGATGTTAAAGGTTCATGCAGGAGACAGACCACATTAGTGCACAAGGTGTTGAAGGTTCATGCAGGAGACAGACCACATTAGTGCACAAGATGTTGAAGGTTCATGCAGGAGACAGACCACATTAGTGCACAAGGTGTTGAAGGTTCATGCAGGAGACAGACCACATTAGTGCACAAGATGTTGAAGGTTCATGCAGGAGACAGACCACATTAGTGCACAAGATGTTGAAGGTTCATGCAGGAGACAGACCACATTAGTGCACAAGATGTTGAAGGTTCATGCAGGAGACAGACCACATTAGTGCACAAGATGTTGAAGGTTCATGCAGGAGACAGACCACATTAGTGCACAAGATGTTGAAGGTTCATGCAAGAGATAGACCACATTAGTGCACAAGATGTTAAAGGTTCATGCAGGAGACAGACCATATTAGTGCACAAGATGTTGAAGGTTCATGCAGGAGACAGACCACATTAGTGCACAAGGTGTTGAAGGTTCATGCAGGAGACAGACCACATTAGTGCACAAGGTGTTGAAGGTTCATGCAGGAGACAGACCATATTAGTGCACAAGATGTTGAAGGTTCATGCAGGAGACAGACCACATTAGTGCACAAGGTGTTGAAGGTTCATGCAGGAGACAGACCACATTAGTGCACAAGATGTTGAAGGTTCATGCAGGAGACAGACCACATTAGTGCACAAGGTGTTGAAGGTTCATGCAGGAGACAGACCACATTAGTGCACAAGGTGTTGAAGGTTCATGCAGGAGACAGACCACATTAGTGCACAAGATGTTGAAGGTTCATGCAGGAGACAGACCACATTAGTGCACAAGATGTTGAAGGTTCATGCAGGAGACAGACCACATTAGTGCACAAGATGTTGAAGGTTCATGCAAGAGATAGACCACATTAGTGCACAAGATGTTAAAGGTTCATGCAGGAGACAGACCATATTAGTGCACAAGATGTTGAAGGTTCATGCAGGAGACAGACCACATTAGTGCACAAGGTGTTGAAGGTTCATGCAGGAGACAGACCATATTAGTGCACAAGGTGTTGAAGGTTCATGCAGGAGACAGACCATATTAGTGCACAAGATGTTGAAGGTTCATGCAGGAGACAGACCATATTAGTGCACAAGATGTTGAAGGTTCATGCAGGAGACAGACCATATTAGTGCACAAGATGTTGAAGGTTCATGCAGGAGACAGACCATATTAGTGCACAAGGTGTTGAAGGTTCATGCAGGAGACAGACCATATTAGTGCACAAGATGTTGAAGGTTCATGCAGGAGACAGACCACATTAGTGCACAAGGTGTTGAAGGTTCATGCAGGAGACAGACCACATTAGTGCACAAGGTGTTGAAGGTTCATGCAGGAGACAGACCACATTAGTGCACAAGGTGTTGAAGGTTCATGCAGGAGACAGACCACATTAGTGCACAAGGTGTTGAAGGGCCATTTTTAAGAAGATTTCATTTTAATAAAGCACATGGAATGGTCGTAAAAAACATAAAACATACTAGTATTCAGCATTTCAAAAAGATTTGATCTGCTTGAACAACTCTAAAATGTCTTCATTCCCCTCCTTATATAAGGCGAATATCATTTTTTTAACATACTGGCCATCTCCCACTAAGGCAAGGCGACCCAAAAAAGAAACACACTTTCAGAAAATTTTCTTCTTTTTACATTTAGTAATTTATACAGCAGGGGTTACTAGCCCCTTGCCCCTGGCATTTTAGTCACTTCCTATGACACATGGCTTAGAGAAAGGATTCTTCTTCACTTATGGAAAATAAGGGGAATTATAGGAACATGATAAGTTCAGGTCAGTTCCTGATGAACTGGCTTTGGTACCTACATTGGACTGTACAACTAACACCAATAGCCTGGTTCAGCAGGTTATCAACCACAAAGGAGGCCTAGTCTAGGACTGGGTTGCATGATGACTCCAGAATCATCTGGTTACAGAGGAAAAGCCATTGTATGTGTTCATAAGATTTTTCAATATTCTTATCTAATAAAGCATGAGTTCATAAAGTAGAAAAATTCAGTTTCTCATATTCTGTTGGACTGTCCTGTCTATCAGTGAGCATACAGAATTTACCTCCAATGTTGTCACCACTCTAACACCCTTTAGACACTGCCGCACGGTCAGCAGTACATGACCTCCCAATTTCATATAGAGGTGTTCCATTCATGGACTATTTTGCTGTAATTGCTGCCCACCTTCGCACCCGTTGGCAACAACGTTGGTCTGATTTGCTCTATAACAAACTTCATTCTATTAAACCGAATATAGGTTAATGGCCATCTTGTTATCAATGTCGAGGTTGGGAGACTACTCTCTCCCGTCTTTGCATTGGCCTCACTCGTCTTACACATGGGTATCTCATGGAGAGGCACCCTGTTCCTTTCTGTGAGAACTGTTAGGCTCCAGTATCTGTTAGCCACATTCTGTTGGACTGCCCTCTCTATCGACGAGCACGCGGAATTTACCTCCAACGTCGTCTCTGCTCTGCTGCTCTTTCTTTACCTTCCCTTCTTGCTGATGGACCCTCCTTTAATTCGGACTCTCTCATTGACTTTTTGACAGCAACTGATTTACTCTACAAACTCTGATGATGATGCCTTTAGCACTCCTCCTCTCAGTCCTTTCTACCTCAATCTCTTGCTACCCTCTACCCCTGCACTATCCACTGCCCTACTCCATAACCTACTAATCATCCCTCTCCCTCTTGCTACCCGATACCCTCACATCCTTCCCTGCCCTGCAGCACTGTATAGCCCTTGCCGTTTAGCACTTCTTTTGATTATAATAATAATAATCTAACACCCTTTCTTTATCTTCCCTTATAGCTAACGGCTCCAACTTTGATGTATTCTACCTCTGATATTTTGACGGTACTACCTTTAGCACTCCTCACAGCCCTTTCTAACTCTACCTATGTTATTCTCTCCACTCTCAATATTCTCAAATCAAGCATGCAAACAATGCCTGAAGCGCTTTACAACCCCTGTGGGTTTAACACTGGTTTTGATTATAATCATGCACTGTAGTCAATGTATTTTTTTTTAATTGGGATATATTAATAGCAAGGGTAGGATGCTAGCTCTCAGTGAAGAGAGATGGTGTCAAGTAATTCTTTACAGTATATCAAGGACCGCAATTGAAATATTGTCACTTTAACACTTTTTTTTTATCCTAGTGGGTAATTTTCACACATGTTACTAGGTATGATAATTATATTTGTGTACCTGTGACTAAATAAACTTACTAGCATTCACACAGGGTTACATTTGAAATTGATGCCTTATATAATTTTCCTCTGTTAATGCGAGTAATATACTAATGCCGGAAAAAAAATCCCCCCCCAGTACCAACAATACCACCAGTCCGATAACATTCTTCTTTGCAAATATACAGGGTCTAAAGCCAGCAACAAACAACAAAATACCTTTCATCCGTGGACTGCTTGCAGAGGCAAAGGCAATGTTCACGGCTTTCACTGAGACCCACATGAAGGATCACTTGGACAACGAAATATGGATCCCAGGTTACAACCTATACAGATGTGACAGAATGAACAGGCAAAAGGGGGGGTTTTGCCTGTACATTGCAGAGTCACTTGTTTGCACAGAACTGCTAAATGCCTCAAATGATGTAGTGGAAGTTTTAGCAGTAAAGGTCGAGAACCAAAACCTAGTCATTGTGGTAGTTTACAAGCCACCGGATGCAACATCCCAGCAATTCCAGGAACCACTGTCTGGAAAATCTTCCAGCTCCTGCACCCAACATCTTGCTCCTGGGGGATTTCAACTTAAGGCACCTAAAATGGAGGAATATAGCAAATAATATTGTTGCAGTAATAACACCAGGAGGCAGCTCTGATGAAAACTCACACTCACACGAGCTTTTAAATCTCTGCACAAAATTCAATTTAAACCAGCAAATAATAGAGCCTACTAGACTGGAGAATACACTAGACCTCATCTTCACTAACAATGATGATCTGATAAGAAATGTCACCATATCAAAAACAATATACTCAGATCACAACATAATTGAGGTTCAGACATGTATGCGTGGAGCCCCAGACCGACATAATGAGACTAGTCATGAGGGAGCATTCACCAAATTCAACTTTAATAACAAAAACATAAAGTGGGACCAAGTAAACCAAGTCCTAACCGATATAAGCTGGGAAGATATACTAAGCAACACAGACCCCAACGTATGCCTAGAACAGATTAACTTGGTGGCACTCGATGTATGCACAAGGCTTAATCCTCTAAGAAAAAGGAGGAGTAGATGTAAAATAGAAAGAGACAGGCGCTCCCTTTACAGGTGACGGAAAAGAATAACAGCGGCTAAAAGAGGTCAATATATCTGAAATGCGTAGGGAGACACTGGTCAGAGAAATAGCAAGCATCGAACTCAAGCTAAAGGAATCTTATAGGAGTCAGGAATCGCGGGAAGAACTAAAAGCCATAAATGAAATCGAAAGAAACCCAAAGTATTTCTTCTCCTATGCCAAATCAAAGTCGAGAACAACATCCAGTATTGGGCCCCTACTTAAACAAGATGGGTCCTACACAGATGACAGCAAGGAAATGAGTGAGCTACTCAAGTCCCAATATGACTCAGTTTTTAGCAAGCCGCTAACCAGACTGAGAGTCGAAGATCAAAATGAATTTTTTATGAGAGAGCCACAGAATTTGGTTAACACAAGCTTATCCGATGTTATCCTGACGCCAAATGACTTCGAACAGGCGATAAATGACATGCCTATGCACTCTGCCCCAGGGCCAGACTCATGGAACTCCGTGTTCATCAAGAACTGCAAGAAGCCCCTATCATGAGCCTTTTCCATCTTATGGAGAGGGAGCATGGACACGGGGGTCGTCCCACAGTTACTAAAAACAACAGACATAGCCCCACTCCACAAAGGGGGCAGTAAAGCAACAGCAAAAAAAAATAACTACAGACCAATAGCACTAACATCCCATATCATAAAAATCTTTGAAAGGGTCCTAAGAAGCAAGATCACCACCCATCTAGAAACCCATCAGTTACACAACCCAGGGCAACATGGGTTTAGAACAGGTCGCTCCTGTCTGTCTCAACTATTGGATCACTATGACAAGGTCCTAAATGCACTAGAAGATAAAAAGAATGCAGATGTAATATATACAGACTTTGCAAAAGCCTTCGACAAGTGTGGCCATGGCGTAATAATGCACAAAATGCGTGCTAAAGGACTAACAGGAAGAGTCGGTCGATGGATCTATAATTTCCTCACTAACAGAACACAGAGAGTAGTCGTCAACAGAGTAAAGTCCGAGGCAGCTATGGTGAAAAGCTCTGTTCCACAAGGCACAGTACTCGCTCCCATCTTGTTCCTCATCCTCATATCCGACATAGACAAGGATGTCAGCCACAGCACCGTGTCTTCCTTTGCAGATGACACCCGAATCCGCATGACAGTGTCTTCCATTGCAGACACTGCAAGGCTCCAGGCAGACATCAACTGAATCTTTCAGTGGGCTGCAGAAAACAATATGAAGTTCAACGATGAGAAATTTCAATTACTCAGATATGGTAAACACGAGGAAATTAAATCTTCATCAGAGTACAAAACAAATTCTGGCCACAAAATAGAGCGAAACACCAACGTCAAAGACCTGGGAGTGATCATGTCGGAGGATCTCACCTTCAAGGACCATAACATTGTATCAATCGCATCTGCTAGAGAAATGACAGGATGGATAATGAGAACCTTCAAAACTAGGGAGGCCAAGCCCATGATGACACTCTTCAGGTCACTTGTTCTATCTAGGCTGGAATATTGCTGCACACTAACAGCACCTTTCAAGGCAGGTGAAATTGCTGACCTAGAAAATGTACAGAGAACCTTCACGGCGTGCATAATGGAGATAAAACACCTCAATTACTAGGAGCGCTTGAGGTTCCTGAACCTGTATTCCCTGGAACGCAGGCGGGAGAGATACATGATTAAATACACCTGGAAAATCCTAGAGGGACTAGTACCGAACTTGCACACGAAAATCACTCACTACGAAAGCAAAAGACTTGGCAGACGATGCAACATCCCCCCAATGAAAAGCAGTGGTGTCACTAGCACGTTAAGAGACCATACAATAAGTGTCAGGGGCCCGAGACTGTTCAACTGCCTCCCAGCATACATAAGGGGGATTACCAACAGACCCCTGGCAATCTTCAAGCTGGCACTGGACAAGCACCTAAAGTCGGTTCCTGACCAGCCGGGCTGTGGCTCGTTTACCTGGAGTTTACCTGGAGAGAGTTCCGGGGGTCAACGCCCCCGCGGCCCGGTCTGTGACCAGGCCTGCTGGTGGATCAGAGCCTGATCAACCAGGCTGTTACTGCTGGCTGCACGCAAACCAATGTACGAGCCACAGCCCGGCTGATCAGGAACCGACTTTAGGTGCTTGTCCAGTGCCAGCTTGAAGACTGCCAGGGCTCTGTTGGTAATCCCCCTTATGTATGCTGGGAGGCAGTTGAACAGTCTCGGGCCCCTGACACTTATTGTATGGTCTCTTAACGTGCTAGTGACACCCCTGCTTTTCATTGGGGGGATGTTGCATCGTCTGCCAAGTCTTTTGCTTTCGTTGTGAGTGATTTTCGTGTTCAAGTTCGGTACTAGTCCCTCTTGGATTTTCCAGGTGTATATAATTATGTATCTCTCCCGCCTGCGTTCCAGGGAATACAGGTTCAGGAACCTCAAGCGCTCCCAGTAATTGAGGTGTTTTATCTCCGTTATGCACGCCGTGAAGGTTCTCTGTACATTTTCTAGGTGAGCAATTTCACCTGCCTTGAAAGGTGCTGTTAGTGTGCAGCAATATTCCAGCCTAGATAGAACAAGTGACCTGAAGAGTGTCATCACGGGCTTGGCCTCCCTAGTTTTGAAGGTTCTCATTATCCATCCTGTCATTTTTCTAGCAGATGCGATTGATACAATGTTATGGTCATTGAAGGTGAGATCCTCCTACATGATCACTCTCATGTCTTTGACGTTGCTTTTTCGCTCTATTTTGTGGCGGGAATTTTTGTACTCTGATGAAGCTTTAATTTCTCATGTATACCATATCGGAGTAATTGAAATTTCTCATCGTTGAACTTCATATTGTTTTCTGCAGCCCATTGAATGATTCGGTTGATGTCTGCCTGTAGCCTCGCAGTGTCTACAATGGAAGACACTGTCATGCATATTCGGGTGTCATCTGCAAAGGAAGACACGGTGCTGTGGCTATTAAATCGCTGCAACAAATTCGCCTTAAACCAGCAAATAGTAGAACCTACAAGACTAGAAAATACGCTGGACCTCATCTTTACTAACAATAATCATCTGATACGTAACATAACTGTATCAAAGACAATTCACTCATATCACAACATAATAGAGGTACAGACATGTATGCACAGGGCTCCAGACCAGCAAAATGTGAGCAGTCATGAAGGTCTCTTCACGAAATTCAATTTCAGTAACAAAAACATACAATGGGATCAAGTAAACCATGTCCTAAATGAAACAAGCTGGGAAGATATCGTAAATAACACGGACCCGAACATCTGCCTTGAAAAGTGAATTCTGTGGTTGCATGGTTTCATGCATGGAAGGAGCGTGCATCATTGCATAATCACCTTTCTCACCCTGCACACTTACAGCTCATACACTATCTTCCTTGACCTTAAATCCACTTTCGATGTAGCCAACCGACATGTAATCATTAGTGAACTTGCCAGCATGGATGCTGGAGGATGGCTTCTCCGCTGGATTAAAGGCTACCTGTCCAACAGAAAGTCGTCTGTGTTGTTCCAGGGACATAGAAGTGTTTACCTGGAGTTTACCTGGAGAGAGTTCCGGGGGTCAACGCCCCCGCGGCCCGGTCTGTGACCAGGCCTCCTGGTGGATCAGAGCCTGATCAACCAGGTTGTTGCTGCTGGCTGCACGCAAACCAACGTACGAGCCACAGCGTGGCTGATCAGGAACTGACTTTAGGTGCTTGTCCAGTGCCAGCTTGAAGACTGCCAGGGGTCTGTTGGTAATCCCCCTTATGTGTGCTGGGAGGCAGTTGAACAGTCTCGGGCCCCTGACACTTATTGTATGGTCTCTTAACGTGCTAGTGACACCCCTGCTTTTCATTGGGGGGATGGTGCATCGTCCGCCAAGTCTTTTGCTTTCATAGTGAGTGATTTTCGTGTTCAAGTTCGATACTAGTCCCTCTAGGATTTTCCAGGTGTATATAATCATGTATCTCTTCCTCCTGCGTTCCAGGGAATACAGGTTTAGGAACCTCAAGCGCTCCCAGTAATTGAGGTGTTTTATCTCCGTTATGCGCGCCGTGAAAGTTCTCTGTACATTTTCTAGGTCGGCAATTTCACCTGCCTTGAAAGGTGCTGTTAGTGTGCAGCAATATTCCAGCCTAGATAGAACAAGTGACCTGAAGGGTGTCATAAGATAAGATAAGATAAGATTTCGTTCGGATTTTTAACCCCGGAGGGTTAGCCACCCAGGATAACCCAAGAAAGTCAGTGCGTCATCGAGGACTGTCTAACTTATTTCCATTGGGGTCCTTAATCTTGTCCCCCAGGATGCGACCCACACCAGTCGACTAACACCCAGGTACCTATTTGCTGCTAGGTGAACAGGACAACAGGTGTAAGGAAACGTGTCGAAATGTTTCCACCCGCCGGGAATCGAACCCGGGCCCTCCGTGTGTGAAGCGGGAGCTTTAGCCACCAGGCCACTGGGCCTTAGTTTTGAAGGTTCTCATTATCCATCCTGTCATTTTTCTAGCAGATGCGATTGATACAATGTTATGGTCCTTGAAGGTGAGATCCTCCGACATGATCACTCCCAGGTCTTTGACGTTGGTGTTTCGCTCTATTTTGTGGCCAGAATTTGTTTTGTACTCTGATGAAGATTTAATTTCCTCATGTTTACCATATCTGAGTAATTGAAATTTCTCATCGTTGAACTTCATATTGTTTTCTGCAGCCCACTGAAAGATTTGGTTGATGTCCGCCTGGAGCCTTGCAGTGTCTGCAATGGAAGACACTGAATTAGGAACACCACAGGGAGGTGTGCTCAGTCCCACACTGTTCAGTATTCTAATTAATGCATTACTTAGTGCTATGCCTAGTCAGCCCCATCATTATATGATTAGTTTTGTTGATGATATAATGATTCATGCCACCGGATTCTCCAACACTCAAAACATTCTTAATCATGTACTAGCCTCGTGTCAGGACCTGGGGTTGATAATCTCTGATAAAACAAAGATACTCAATAGGCGTCCTCCTCGACATAGAGGCACAGTTCGTCAGATCCAGTAGCATGATGGGTCTCTTCTAGAATATGTAAGCAGATACAGGTATCTAGGCTTTGAGGTTCCACTACTTGGACCTGTTGTAACAAGACTTTGTCGCCAATACAAAGAAAGACTGAGAGCACTTAGAGTTGTGGCTGGGTTCCACCCCAGGTATGGTGCTAATGTTAAAATTGTGATAATGATGTATCTTGCTTATATTAGATCATTGGTTGATTATGCTGCGCCACTACTTGCTCTTGTGTCTGACTGGAAGCTTGGAGGGCTGGAAAAACTGCAGAACGAAGCAATGAGGATCATTTTAAGATGCCCTCGTACTGCCAAAATTTTAAATATGCAAAAAAGAACTTAATATTCCAAGCATCAGAGATCGTGTTACTGAAAGAAATATCCTAATTGGGGTTAATATGCTCAGGCAAGCCCATTCAAACCCCTGTACAGAAGCCCTCCAAACTTTCCTCAACACTGGTGAACACTCCTCCAGATGGATCGAAAAAACTGCAACTGACCTCCGCATGAATCAGATACATGATCTATGTCAAGTAAGGCAACAGCGGCACTTCTCCGCTCCATGGGATATTACCCCATTCCAAACTACCATTAGTCCATTTCCCCCCAAACTACTTCTTCAATCACAACCAAAACTTCGCCTTGAAGCCAAACATGATGCCTTAAGCTGTATTGATAACTTAGTCACACAGCACACACTCTTGCAAATTATTTACGTTGATGGTTCTGTTCATCCGCAGGAGGGAGAGATACATGATTATATACACCTGGAAAATCCTAGAGGGACTAGTACCGAACTTGCACACGAAAATCACTCACTACGAAAGCAAAAGACTTGGCAGACGATGCACCATCCCCCAATGAAAAGCAGGGGTGTCACTAGCACGTAAAGAGACCATACAATAAGTGTCAGGGGCCCAAGACTGTTCAACTGCCTCCCAGCACACATAAGGGGGATTACCAACAGACCCCTGGCAGTCTTCAAGCTGGCACTGGACAAGCACCTAAAGTCAGTTCCGGATCAGCCGGGCTGTGGCTCGTACGTTGGTTTGCGTGCAGCCAGCAGCAACAGCCTGGTTGATCAGGCTCTGATCCACCAGGAGGCCTGGTCACAGACCGGGCCGCGGGGGCGTTGACCCCCGGAACTCTCTCCAGGTAAACTGGTGCAGCTGGTAGTGCTGCTGTCATACATAGTGATGGCTCTCTTAAAGAAATTGGAGCACGAATCAATAACTGGGCCTCTACCCTTCAAACAGAACTGTTTGCCATACTCCTTGCACTCAAATGCGTCCATGTATCTAAGGTTGACACTTTAATTGTAACTGATTCTCCGTCATCCATAAATGCTCTTAACTTATTAAGTGTAAATTGTGGCATGCTTGTGTCAGAAGCCAGACATAGGTATGGTAAGATTGTGGACAGAGGAGCCAGAGTGCACATGCTGTGGATTCCATCTCACATTGGTCTTCAGATGCATGATAGAACTGATAAATTGGCTAAGCTGTATACTTTCAAAAAGGGAGTAGATTACAATCTTTGGTTGTCAGTTAGCAGTTTGAGAACAATAATACGAAAAGAACTTCAATTGAACTTTTTTGACTTAAGACTTAGGGAGATTGACACAAGTCAGTCCATCTATCATCATTCTATCATGCAGGAGGAGCCACATGTCTATGGTGCATCCAACAAGATAAGCAGACTCTTGGATGTCACTACCGCCCTGCTCCGGCTGGGTTACAAGTATCTTTGGCAGGTTAAATCACCACCACCAGATGTAGACCAAACGAAATGTAAACTTTGCCAGATGGACAACTGTCACACCTAGCGTCATTATGTACTGGAATGTGATCAAATTAATGAATTCAGAGACAACTCACTCAGAAATGTTCAAGAAATGGCAAAGTATTTTATCCACAATGGTATATTACAGACCCGAAATGCCTAGCCATGCTAGGCGTTCTAGTGGTACACTCTGTAATCATTATTTAACTACATGTAAACCACACAACAACCAAATTCTGTAAATTCAACATTGTAATCTTTATAGAGAATAAACTTTGAATTTGAATTTGAATTTGAATTCTGGAGAAATACCCTGACTTTGCTAGCTGTAAATAATGTATTATCATGTGTGTGTGTGTGTGTGTGTATACTCACCTATTTGTACTCACCTATTTGTGGTTGCAGGGGTCGATTCATAGCTCCTGGCCCCGCCTCTTCGCTGATTGTTACTAGGTCGTCTCTCTCCCTGCCCCATGAGCTTTATCATACCTCACCTTAAAACTATGTATGGTTCCCGCCTACACTACGTCACTTTCTAGGCTATTCCACGGCCTGACTACTCTATGACTGAAGAAATACTTCCTAACATCCCTTTGATTCATCTGAGTCTTCAACTTCCAATTTCGACCTCTTGTGTCTGTGTCCCTTCTCTGGAACATCCCGTCTTTGTCCACCTTGTCTATTCCGCGCAGTATTTTATATGTCGTTATCATGTCTCCCCTGACCTTCCTGTCCTCCAGTGTCGTCAGGCCGATTTCCCTCAACCTTTCTTCGTAGAACAATCCCCGTAGCTCTGGGACTAGTCTTGTTGCAAACCTTTGCACTTTCTGTAATTTCTTGACGTGCTTGACTAGGTGTGGATTCCAAACTGGTGCTGCATACTCCAGTATGGGCCTGACGTAAATGGTATACAGAGTCTTGAACGAATCCTTACTGAGGTATCGGAACGCTATCCATAGGTTTGCCAGGAGCCCGTATGCTGCAGCAGTTATCTCTGTATAGCCCTTGTGGCTTAGCGCTTCTTTTTGATTATAATAATAATAATAATGCAGCAGTTATCTGACTGATGTGCGCCTCAGGAGATATGCTCACCCCCAGATCTTTTTCCTTGAGTGAGGTTTGCAGTCTTTGGCCATCTAAACTATATTGTGTCTGCGGTCTTCTTTGCCCTTCCCCAATCTTCATGACTTTGCATTTGGCAGGGTTAAACTCAAGAAGCCAGTTGCTGGACCAGGCTTGTAGCCTGTCCAGGTCACTTTGTAGTCCTGCCTGATCCTCATCCGATTTGATTCTTCTCATTAACTTCACATCATCTGCAAACAAGGACACTTCTGAGTCTATCCCTTCCGTTATGTCGTTCACATATACCAGGAACAGCACAGGATCTAGGACTGACCCCTGTGGAACCCCGCTTGTCACAGGCGCCCACTCTGACACCTCGTCACGTACCATTTATTTATTTATTTATTTATTTATTTACAATTTGAGCACACATACAGAGCACACATACATACCATGACTCGTTGTTGCCTCCCTGTCAGGTATTCTCTGGTCAATTGCAGTGCCTTTCCTGTTATGTGTGTCTGATCCTCTAGCTTTTGCAGTAACCTCTTTGTGTGTGTGTGTGCTCACCTATTTGCTCACCTTTTTGTGGTTGCAGGGGTCGAGTCTTAGCTCCTGGCCCCGCCTTTTCACCGGTTGCTACTGGGCCCTCTCTCTCCCCGCTCCATGAGCTTTATCAAACCTCGTCTTAAAACTGTGCATGGTTCCTGCCTCCACTACGTCATTTTCTAGGCTATTCCACTGCCTGACAACTCTATGACTGAAGAAATACTTCCTAATATCTCTCTGACTCATTTGTGTCTTCAACTTCCAATTGTGGCCTCTTGTTTCTGTGTCCCCTCCCTAGAACATCCTGTCTTTGTCCACCTTGTGTATTCCACGCAGTATTTTATATGTTGTTATCATGTCTTTCCTGTCCCTCCTGTCCTCCAGTGTCGTCAGGCCGATTTCCCTTAATCTTTCTTCATAGGACATTCCCCTTAGCTCTGGAACTAACCTTGTCGCAAACCTTTGTACTTTCTCTAGTTTCTTGACGTGCTTTATCAAGTGCGGGTTCCAAACAGGTGCTGCATACTCCAGTATGGGCCTGACATACACGGTGTACAGTGTCTTGAACGATTCCTTACTAAGGTATCGGAATGCTGTTCTCAGGTTTGCCAGGCGCCCATATGCTGCAGCAGTTATCTGATTGATGTGTGCTTACCTGGAGTTTACCTGGAGAGAGTTCCGGGGGTCAACGCCCCCGCGGCCCGGTCTGTGACCAGGCCTCCTGGTGGATCAGAGCCTGATCAACCAGGCTGTTGCTGCTGGCTGCACGCAAACCAACGTACGAGCCACAGCCCGGCTGATCCGGAACTGACTTTAGGTGCTTGTCCAGTGCCAGCTTGAAGACTGCCAGGGGTCTGTTGGTAATCCCCCTTATGTGTGCTGGGAGGCAGTTGAACAGTCTCGGGCCCCTGACACTTATTGTATGGTCTCTTAACGTGCTAGTGACACCCCTGCTTTTCATTGGGGGGATGGTGCATCGTCTGTCAAGTCTTTTGCTTTCGTAGTGAGTGATTTTCGTGTGCAAGTTCGGTACTAGTCCCTCTAGGATTTTCCAGGTGTATATAATCATGTATCTCTCCCTCCTGCGTTCCAGGGAATACAGGTTTAGGAACCTCAAGCGCTCCCAGTAATTGAGTTTTTTTATCACTGTTATGCGCGCCGTGAAAGTTCTCTGTACATTTTCTAGGTCGGCAATTTCACCTGCCTTGAAAGGTGCTGTTAGTGTGCAGCAATATTCCAGCCTAGATAGAACAAGTGACCTGAAGAGTGTCATCATGGGCTTGGCCTCCCTAGTTTTGAAGGTTCTCATTATCCATCCTGTCATTTTTCTAGCAGATGCGATTGATACAATGTTATGGTCCTTGAAGGTGAGATCCTCCGACATAATCACTCCCAGGTCTTTGACGTTGGTGTTTCGCTCTATTTTGTGGCCAGAATTTGTTTTGTACTCTGATGAAGATTTAATTTCCTCATGTTTACCATATCTGAGTAATTGAAATTTCTCATCGTTGAACTTCATATTGTTTTCTGCAGCCCACTGAAAGATTTGGTTGATGTCCACCTGGAGCCTTGCAGTGTCTGCAATGGAAGACACTGTCATGCAGATTCGGGTGTCATCTGCAAAGGAAGACAAGGTGCTGTGGCTGACATCCTTGTCTATGTCGGATATGAGGATGAGGAACAAGATGGGAGCGAGTACTGTGCCTTGTGGAACAGAGCTTTTCACCGTAGCTGCCTCGGACTTTACTCTGTTGACGACTACTCTCTGTGTTCTGTTAGTGAGGAAATTATAGATCCATCGACCGACTTTTCCTGTTATTCCTTTAGCACGCATTTTGTGCGCTATTACGCCATGGTCACACTTGTCGAAGGCTTTTGCAAAGTCTGTATATATTACATCTGCATTCTTTTTGTCTTCTAGTGCATTTAGGACCTTGTCGTAGTGATCCAATAGTTGAGACAGACAAGAGCGACCTGTTCTAAACCCATGTTGCCCTGGGTTGTGTAACTGATGGGTTTCTAGATGGGTGGTGATCTTGCTTCTTAGGACCCTTTCAAAGATTTTTATGATATGGGATGTTAGTGCTATTGGTCTGTAGTTATTTTTTTTTGCTGTTGCTTTACTGCCCCCTTTGTGGAGTGGGGCTATGTCTGTTGTTTTTAGTAACTGTGGGACGACCCCCGTGTCCATGCTCCCTCTCCATAGGATGGAAAAGGCTCGTGATAGGGGCTTCTTGCAGTTCTTGATGAACACAGAGTTCCATGAGTCTGGCCCTGGGGCAGAGTGCATGGGCATGTCATTTATCGCCTGTTCGAAGTCATTTGGCGTCAGGATAACATCGGATAGGCTTGTGTTAATCAAATTTTGTGGCTCTCATAAAAAATTCATTTTGATCTTCGACTCTCAGTTTTGTTAGCGGCTTGCTAAAAACTGAGTCATATTGGGACTTGAGTAGCTCACTCATTTCCTTGCTGTCATCTGTGTAGGACCCATCTTGTTTAAGTAGGGGCCCAATACTGGACATTGTTCTCGATTTTGATTTGGCATAGGAGAAGAAATACTTTGGGTTTCTTACGATTTCATTTATGGCTTTTAGTTCTTCCCGCGATTCCTGACTCCTAAAGGATTCTTTTAGCTTAAGTTCGATGCTTGCTATTTCTCTGACCAGTGTCTCCCTACGCATTTCAGATATATTGACCTCTTTTAGCCGCTCTGTTATTCTTTTCCGTCGCCTGTAAAGGGAGCGCCTGTCTCTTTCTATACTCACCCCAAGATCTTTCTCCTTAAGTGAGGTTTGCATTCTTTGGCCACCTAGCCTATACTCTGTCTGTGGTCTTCTGTGCCCTTTCCCTATCTTCATGACTTTGCATTTGGCAGGATTAAATTCGAGAAGCTATTTACTGGACCAGGTGTCCAGTCTGTCCAGGTCTCTTTGAAGTCCTGCCTGGTCCTCATCTCATTTAATTCTCCTCATTAACTTCACATCATCTGCAAACAGGGACACTTCTGAGTCTAACCCTTCCATCATGTCGTTCACATATACCAAAAATAGCACTGGTCCTAGGACCGACCCCTGTGGGACCCCGCTCGTCACAGGTGCCCACTGTGATACATCATTACGTACCATGACTCGTTGTTGCCTCCCTGTCAGGTATTCTCTGATCCATTGCAGTGACCTTCCTGTTATATGCGCCTGATGCTCTAGCTTCTGCACTAATCTCTTGTGAGGAACTGTGTCAAAGGCCTTCTTGCAGTCCAAGAAGATGCAATCAACCCACCCCTCTCTCTCATGTCTTACTTCTGTTATTTTATCATAAAACTCCAGAAGGTTTGTGACACAAGATTTGCCTTCCGTGAATCCGTGCTGGTTGGCATTTATACTCTTGTTCCATTCCAGGTGCTCCACCACTCTCCTCCTGATAATCTTCTCCATAATTTTGCATACTATACACGTCAATGACACAGGTCTATAGTTTAGTGCCTCTTTTCTGTCTCCTTTTTTAAAAATGGGAACTACAGCCTTATCACCTGGTCCTTGACTGTTGTCTTCCTCCTAATGTGGCTATACAGCAGTTTCGGGTCAGATTTGACTTTCGATGCTATGTCGTTTTCATACTGTCGCTGGGCCTCCCTCCTTATCTGTGCATACTCGTTTCTGGCTCTTCTACTAATCTCCTTGTTTTCCTGGGTCCTATGCCTCCTGTACCTTTTCCATTCTCTGTTGCACTTAGTTTTTGCCTCCCTACGCCTTCGGGTAAACCAAGGACTCGTTTTGGTCTTCCTATTATTTCTGTTTCCCTTGGGAACAAAACTTTCCTCTGCCTCCTTGCACTTTGTTGCCACATATTCCATCATCTCGTTTACTGATTTTCCTACCATTTCTCTGTCCCACTGAACCTCCTGCAGGAAGTTTCTCATACATGTGTAGTTCCACCTTTTATAGTGTGTGTGTACTCACCTATTTGTGGTTGCAGGGGTCGAGTCCTAGCTCCTGGCCCCGCCTCTTCACCGGTTGCTACTAGGCCCTCTCTCTCCCCGCTCCATGAGTGTGTGTGTGTGTGTGTACTCACCTATTTGTACTCACCTATTTGTGGTTGCAGGGGTCGAGTCCTAGCTCCTGGCCCCGCCTCTTCACCGGTTGCTACTAGGCCCTCTCTCCCCCCGCTCCATGAGCTTTATCAAACCTCGTCTTAAAACTGTGTATGGTTCCTGCCTCCACTACGTCATTTTCTAGGCTATTCCACTGCCTTACAACTCTATGACTGAAGAAATACTTCCTAATATCTCTCTGACTCATTTGTGTCTTCAACTTCCAATTGTGGCCTCTTGTTTCTGTGTCCCCTCCCTAGAACATCCTGTCTTTGTCCACCTTGTGTATTCCACGCAGTATTTTATATGTTGTTATCATGTCTTTCCTGTCCCTCCTGTCCTCCAGTGTCGTCAGGCCGATTTCCCTTAATCTTTCTTCATAGGACATTCCCCTTAGCTCTGGAACTAACCTTGTCGCAAACCTTTGTACTTTCTCTAGTTTCTTGACGTGCTTTATCAAGTGCGGGTTCCAAACAGGTGCTGCATACTCCAGTATGGGCCTGACATACACGGTGTACAGTGTCTTGAACGATTCCTTACTAAGGTATCGGAATACTGTTCTCAGGTTTGCCAGGCGCCCATATGCTGCAGCAGTTATCTGATTGATGTGTGCTTACCTAGAGTTTACCTGGAGAGAGTTCCGGGGGTCAACGCCCCCGCGGCCCGGTCTGTGACCAGGCCTCCTGGTGGATCAGAGCCTGATCAACCAGGCTGTTGCTGCTGGCTGCACGCAAACCAACGTACGAGCCACAGCCCGGCTGATCCGGAACTGACTTTAGGTGCTTGTCCAGTGCCAGCTTGAAGACTGCCAGGGGTCTGTTGGTAATCCCCCTTATGTGTGCTGGGAGGCAGTTGAACAGTCTCGGGCCCCTGACACTTATTGTATGGTCTCTTAACGTGCTAGTGACACCCCTGCTTTTCATTGGGGGGATGGTGCATCGTCTGCCAAGTCTTTTGCTTTCGTAGTGAGTGATTCTCGTGTGCAAGTTCGGTACTAGTCCCTCTAGGATTTTCCAGGTGTATATAATCATGTATCTCTCCCTCCTGCGTTCCAGGGAATACAGGTTTAGGAACCTCAAGCGCTCCCAATAATTGAGGTGTTTTATCTCCGTTATGCGCGCCGTGAAAGTTCTCAGTACATTTTCTAGGTCGGCAATTTCACCTGCCTTGAAAGGTGCTGTTAGTGTGCAGCAATATTCCAGCCTAGATAGAACAAGTGACCTGAAGAGTGTCATCATGGGCTTGGCCTCCCTAGTTTTGAAGGTTCTCATTATCCATCCTGTCATTTTTCTAGCAGATGCGATTGATACAATGTTATGGTCCTTGAAGGTGAGATCCTCCGACTTGATCACTCCCAGGTCTTTGACGTTGGTGTTTCGCTCTATTTTGTGGCCAGAATTTGTTTTGTACTCTGATGAAGATTTAATTTCCTCATGTTTACCATATCTGAGTAATTGAAATTTCTCATCGTTGAACTTCATATTGTTTTCTGCAGCCCACTGAAAGATTTGGTTGATGTCCGCCTGGAGCTTTGCAGTGTCTGCAATGGAAGACACTGTCATGCAGATTCGGGTGTCATCTGCAAAGGAAGACACGGTGCTGTGGCTGACATCCTTGTCTATGTCGGATATGAGGATGAGGAACAAGATGGGAGCGAGTACTGTGCCTTGTGGAACAGAGCTTTTCACCGTAGCTGCCTCGGACTTTACTCTGTTGACGACTACTCTCTGTGTTCTGTTAGTGAGGAAATTATAGATCCATCGACCGACTTTTCCTGTTATTCCTTTAGCACGCATTTTGTGCGCTATTACGCCATGGTCACACTTGTCGAAGGCTTTTGCAAAGTCTGTATATATTACATCTGCATTCTTTTTGTCTTCTAGTGCATTTAGGACCTTGTCGTAGTGATCCAATAGTTGAGACAGACAAGAGCGACCTGTTCTAAACCCATGTTGCCCTGGGTTGTGTAACTGATGGGTTTCTAGATGAGTGGTGATCTTGCTTCTTAGGACCCTTTCAAAGATTTTTATGATATGGGATGTTAGTGCTATTGGTCTGTAGTTCTTTGCTGTTGCTTTACTGCCCCCTTTGTGGAGTGGGGCTATGTCTGTTGTTTTTAGTAACTGTGGGACGACCCCCGTGTCCATGCTCCCTCTCCATAGGATGGAAAAGGCTCGTGATAGGGGCTTCTTGCAGTTCTTGATGAACACAGAGTTCCATGAGTCTGGCCCTGGGGCAGAGTGCATGGGCATGTCATTTATCGCCTGTTCGAAGTCATTTGGCGTCAGGATAACATCGGATAGGCTTGTGTTCATCAAATTTTGTGGCTCTCTCATAAAAAATTCATTTTGATCTTCGACTCTCAGTCTGGTTAGCGGCTTGCTAAAAACTGAGTCATATTGGGACTTGAGTAGTTCACTCATTTCCTTGCTGTCATCCGTGTAGGACCCATCTTGTTGAAGTAGGGGCCCAATACTGGACGTTGTTCTCGATTTTGATTTGGCATAGGAGAAGAAATACTTTGGGTTTCTTTCGATTTCATTTATGGCTTTTAGTTCTTCCCGCGATTCCTGACTCCTAAAGGATTCTTTTAGCTTAAGTTCGATGCTTGCTATTTCTCTGACCAGTGTCTCCCTACGCATTTCAGATATATTGACCTCTTTTAGCCGCTCTGTTATTCTTTTCCGTCGCCTGTAAAGGGAGCGCCTGTCTCTTTCTGTTTTACATCTACTCCTCCTTTTTCTTAGAGGAATAAGCCTTGTGCATACATCGAGTGCCACCGAGTTAATCTGTTCTAGGCATAAGATGGGGTCTGTGCTGCTTAGTATATCTTCCCAGCTTATATCGGTTAGGACTTGGTTTACTTGGTCCCACTTTATGTTTTTGTTATTGAAGTTGAATTTGGTGAATGCTCCGGAGACATGCTCGGTGTTACCTGGAGTTTACCTGGAGAGAGTTCCGGGGGTCAACGCCTCCGCGGCCCGGTCTGTGACCAGGCCTCCTGGTGGATCAGAGCCTGATCAACCAGGTTGTTGCGGCTGGCTGCACGCAAACCAACGTACGAGCCACAGCCTGGCTGATCAGGAACAGACTTTAGGTGCTTGTCCAGCGCCAGCTTGAAGACTGCCAGGGGTCTGTTGGTAATCCCCCTTATGTGTGCTGGGAGGCAGTTGAACAGTCTCGGGCCCCTGACACTTATTGTATGGTCTCTTAACGTGCTAGTGACACCCCTGCTTTTCATTGGGGGGATGGTGCATCGTCTGCCAAGTCTTTTGCTTTCGTAGTGAGTGATTTTCGTGTGCAAGTTCGGTACTAGTCCCTCTAGGATTTTCCAGGTGTATATAATCATGTATCTCTCCCTCCTGCGTTCCAGGGAATACAGGTTTAGGAACCTCAAGCGCTCCCAGTAATTGAGTTTTTTTATCACCGTTATGCGCGCCGTGAAAGTTCTCTGTACATTTTCTAGGTCGGCAATTTCACCTGCCTTGAAAGGTGCTGTTAGTGTGCAGCAA
>NC_091293.1:79651706-79661706 GCF_038502225.1 Cherax quadricarinatus
GCTGTTAAAAATTGACCACTGTCTGGAAAATCTTCCAGCTCCTGCACCCAACATCTTGCTCCTGGGGGATTTCAACTTAAGGCACCTAAAATGGAGGAATATAGCAAATAATATTGTTGCAGTAATAACACCAGGAGGCAGCTCTGATGAAAACTCACACTCACACGAGCTTTTAAATCTCTGCACAAAATTCAATTTAAACCAGCAAATAATAGAGCCTACAAGACTGGAGAATACACTAGACCTCATCTTCACTAACAATGATGATCTGATAAGAAATGTCACCATATCAAAAACAATATACTCAGATCACAACATAATTGAGGTTCAGACATGTATGCATGGAGCCCCAGACCGACAAAATGAGACTAGTCACGAGGGAGCATTCACCAAATTCAACTTCAATAACAAAAACATAAAGTGGGACCAAGTAAACCAAGTCCTAACCGATATAAGCTGGGAAGATATACTAAGCAACACAGACCCAAACTTATGCCTAGAACAGATTAACTCGGTGGCACTCGATGTATGCACAAGGCTTATTCCTCTAAGAAAAAGGAGGAGTAGATGTAAAATAGAAAGAGACAGGCGCTCCCTTTACAGGCGACGGAAAAGAATAACAGAGCGGCTAAAAGAGGTCAATATATCTGAAATGCGCAGGGAGACACTGGTCAGAGAAATAGCAAGCATCGAACTTAAGCTAAAAGAATCCTTTAGGAGTCAGGAATCGCGGGAAGAACTAAAAGCCATAAATGAAATCGAAAGAAACCCAAAGTATTTCTTCTCCTATGCCAAATCAAAATCGAGAACAACGTCCAGTATTGGGCCCCTACTTAAACAAGATGGGTCCTACACAGATGACAGCAAGGAAATGAGTGAGCTACTCAAGTCCCAATATGACTCAGTTTTTAGCAAGCCGCTAACCAGACTGAGAGTCGAAGACCAAAATGAATTTTTTATGAGAGAGCCACAAAATTTGACTAACACAAGCCTATCCGATGTTATCCTGACGCCAAATGACTTCGAACAGGCGATAAATGACATGCCCATGCACTCTGCCCCAGGGCCAGACTCATGGAACTCTGTGTTCATCAAGAACTGCAAGAAGCCCCTATCACGAGCCTTTTCCATCCTATGGAGAGGGAGCATGGACACGGGGGTCGTCCCTCAGTTACTAAAAACAACAGACATAGCCCCACTCCACAAAGGGGGCAGTAAAGCAACAGCAAAGAACTACAGACCAATAGCACTAACATCCCATATCATAAAAATCTTTGAAAGGGTCCTAAGAAGCAAGATCACCACCCATCTAGAAACCCATCAGTTACACAACCCAGGGCAACATGGGTTTAGAACAGGTCGCTCCTGTCTGTCTCAACTACTGGATCACTACGACAAGGTCCTAAATGCACTAGAAGACAAAAAGAATGCAGATGTAATATATACAGACTTTGCAAAAGCCTTCGACAAGTGTGACCATGGCGTAATAGCGCACAAAATGCGCGCTAAAGGAATAACAGGAAAAGTCGGTCGATGGATCTATAATTTCCTCACTAACAGAACACAGAGAGTAGTCGTCAACAGAGTAAAGTCCGAGGCAGCTACGGTGAAAAGCTCTGTCCCACAAGGCACAGTACTAGCTCCCATCTTGTTCCTCATCCTCATATCCGACATAGACAAGGATGTCAGCCACAGCACCGTGTCTTCCTTTGCAGATGACACCCGAATCTGCATGACAGTGTCTTCCATTGCAGACACTGAAAGGCTCCAGGCGGACATCAACCAAATCTTTCAGTGGGCTGCAGAAAACAATATGAAGTTCAACGATGAGAAATTTCAATTACTCAGATATGGTAAACATGAGGAAATTAAATCTTCATCAGAGTACAAAACAAATTCTGGCCACAAAATAGAGCGAAACACCAACGTCAAAGACCTAGGAGTGATTATGTCGGAGGATCTCACCTTCAAGGACCATAACATTGTATCAATCGCATCTGCTAGAAAAATGACAGGATGGATAATGAGAACCTTCAAAACTAGGGAGGCCAAGCCCATGATGACACTCTTCAGGTCACTTGTTCTATCTAGGCTGGAATATTGCTGCACTCTAACAGCACCTTTCAAGGCAGGTGAAATTGCCGACCTAGAAAATGTACAGAGAACTTTCACGGCGCGCATAACGGAGATAAAACACCTCAATTACTGGGAGCGCTTGAGGTTTCTAAACCTGTATTCCCTGGAACGCAGGAGGGAGAGATACATGATTATATACACCTGGAAAATCCTAGAGGGACTAGTACCAAACTTGCACACGAAAATCACTCACTACGAAAGCAAAAGACTTGGCAGACGATGCACCATCCCCCCAATGAAAAGCAGGGGTGTCACTAGCACGTTAAGAGACCATACAATAAGTGTCAGGGGCCCGAGACTGTTCAACTGCCTCCCAGCACACATAAGGGGGATTACCAACAGACCCCTGGCAGTCTTCAAGCTGGCACTGGACAAGCAACTAAAGTCAGTTCCTGATCAGCCGGGCTGTGGCTCGTACGTTGGTTTGCGTGCAGCCAGCAGCAACAGCCTGGTTGATCAGGCGCTGATCCACCAGGAGGCCTGGTCACAGACCGGGCCGCGGGGGCGTTGACCCCCGAAACTCTCTCCAGGTAAACTCCAGGTAATACTTGAGGTTATATGGCAGTACAAGGTAATTAAGAGTACTCTAAGATAGTAAATGTGGTATTAAAACAGGTAAAGGTAATTAGACAAGTAGTAATGGTTATTAAATGTCAAAAATGTTAAGAGTAAATTGAAATTATAGTAAAAATGATAATTATTAATTTTAGTAAGTAATATCAATTAATAGTATTTAAAGAAGTATGAGGTAGTAATATGGACAGAGAAAGTAACAGTTCAGCTAATATTTAAGCAAACAATAGTAAATAAGAAAATTACATAAGGTAACTTATGCTTACTAGTAAAATCACATAATGAGGTAGTTGATTATTTAATTACTAAGAGATTGTACTATGAAATTTGAACAATAATGGAGCAAAACATACACTACACTACGTAGGCTTTTAAGTTGGACTTTGCTTAGTTATTCTCTGTAAGATTAGTATCCCTGAGAAATCGTGATAGATCATTCTCGTTCGTGATTGTGTACAGTTAGTTGACCTACATTTGTTTTCCTAACAAGAATTTTCCCATCCCGTGTGTAGCATTGGTGTATTGTGTCATTATTCTCCCGCTTAAGTTTTCTGACTCTATACAGGAGGTTCTGACGTTTTTTGGTAAGACACTCGTTTATGTATACCTCTTTCTTTACTTTAATAGATGCAATAATTAGGTCTTTTTTCCTGTCATGTGAGTGGAATCTAAGCATAACACTTTTTCTACCATGGGATCCTAGTAACCTGGCTTCTTTTATTTCAGACTTCCTTTCCTTGCAGAGTCGAGTTAACATGCAGTATCATGGTGTCAAAGTATATGCAGGCGATTTTTCCATAAACATTTTTAATCTCTATGCCCCAGCGAACCAGCTTCGACCTGATGCTTTACCAGATCGCATCAATAGTGAAACTACCATCATTCTTGGAGATTTTAATGCCAGACATAAGAATATTGGTGGGTCTATAACAAACACCAATGGAACTAAACTAGTGAGATTGCTAAATGAGCATGATAATGTTCGAATTGTGGGCACTACTGAGCCTACTCACATATATGGTGGCATACTAGATCTGTGTCTTGGATTTAATACATCATATACGATGCATGACTCTGTCATAGTTGATGATCTTCTATCTGATCACTTCCCAAGACTAACAACTGTCAATCTTGATCACATCTCCAGCAATCAAGGAGCTAAATACAGAAGAAGGAAACTTATTCTCAAACCAGAACACAGAGACAACTTTATTAACCACTTGGATCAATGGTATAAGAATTACGAGCCCATTGGCACACAAAAATTTAATGATGATTTAATTACCACTATTGAGAGTGTTCTCACAGATCAAGTGGGCAGGAATAGGAAACAAACACCCTCCACTATAAATAACAATAAAAACCAATGTAAATACTATAATGATCCACAGCTGCGCAATCTAACACATGCAGCTAGGAGGATTGGTAAAGCATACCGTGAATGTAGAACCCCAGACCTGCTCAGAACGTTCCAAGCTGCACTAACAAATGCAAGGAATAGAAAGGAAGAACTTAGGCAACAGGAATGGGAACAGTTTGTTAGTGGATTAAATAGGTCCACCCCTTTGAGTTTGGCTTGGAAAGGTATAAATAAAATAACCAGGAAAAAGACTGGCAATGTTGTTCATCCCTTTCCTCTTGAAAAAGCAAATGACCTCATAAATGACTGGTCCAAAACATCCAGGCATGAAAGCCTTCCATCTCATATTAGAAAAAATTTAGAGAGTACTTCTGAAGAAATGTTGAAACTGATTAATTTTATGAGCCAAAATATTGATGAGAGTGATTGCCTCTTTACCGAGTATGAATTAGATAATGCATTAACCAAAGGTCGATCAACTGCTCCTGGAGAGGATGGTATAACCTATGATATTCTCAGAACTCTAAGGCACGTGCCTGATAACCCTTTGTTGGCACTGTATAATCTCAGTTACATTGAGGGCGTTCTTTCTACTTCCTGGACCAATAGTCTCATTGTGCCTATCCCTAAGCCCCAACAGCCTGATACATTTAGGCCGATCTCCTTAACTAGTTGTCTTTGTAAAACTTTTGAAAGAATGATGCTTAACAGACTGTACTACAGAATCAGACATCAACTTTCCCCCTACCTCTATGGGTTCATGAAAGGTAAAAGTGTGCAGAACTGTATTTCCACCTTTCTCACTGCACACACCTCTACTAGTTTTACCACTTTTCTTGATCTAAAATCTGCATTTGATATTGCGAACAGAACCGTTATACTACATGAACTAGCCAAAATGAATATTGGTGGTAGCTTACTCTGCTGGATAATAGGATACCTGTCAAATAGAGTATCCTCTGTCCTTTACCAAGGCTTCAGAAGTGATTCTATAGAAATGTCTTTAGGTACACCGCAGGGAGGAGTTCTTAGTCCCATGCTATTTAATATTCTGATTAATGGTCTCCTAAATGCTCTACCTGCCTCACCTAAACATATAGCTATAAGCTATGCTGATGATATCATGATCCATACAACAGGGCATAAGAAGATGAATACCATTCTTAATGAAGTTCAAGCAATTTGTAATCGACTAGGCCTCATAATATCTTCTCTAAAACTGATATTAACAAGCAAACGACATCCCCCACCCATCTATTTGCAGGGTGAAATCATTAGCTACGTTAAAACTTACAGATATCTTGGTGTAGATGTACCCTTTAACAAATCCACTATACCACAACTAAACAAGAAATGTAAAGCTAGGCTAAATGCTCTCAAAACTGTTGCTGGCTACAATCCCAACTATGGTGCTAATGTGAGAATCGTGAGAATGATGTACATAGCCTACGTTAGGTCCTTAATTGATTATGCTGCTCCCATGTTGATATTAGCTAGAGAAAGTTCTCTCCGACCCTTGGAGTTAATGCAAAATGAAGCTCTCAGGATTATTCTTGGCTGTCCCGGATCTACAAAAGTTCTTAACATGAGGAAGGAGCTTGGTATTTCTAGTATCAGTGATAGGATTGTTGAAATTAACACTGTACTCGGTATTAGAATGTTGAGAAACGAACCAGACACTGTCACAGTGAATCTTACCAAGTGTCTAGAGGTAAATACACACAGATCTAAATGGATTGTGAAAACGTGCAATTGCATTAAGTTTTATAACCTGCATGAACTATATCACTGTAGGCACTGTGGCCCGGTGGTCTGGTGGCTAAAGCTCCCGCTTCACACACGGAGGGCCCGGGTTCGATTCCCGGCGGGTGGAAACATTCGACACGTTTCCTTACAACTGTTGTCCTGTTCACCTAGCAGCAAATAGGTACCTGGGTGTTACTCGACTGGTGTGGGTCGCATCCTGGGGGACAAGATTAAGGACCCCAATGGAAATAAGTTAGACAGTCCTCGATGACGCACTGACTTTCTTGGGTTATCTTGGGTGGCTAACCCTCCGGGGTTAAAAATCCGAACGAAATCTTATCTTATCTTAACAAGAGCATTTCACCCCTCCATGGAAGATGTGTTCATTTAATATCACATACCTACAAGTCCCTCCCAAGAAGCTCATTGCTAGTAATCCCTTCCTTAAATCTCTTGTTAGAGCAACTGCTCAAGAAGAAATTTCTCACCTATCTGGTAGTAACAAGTTATCACAAGTTATATACACCGATGGATCTAAACAGGAGTCTTCTGGCAGGGCTGCATCTGCTCTTGTTGCCACCTCCCTAGTTAAGAACGATAATAAATTTGTTGAGTTAGGCATAAGAATTAACAACTGGGCGTCTACACTGCAAACTGAATTGTTTGCAATCCTAATGGCGCTAAAGCTAACCTATGACACTGAACTTGACTCTATCATCATTACTGATTCTATGTCATCATTGAAGGCTCTTGGCTCATATAATGACTCCAACAACATGCTCATTGGGGAAGCCAGGTATAGATACTCAAAAATTAGGGACAAAGGAATTAATGTACAATTGCTATGGATCCCATCACACATTGGATTACTCCTTCATGATAAAGTTGATATGTTAGCCAATAAGAGTACACAGAAGGAGAATGTAGAATATAACTTTGGTATAACTGTGTCTAGCATTAGGAATAATATTAGGAGAGAAGTAAATAATGAAAATGATTGTTATAGGAATGCAGTTAGAAGCCTGAGTAGATCTATAACCCACTATGATAACATGAACGTAAATAAGTATGTTTATGGAGCAACTTGCAATGTGAACAGCCTGACTGATGTTGTAGTGGCCAGGCTTAGGCTTGGTTACAAGTACTTCTGGCAGTTTGGGAGACACACAGATGATGATCAAACTAAATGTAAATTATGTGATCAGGCATATGGTTACTCTCTTGAACACTATGTGCTTAATTGTCCACTTATTGAGGAATACAGAGACAGACAGTATAATAACCTATGTGACATGTCAAGATATCTTATTAATGAAAATAAGATACCAGATATACTAAGCAAATTTCCTAAATTTGCTTGTAACAGATAAGTGAACTATAGATTTATTATTATTATTATTATCACACTGGCCGATTCCCACCAAGGCAGGGTGGCCCGAAAAAGAAAAAGTTTCACCATCATTCACTCCATCACTGTCTTGCCAGAAGGGTGCTTTACACTACAGTTTTTAAACTGCAACATTAACACCCCTCCTTCAGAGTGCAGGCACTGTACTTCCCATCTCCAGGACTCAAGTCCGGCCTGCCGGTTTCCCTGAATCCCTTCATAAATGTTACTTTGCTCACACTCCAACAGCACGTCAAGTATTAAAAACCATTTGTCTCCATTCACTCCTATCAAACACGCTCACACATGCCTGCTGGAAGTCCAAGCCCCTCGCACACAAAACCTCCTTTACCCCCTCCCTCCAACCTTTCCTAGGCCGACCCCTACCCCGCCTTCCTTCCACTACAGACTGATACACTCTTGAAGTCATTCTGTTTCGCTCCATTCTCTCTACATGTCCGAACCACCTCAACAACCCTTCCTCAGCCCTGTGGACAACAGTTTTGGTAATCCCGCACCTCCTCCTAACTTCCAAACTACGAATTCTCTGCATTATATTCACACCACACATTGCCCTCAGACATGACATCTCCACTGCCTCCAGCCTTCTCCTCGCTGCAACATTCATCACCCATGCTTCACACCCATATAAGAGCGTTGGTAAAACTATACTCTCATACATTCCCCTCTTTGCCTCCAAGGACAAAGTTCTTTGTCTCCACAGACTCCTAAGTGCACCACTCACTCTTTTTCCCTCATCAATTCTATGATTCACCTCATCTTTCATAGACCCATCCGCTGACACGTCCACTCCCAAATATCTGAATACGTTCACCTCCTCCATACTCTCTCCCTCCAATCTGATATTCAATCTTTCATCACCTAATCTTTTTGTTATCCTCATAACCTTACTCTTTCCTGTATTCACCTTTAATTTTCTTCTTTTGCACACCCTACCAAATTCATCCACCAATCTCTGCAACTTCTCTTCAGAATCTCCCAAGAGCACAGTGTCATCAGCAAAGAGCAGCTGTGACAACTCCCACTTTGTGTGTGATTCTTTATCTTTTAACTCCACGCCTCTTGCCAAGACCCTCGCATTTACTTCTCTTACAACCCCATCTATAAATATATTAAACAACCACGGTGACATCACACATCCTTGTCTAAGGCCTACTTTTACTGGGAAAAAATTTCCCTCTTTCCTACATACTCTAACTTGAGCCTCACTATCCTCGTAAAAACTCTTCACTGCTTTCAGTAACCTACCTCCTACACCATACACCTGCAACATCTGCCACATTGCCCCCCTATCCACCCTGTCATACGCCTTTTCCAAATCCATAAATGCCACAAAGACCTCTTTAGCCTTATCTAAATACTGTTCACTTATATGTTTCACTGTAAACACCTGGTCCACACACCCCCTACCTTTCCTAAAGCCTCCTTGTTCATCTGCTATCCTATTCTCCGTCTTACTCTTAATTCTTTCACTTTACCAGGTATACTCAACAGACTTATTCCCCTATAATTTTTGCACTCTCTTTTATCCCCTTTGCCTTTATACAAAGGAACTATGCATGCTCTCTGCCAATCCCTAGGTACCTTACCCTCTTCTATACATTTATTAAATAATTGCACCAACCACTCCAAAACTATATCCCCACCTGCTTTTAACATTTCTATCTTTATCCCATCAATCCCGGCTGCCTTACCCCCTTTCATTTTACCTACTGCCTCACGAACTTCCCCCACACTCACAACTGGCTCTTCCTCACTCCTACAAGATGTTATTCCTCCTTGCCCTATACACGAAATCACAGCTTCCCTATCTTCATCAACATTTAACAATTCCTCAAAATATTCCCTCCATCTTCCCAATACCTCTAACTCTTCATTTAATAACTCTCCTCTCCTATTTTTAACTGACAAATCCATTTGTTCTCTAGGCTTTCTTAACTTGTTAATCTCACTCCAAAACTTTTTCTTATTTTCAACAAAATTTGTTGATAACATCTCACCCACTCTCTCATTTGCTCTCTTTTTACATTGCTTCACCACTCTCTTAACCTCTCTCTTTTTCTCCACATACTCTTCCCTCCTTGCATCACTTCTACTTTGTAAAAACTTCTCATATGCTAACTTTTTCTCCCTTACTATAGATATGTAGATATAAATCCATATGTATTCCTGTTAACCCTTTGGGGCCTAGTTCCTAGGCCTTTTGTGTATCCACATGCTCTCGCGCTACCGTCCACAGGATGGATATGGGGTGCACAATAAACTAGCCACTTCGGTGGCAAAATCTAATCTAAATCTAATATCAGCCACCAGACACAACATGGTGCCCCGTGGCCTGCTGGCTAAAGCTCTTGCTTCACACGACTGGTGTCCGGGTTCGATTTCCGGCGAGGGTAGAAACAATGGAAGTGTTTCTTTACACCGGTTGTCCACGTTCACCCATCAGTAAGGTAGGTACCTGGGTGTTAGTGGACTGGTGTGGGTGTCATCCTGGGACAAAACTGACTTAATTTGCGGAAAATACTCAGCGTCAACCAAATCTTCAACTGGGCCACTCAAAACAATATGAAGTTCAACGAGGAGAAATTTCAACTACTCAGATATGGAAAACTTGAAGGAATTAAAAATGTATCAGGGCTGGAGATGCAACATTCCCCCGATGAAAAGCAGGGGTGCCACGAGTACACTGAGAGACAACACAATAAGTGTCCGGGGCCCAAGACTGTTCAGTTGCCTCCCAGCATACATAAGGGGGATTATCAATAGACCCCTGGTTG
>NC_091293.1:79664206-79756706 GCF_038502225.1 Cherax quadricarinatus
AACAGCCTTTGAAAATTGATTACCATCTGGAAAATCTTGTTGCTAGATGATTTCAACTTAAGACATTTATAATGGAGGAATGTGTCAAATAATGTTTCAGAAGAGATCACCCAGGAGGCAGCAGCAGCTCACATGAAAATTTACACATGTATGAGCTAATAAATCTCTGCAACAAATTCTCCTTCAACCAGCAATTAGCGGAGCCAACAAGACTGGAAAATACACTTGACCTTATTTCCAGTATAAGACCCCTGGCTGTCTTCAAGATGGAGCTGGACACACATCTTAAGTCAGTATGTGACCAGCCGGGCTGTAACAGCCTGGTTGATCAGGCCCTGATCCACCGCGAGGCCTGGTCATGCACCAGACACGGGGGTGCTGATCCCTGGAACACCTATTGTCTTCCTAGACGTGGATCATCTAGTTGATGTCTCTCAGTGATATAATCTCTGTTACTTGCAATTTAATATTCTTTCTTCATGTCTCGAATTTAGGCACTAGACGGTCCCCTAGCCCAATGATTCTGTCATTTTAGAACTGCCAAATGGTTCGACCCCCCCTCTGTTCGGCGAGGTGTTTACACTTTACTGCCAGGTAAGTCAGGTATGTAATGAGGTGCACCATCCCCCCAATGAAAAGCAGGGGTGTCACTAGCACGTTAAGAGACCATACAATAAGTGTCAGGGGCCCGAGACTGTTCAACTGCCTCCCAGCACACATAAGGGGGATTACCAACAGACCCCTGGCAGTCTTCAAGCTGGCACTGGACAAGCACCTAAAGTCAGTTCCTGATCAGCCGGGCTGTGGCTCGTACGTTGGTTTGCGTGCAGCCAGCAGCAACAGCCTGGTTGATCAGGCGCTGATCCACCAGGAGGCCTGGTCACAGACCGGGCCGCGGGGGCGTTGACCCCCGAAACTCTCTCCAGATAACAGATATCCAGATAACAGGTTTGACAAGTCATGTCTGGTATGCACTCTGGCGAGCAGGGAACAATTAGGGAACATCACGTATCTGTAAGAGAGGAAAGGCACGATACCACAATCTTATCAGAGAAGAGGTAGATACAAGCCACATGAAATATTCTCCCTAAACCTTATGACCTACTACAATTTTTATCAAGAGATAGAAAGGAGTTTAATTGGCGACTGCTGTGCGCACACACAAGGTCAGTGGTGGTGGCTGGTAAATTTACCTTCTAGTTATATATATTTATTATGAACCTCATATCGTGTTTTCACGGTCGCTCTTACGTGCTAGAACTTTAATTTGTGTCATCAATCCTATACAATACATCCCTCTAGCGCCTGGAACCAATCTTGGGCCGAAAACATTATATACTGAGTCAAAAAAGGAGAATTAGTGTGCACTACCTAGCAGAGTTTACTGCCAGAGGGGAATCATAGGCCTGGGTGCCGTGTGGAAAATAATAATAATAGAACTTTTCTTTGTCAGAGGAAAGAAAGTCTCCCTGATAACATTGTGTATACATAGTGTATCAGTCAACTATAGTGATAATATAGCATTTATTGTGGTGGAGACGGAAAAAAAAATAGAGAAGCTAGATACAGCGATTGATAAACAAGGGTTGAGGCTCGACCGTTCGTCACTGTAGGAGCTGCCAGAAATCACCGGTTTCTTCAACACGCAAGTTATACTTTTGTATCAATCAAATCACATATTACTCGGGTAGATAATTTCAAATAGACCCTTCATGTGTTAGCCCAAATCACCCGGTCTGTGACCAGGCCTCCTGGTGGATCAGAGCATGATCAACCAGGCTGTTACTGCTGGCTGCACGCAATCCAACGTACGAGCCACAGCCCGGCTGGTCAGGTACCGACTTTAGGTACTTGTCCAGTGCCAGCTTGAAGACTGCCAGGGGTCTATTGGTAATCCCCCTTATGTATGCTGGGAGGCAGTTGAACAGTCTTGGGCCCCTGACACTTATTGTATTGTCTCTTAACGTGCTAGTGACACCCCTGCTTTTCATTGGGGGGATGTTGCATCGTCTGCCAAGTCTTTTGCTTTCGTTGTGAGTGATTTTCGTGTGCAAGTTCGGTACTAGTCCCTCTAGGATTTTCCTCGTGTATATAATCATGTATCTCTCCCTCCTGCGTTCCAGGGAATACAGGTTTAGGAACCTCAAGCGCTCCCAGTAATTGAGGTGTTTTATCTCCGTTATGCGCGCCGTGAAGGTTCTCTGTACATTTTCTAGGTCAGCAATTTCACCTGCCTTGAAAGATGCTGTTAGTATGCAGCAAAAGTGACCTGAAGAGTGTCATCATGGGCTTGGCATCCCTAGTTTTGAAGGTTCTCATTATCCATCCTGTCATTTCTCTAGCAGCTGCAATTGATATTATGTTACGGTCCTTGAAGGTGAGATCCTCCGACATGATCACTTCCAGGTCTTTGACGATGGTTTTTAGCTCTATTTTGTGGCCGGAATTTGTTTTGTACTCTGATGAAGTTTTGATTTCCTCGTGTCTACCATATCGGAGTATTGAAATTTCTCATCGTTGAACTTCATATTGTTTTCTGCAGCCCACTGAAAGATTTGGTTGATGTCCGCCTGGAGCCTTGCAGTGTCTGCAATGGAAGACACTGTCATGCAGATTCGGGTGTCATCTGCAAAGGAAGACACGGTGCTGTGGCTGACATCCTTGTCTATGTCAGATATGAGGATGAGGAACAAGATGGGAGCGAGTACTGTGCCTTGTGGTGATGGTGGTACCAGTGGTGGTCAAAGTGGTTGGTGGTGGTGATAATGGTGGTGGTGATGGTGGTAGTAGTGTTGGTAGTTGTAATGGTGGTGGTGTTAGTGATGATACTTGTTTTAGTGCTGATGGTAGTTGTGGTTGTGGTACTGGAGATAGAAGTGGTCATAGTGGTAGTGCTAGGTGGTGGTAGTGGTAGTTATAATGGTGATGGTAGTAGTAGTGGTGATCATAGTTTACCTGGAGTTTACCTGGAGAGAGTTCCGGGGGTCAACGCCCCCGTTTGCCACATGAAGGATCACTTGGACAACGAAATATGGATCCCAGGTTACAAAGGTTACAACCTATACAGATGCGACAGAGTGAACAGCAAAAGGAGGGGGGGGGGTTAGCCTGTATATCGCAGAGTCACTTGTTTGCATAGAACTGCTTAATGCCTCAAATGATGAAGTGGAAGTTTTAGCAGTAAAGATCGAAAACCAAAACCTAGTCATTGTGGTAGTCTACATGCCTCTGGATGGAACGCCCCAGCAATTCCAGGATCAGCTGTTAAAAATTGACCACTGTCTGGAAAATCTGCCATCTCCTGCCCCCAACATCTTGCTCCTGGGGCATTTCAACTTAAGGCACCTAAAATGGAGGAATATAGCAAATAATGTTGTTGCAGTGATAACTCCAAGATGCAGCTCTTAGGAGAATTCACACACACACGAGCTTTTAAATCTCTGCACAAATTTCAACTTAAAACAGCAAATAATAGAGCCTACTAGACTGGAGAATACACTAGACCTTATCTTCACTAACAATGATGATCTGATAAGAAATGTCACCATATCAAAAACAATATACTCAGATCACAACATAATCGAGGTTCAGACATGTATACGCGGAGCTCCAGACCAACATAATGAGATTCAATTCAAATTCAAATTCAAAGTTTATTCTCTATAAGGATTACAATGCTGAGTTTACAGAATTTGGTTATTGTGTGGTTTACATGTAGTAAAATAATAATTACAGAGTGTACCTCTAGAACACCTAGCATGTCTAGGCATTTCAGGCAGACTTAAATTAAATCTTAAGTTTAAAATATTACAAAATTATGAGGTAAGTTGGTATTATGGCTAAGTGACTAAATACTAGTTTGTGAGCAGTGCCGGATTACCACATAGGCAAACTAGGCATTTGCCTAGGGCCCCGCGCATTTGGGGGCCCCGCGGTCCAAGGGGTTCAGGGGCTCATCCAAGACTGCGCACATGGTGCAAGTGCAAAGGGGCCCCTACCTTAAAAGTTCAAGTGTTTGGAGAGTAAAATTGATTTTTAAAAATTAACCAAAACAAAAATAAATAATGAAATAAAATAAAATAAAAATGAACATAACCATAGATGGCAACACTCAACACTCCTTTGTTTACATCAGAACAACTGTGTTTTCCCGCTAATGGGTGAGTATGGGAGAATCCTTCAATTTTCTGTAGTTTATATGATTTGATAGTCTTATGCATGATGCAATGATAACAATAATGGTCAGTGATTTATAAAGGGAATAATAGTGCCGTAGTGGTTATGCTGAATATAATAGGTACATGATGTCACTACTTTAATAGCCTAATCTAGTAATACTATGCTGTCTTGAGTTTATTCTCTTTAAAATGCATGATTTAACAAGATAGTTATAATGGCTGTTGGTCTTGATGTACTTTCCCTATTAAATTTAATCTAAATAGCCAGAATGTATTTAATTAGACCTTAAACAGGCTCACACCGACCCCCCCTCCACCCCCAAGCTGGAAGGGGTCGCTTTGCTTACCCGTAACTCAAAGGGGCCCCGCCAATCTGAATAGCCTAGGGCCCGGAAACTTCTTAATCCGGCCCTGTTTTCAAATTCAAATTCAAATTCAAATTCAAAGTTTATTCTCAAATTCAACTTCAATAACAAAAACATAAAGTGGGACCAAGTAAACCAAGTCCTAACCGATATAAGCTGGGAAGATATACTAAGCAATACAGACCCCAACTTATGCCTAGAACAGATTAACTCGGTGGCACTCGATGTATGCACAAGGCTTATTCCTCTAAGAAAAAGGAGGAGTAGATGTAAAACAGAAAGAGACAGGCGCTCCCTTTACAGGCGACGGAAAAGAATAACAGAGTGGCTAAAAGAGGTCAATATATCTGAAATGCGTAGGGAGACACTGGTCAGAGAAATAGCAAGCATCGAACTTAAGCTAAAAGAATCCTTTAGGAGTCAGGAATCGCGGGAAGAACTAAAAGCCATAAATGAAATCGAAAGAAACCCAAAGTATTTCTTCTCCTATGCCAAATCAAAATCGAGAACAACGTCCAGTATTGGGCCCCTACTTAAACAAGATGGGTCCTACACAGATGACAGCAAGGAAATGAGTGAGCTACTCAAGTCCCAATATGACTCAGTTTTTAGCAAGCCGCTAACCAGACTGAGAGTCGAAGATCAAAATGAATTTTTTATGAGAGAGCCACAAAATTTGATTAACACAAGCCTATCCGATGTTATCCTGACGCCAAATGACTTCGAACAGGCGATAAATGACATGCCCATGCACTCTGCCCCAGGGCCAGACTCATGGAACTCTGTGTTCATCAAGAACTGCAAGAAGCCCCTATCACGAGCCTTTTCCATCCTATGGAGAGGGAGCATAGACACGGGGGTCGTCCCACAGTTACTAAAAACAACAGACATAGCCCCACTCCACAAAGGGGGCAGTAAAGCAACAGCAAAGAACTACAGACCAATAGCACTAACATCCCATATCATAAAAATCTTTGAAAGGGTCCTAAGAAGCAAGATCACCACCCATCTAGAAACCCATCAGTTACACAACCCAGGGCAACATGGGTTTGGAACAGGTCGCTCCTGTCTGTCTCAACTATTGGATCACTACGACAAGGTCCTAAATGCACTAGAAGACAAAAAGAATGCAGATGTAATATATACAGACTTTGCAAAAGCCTTCGAAAAGTGTGACCATGGCGTAATAGCGCACAAAATGCGTGCTAAAGGAATAACAGGAAAAGTCGGTCGATGGATCTATAATTTCCTCACTAACAGAACACAGAGAGTAGTCGTCAACAGAGTAAAGTCCGAGGCAGCTACTGTGAAAAGCTCTGTTCCACAAGGCACAGTACTCGCTCCCATCTTGTTCCTCATCCTCATATCCGACATTGACAAGGATGTCAGCCACAGCACCGTGTCTTCCTTTGCAGATGACACCCGAATCTGCATGACAGTGTCTTCCATTGCAGACACTGCAAGGCTCCAGGCGGACATCAACCAAATCTTTCAGTGGGCTGCAGAAAACAATATGAAGTTCAACGATGAGAAATTTCAATTACTCAGATATGGTAAACATGAGGAAATTAAATCTTCATCAGAGTACAAAACAAATTCTGGCCACAAAATAGAGCGAAACACCAACGTCAAAGACCTGGGAGTGATCATGTCGGAGGATCTCACCTTCAAGGACCATAACATTGTATCAATCGCATCTGCTAGAAAAATGACAGGATGGATAATGAGAACCTTCAAAACTAGGGAGGCCAAGCCCATGATGACACTCTTCAGGTCACTTGTTCTATCTAGGCTGGAATATTGCTGTACACTAACAGCACCTTTCAAGGCAGGTGAAATTGCCGACCTAGAAAATGTACAGAGAACTTTCACGGCGCGCATAACGGAGATAAAACACCTCAATTATTGGGAGCACTTGAGGTTCCTAAACCTGTATTCCCTGGAACGCAGGAGGGAGAGATACATGATTATATACACCTGGAAAATCATAGAGGGACTAGTACCGAACTTGCACACGAAAATCACTCACTACGAAAGCAAAAGACTTGGCAGACGATGCACTATCCTCCCAATGAAAAGCAGGGGTGTCACTAGCACGTTAAGAGACCATACAATAAGTGTCAGGGGCCTGAGACTGTTCAACTGCCTCCCAGCACACATAAGGGGGATTACCAACAGACCCCTGGCAGTCTTCAAGCTGGCACTGGAAAAGCACCTAAAGTCGGTTCCGGATCAGCCGGGCTGTGGCTCGTACGTTGGTTTGCGTGCAGCCAGCAGCAACAGCCTGGTTGATCAGGCTCTGATCCACCAGGAGGCCTGGTCACAGACCGGGCCGCGGGGGCGTTGACCCCCGGAACTCTCTCCAGGTAAACTCCAGGTATAAGGAATACAATGCTGAGTTTACAGAAATTTGGTTATTGTTTGGTTTATATGTAGTAAAATTGTGATTACAGAGTGTACCACTAGAACGCTTAGCATGGCTAGGCATTTCGGGCATACTTAGTTTTACTCTTAATTGTAAAATATTACAAATTATGAGGTAAATTGGTATTATGGCTAAGTGACTAAATACTAGTTTGTGAGTTTAGCAATGTGAATGCTTTTGTTTTGGCACAGTACATAGTTTCATTATTTTAAGACTGAGATTAATATTTCTGTTTATGGTCAAATGAGTGAGTGAGTGTAAGTGTGAACCACCAGGTGGTATTCGTGTAGTTAGTTGACGGGGTGTATCAGGGACATAAGATGTTTTCTAATGGTAGTTTTGAAGGTGATGAATGTGTCTGCAGTTCTAGAGTTCTCAGGTAGGGTATTCCAGATTTTAGGGCCTTTGACATACATTGAATTTTTGTAAAGGTTTAGTCGGACACGGGGAATGTCGTAGAGATGTTTGTGTCTGGTGTTATGCCTGTGGGTTCTGTCACAACTATCAAGAAAGCGTTTTAGGTCAAGGATGATATTAGAGTTTAAGGCCCTGTAGATGTAGATTGCACAGTAGTAAGTGTGGATGTACTGAACTGGGAGTAAGTTTAGGTCTATGAAGAGTGGGGGGGGGTGTTGCCAGGGATGGGATTTAGTGATTATTCTTACTGCAGCTTCTTGTTGGGTTATTATTGGCTTTAGGTGTGTTGCTGCAGTTGATCCCCAAGCACAAATAGCATAGGTGAGGTATGGATAAATGAGTGGTATAGTGTGAGAAGGGCATTTTGCGGCATGTAGTATCGTATCTTGGAGAGGATCCCAACCGTTTTGGATACTTTTTTGGCTATATGCTGGATATGGGTGCTGAAATTCAGGTTGTTGTCAAGGTATAAGCCTAGGAATTTTCCCCCATTATTTCTGGTAATTAGAGTGTTGTCAATCTTAATGTTAATTTGTGCATGTCCTGCTCTGCTACCAAACATAATATAGTAGGTTTTGTCAGTGTTAACATCTATGTTCCTTGCCATCTCATCTAGTGGGTCTAGCGCCTAGTTAAAATTGTAATAGTAACAATTTGCAATCATTATACTTCTAGTTATACATTGTGTAATTTGTTTTAGACTATTTGATCAACTGGATTGTAGTGTTTAACTTCTGATACACCAATTTAATGACTGCAGACTCGCACTGACACATAATAAACATATTAAGCTAAAACACTGGTAACTCCAGAAGCTGGGCCTAGTGTGTGACCTTGAGAAGTTCAGTGTGTTTATTACGACCAGCGGTGTACCACTCTTACCTATATTTACATCAACACAAGTGTATTCTAAGTGATAAAGTGTACACTTGGTGTACTTGGTAACACTTGTCATACATAGTAACGCGTGTGTGAGATTGTTTAGGTACTGGTTCATCTATCTACAGCTGCACACTTACGCTTGCATACATACATAACATATATAGTAACGTATGAGTTACCCAGGATGGACCAAGGAAGTCGACCAGAGTGATTTATCTCATTGTCATTGTAACATTACCTAGTTACCGTTTTTTTTTTTTTTTACAATCTATGGTTGGGGTAAGAGGTTGTCTTCAGCATTCATTGTGATGTCCGCTATATTATTATTTCAGTTAGGTACATTAGGTGGCAGTAGCCTGAACTGACTCAAGTGGAAGTTATCATTGAATTTGAACCTCTTGTTTAATGTGATATATGTCAGAATTCTAATTTTATGCTCAATATTACCTACTTTCTCTCTCTCTCTCTCTCTCGCTCTCTCTCTCTCTGTCTTTCATCTTTGTAATTTGCGATAACCTGGAAGTGAAGTGCCAGCTCCAGGAGTTTACCTGGAGACAGTTCCGGGGGTCAACGCCCCCGCGGCCCGGTCTGTGACCAGGCCCGGCTGGTCAGGAACCGACTTTAGGTGCTTGTCCAGTGCCAGCTTGAAGACTGCCAGGGGTCTGTTGGTAATCCCCCTTATGTGTGCTGGGAGGCAGTTGAACAGTCTCGGGCCCCTGACACTTATTGTATGGTCTCTTATCGTGCTAGTGACACCCCTGCTTTTCATTGGGGGGATGTTGCATCGTCTGCCAAGTCTTTTGCTTTCGTAGTGACACATTCCATTAAGAAAAAGAAAGAGAAGATTAAACTAGAGAGAGACGTTCCCTACACAGGCGAAGGTGAAGAGTCACAGAGCTGCTGAGTGGGGTCAATATAACTGAAATACGAATGGAAGCACTAGTCAATGAAATTGCAAATATGGAACTTTAGCTGAAGGAATCTTATAGGAGACAAGAATCACAGGAAAAGCTAAAAGCCATAAAGGAAATTGAATAAAATAAAAAATGCTTCTTCTCTTATGCCAAAGCTAAGGTAAAAACAACATCCAGTATCGGGCCCTGCTTAGGCGGGATGGGACATACACAAATGATAGCCAAGAAATGAGTGAGATACTAAAGTCCCAATATGACTCAGTGTTCAGCGATCCACTGCCTACTCTAAGGGTCGACAATCCAAATGAATTCTTTGTGAACGAAACCCAAAATTTGGTCATCCCAAAACCCTCGGATATAATTATAACTCCACAAGATTTTGAAGAGGCAATTGATGACATGCCTATGCACTCTGTCCCAGGCCCAGACTCGTGGAACTCCGTGTTCATCAAGAACTGCAAGAAGTCCCTGTCGTGTGCCTTCAGCATTTTATGGAGAGGGAGCATGGACACAGGGGTCATCCCACACACAGTAAAAACAACAGACATAGCCCCACTCCATAAAGGTGGCAGTAAAGCAATTGCCAAGAACTACAGACCGATAGCACTAACATCCCATATCATAAAAATCTTTGAGAGGGTTCTAAGAAGCAATATAGCCAACCATCTAGATACCCATCAGTTACACTACCCAGGACAACACAGGTTTAGAGCAGGTCGCTCCTGCCTTTCAAGACGGTGAAATTGGTGACCTAGAAAATGTACAGAGAACCTTCACGGCACACATAACTGCGATAAAACACCTCAATTACTGGGAACGCTTGAAGTTCCTCAACCTATACTTCCTAGAACGCAGGAGGGAAAGATACAAGATAATATAAACTTGGAAAATCCTAGAGGGACTAGTACCGAACTTGCACACGAAAATCACTCCCTACGAAAGCAAAAGACGCGGCAGACGATGCAACGTTTCCCCAATGTAAAGCAGGGGTGCCACTAGCACGACAAGAGACAGCACAATAAGTGTCAGGGGCCCAAGACTGCTCAACTCAACTGCCTCCCAGCATACATGAAGAGGCTTAACAATAGACCCCTAGCTGTCCTCAAGCAGGCGCTGGACAGGCACCTAAAGTTAGTACCTGACCAGCTGGGCTGTGGTTCGTACGTGCGGCTAGCAGTAACAGCCTGGTTGATCAGGCCTTGATCCACCATGAGGCCTGGTCACAGACCGGGTCGCGGGGGCGTTGACCTCCGGAACCCTCTCCAGGTATACTCCAGGTATACTCCAGGTATACTCCAGGTATACACTGTTTTTAGCTATGGCACTGCTGTGAGGATTTACTAAAGGAAGTTCTACATGAGGTAAATACTGGGTTTACTCTTCAGTATGTTGCCTTCAATGGCAATCTGCTGTTTTTTTCTTATTTCCAAGATCTGTACATTCTTTTAATAGTTCCACAAATTTGTACAGCCTTTCGTGTTTCCGCTTTATTGTAATCTGTGGTATCGGTATACATACGTAGGACTAGCTGTAGGTATAACATTTTAAAATCGCCTTCAAAGAACCCAACAATGTATCTACTTCATCTGCTAGGAAAATGGTAGGATGGATAATGAGAACCTTCAAAACTAGGGACGCCAAGCCCATGACGATTCTTTTCAAATCGCTTGTGCTGGAATACTGCTGCAAACTAACTGCCCCCTTCAAGGGTGGCGACATTGCAGACCTGGAGAGTGTACTAAGAACTTTCACGGCACACATAAGCACGATAAGGCACCTAAATTACTGGGAACGGTTGAAGGTCCTTGATCTGTATTCCCTGGAACGCAGGCGAGAGAGATACATGACAATATACACTTGGAAGGTCCTGGAGGGACTGGTACCAAACTTGCACACGAAAATCACTCCATATGAAAGCAAAAGATTCGGAAGGAGATGCAACATTACCCCGATGAAAAGCAGGGACGCCACAAGTACACTGAGAAACAACACAGTGAGTGTCCTCCAGTGTCGTCAGGCCGATTTCCCTCCTCCTGCCTCCCAGCATACATAAGGGGGATTACCAATAGACCCCTGGCTGTCTTTAAGAAGGCACTGGACAGGCACCTAAAGTCAGTAACTGACCAACCGGTCTGTGGTTCGTACATCAGCTTGCGTGCGGCCAGTACTAACAGCCTGGTTGATCAGACCCTGATCCACCGTGAGGCCTGGTCTCAGACCGAGCCGCGGGGCCGTTGACCCCCGAAACCGTCTCTAGGTAAAACTCCAGGTGGTACTCATAGAAGTAGTGGTGGTTATGATAATGGTGGTAGGGGTGGTAGTAGTAGTGGTGATAATGATAATGGTGTAAGTTATGGTCGTAGCATTAATGGTTGTAATGGTGTTAGTACTGGTAAGGTTGCAATAGTGGTGGTGATAGTGGTGGTAGTGGTGGTTGTGGTGGTAATAGTTGTGGCGCTGTTAGTAGTGATAGTAAGTAAGTAAGTTTATTCAGGTATACACAAATACAGTTACATAGATTATCATACACAGCAGTATATGTGTAGAGAACCTGGGATAACCCAAAAAAGTCAGAGTGACTGTCCATTGGGGTCCTTTTACCTTATTATTATAATATAAGGGTTAAAATATTTTCTTATTATGTTATAACGAAGATAACATCTTATTATCATACTAAAAAGACCATCTACTAATGGGGGTAGTGGTGGTCATGCTAGGTGTGATAGTGGCCGTCTCTGTAATTAGTATTTTATTATATGTAAATCACACAATATCCTATATGTAAGCCCCGCATTGTAATCTTTATTGAGAATAAATTTGATTTGATCTGATGTGCTGGTACTGGAGTTTACCTGGAGAGAGTTCCGGGGGTCAACGCCCCCGCGGCCCGGTCTGTGACCAGGCCTCCTGGTGGATCAGAGCCTGATCAACCAGGCTGTTGCTGCTGGCTGCACGCAAACCAACGTACGAGCCACAGCCCGGCTGGTCAGGAACCGACTTTAGGTGTTTGTCCAGTGCCAGCTTGAAGACTGGTGGTAGTGGTAGTATTGGTAGTGGTATTGGTGGTAGAGGTGATAGTGGTAGTTGTGGTTATGGTGGTAGAGGTGATAGTGGTAGTTGTGGTTATGGTGGTAGAGGTGATAGTGGTAGTTGTGGTTATGGTGGTAGAGGTGATAGTGGTAGTTGTGGTTATGGTGGTAGAGGTGATAGTGGTAGTTGTGGTTATGGTGGTAGAGGTGATGGTAGCTGTGGTTATGGTGGTAGAGGTGATAGTGGTAGTTGTGGTTATGGTGGTAGAGGTGATAGTGGTAGTTGTGGTTATGATGGTAGAGGTGATAGTGGTAGTTGTGGTTATGGTGGTAGAGGTGATAGTGGTCGTAGTTGTAGTGGTGGTAGTAATGGTGGTAGAGCTGAGTGATAGTAGTGGTTATGGTGGTAGAGGTGATAGTGGTAGTAGTTGTAGTGGTGGTAGTAATGGTGGTAGATGTGATAGTGGTAGTAATGGTGGTAGAGGTGATAGTGGTAGTAGAGGTTATGGTGGTAGAGGTGATAGTGGTAGTAGTTGTAGTGGTGGTAGTAATGGTGGTAGAGGTGAGTGGTAGTAGTTGTAGTGGTCGTAGTGATGGTGGTAGAGGTGATAGTAGTGGTTATGGTGGTAGAGATGATAGTGGTAGTAGTGGTTATGGTGGTAGAGGTGATAGTGGTAGTAGTTGTAGTGGTGGTAGTAATGGTGGTAGAGGTGATAGTGGTAGTAGTTGTAGTGGTCGTAGTGATGGTGGTAGAGGTGATAGTGGTCGTAGCTGTAGTGGTGGTAGTAATGGTGGTAGAGGTGATGGTGGTAGTAGTTTTAGTGGCGGTAGTAATGGTGGTAGAGATGATAGTGGTAGTAGTGGTTATGGTGGTAGAGGTGATAGTGGTAGTAGTTGTAGTGGTGGTAGTAATGGTGGTAGAGGTGAGTGGTAGTAGTTGTAGTGGTCGTAGTGATGGTTGTAGAGGTGATAGTGGTCGTAGCTGTAGTGGTGGTAGTAATGGTGGTAGAGGTGATGATGGTAGTAGTTGTAGTGGCGGTAGTAATGGTGGTAGAGATGATAGTGGTAGTAGTGGTTATGGTGGTAGATGTGATAGTGGTAGTAGTTGTAGTGGTGGTAGTAATGGTGGTAGAGGTGAGTGGTAGTAGTTGTAGTGGTCGTAGTGATGGTTGTAGAGGTGATGGTGGTCGTAGCTGTAGTGGTGGTAGTAATGGTGGTAGATGTGATGGTGGTAGTAGTTGTAGTGGCGGTAGTAATGGTGGTAGAGATGATAGTGGTAGTAGTGGTTATGGTGGTAGAGGAAAGTTACCACCACCAGCGGCAGTAAGTTCCTTGCTCATCTATTTTACTTCCCCCAGAGGTACCTAACAACGCTGCCAAGACCTAGTACACACCCACATAACACTAACACACGTGAAGACCCAGAATGATATAAATCAGCTGCAGAAATCACTCAAAATACGCTATATAACCAACTAAGAAGACTTGTGTAACCACTACCAACCCCACTGCCAGGCGAAGTGAAAGATCTCAACATCTACGTATTACCCATTTTTGATTATAATAATAATAATACGTATTACCCATCGCCTACAGTTCATCTGAAACCACTGTCAACGGCCAGGGGTCAGGACAACAAAAGAAGAACCAGTAACCAATCAACCAGGTTAGAGAAACATTACTACAGTACAACTACTGCCAGTCAGGACACAACCCTCACCACCACCACTCGCCAAACAACAACAACAACAACTACAAACATGGCTGCCGCTACAAACATCCAAGATAATTCCTCTCTTTTCATATTCAAATTCAAAGTTTATTCTCCATAAGGATTACAATGTTGAATTTACAGAATTTGGTTGTTGTGTGGTTTACATGTAGTTAAATAATGATTACAGAGTGTACCACTAGAACGCCTAGTATAGTGGCCCGGTGGCCTGGTGGCTAAAGCTCCCGCTTCACACACGGAGGGCCCGGGTTCGATTCCCGGCGGGTGGAAACATTTCGACACGTTTCCTTACACCTGTTGTCCTGTTCACCTAGCAGCAAATAGGTACCTGGGTGTTAGTCGACTGGTGTGGGTCGCATCCTGGGGGACAAGATTAAGGACCCCAATGGAAATAAGTTATACAGTCCTCGATGACGCACTGACTTTCTTGGGTTATCCTGGGTGGCTAGCCCTCCGGGGTTAAAAATCCGAACGAAATCTTATCTTAGCATGGCTAGGCATTTCGGGCAGACTTAGTTTAATTCTTTATTTTAAAATATTACAAATTATGAGGTAAGTTGGTATTATGGCTAAGTGACTAAATACTAGTTTGTGAGTTTAGCAATGTGAATGCTTTTGTTTTGGCACAGTACATAGTTTCAGTATTGGAGTATCATAGGATTCATTATTTTAAGATTGAGATTAATATTTTTGTTTATGGTCAAATGGGTGAGTGAGTGTAAGTGTGAACCACCAGGTGGTATTTGTGTAGTTAGTTGACGTGGTGTATCAGAGAGATAAGATGTTTTCTAATGGTAGTTTTGAAGGTGATGAATGTGTCTGCAGTTCTAGAGTTCTCAGGTAGGGTGTTCCAGATTTTAGGGCCTTTGACATACATTGAATTTTTGTAAAGGTTTAGTCGGACACGGGGAATGGATTTGAGGATACGAACATTAAAGACCTAGAAATAGCTAGAATATAAGGATGCAAAGTCAAAAAATCAGCACATTAACTCGGGAAATGGAGGAACTTAAAACGTCCAATGACATGTTAACCCTTAAGGAAATATAAACCACCAACAAACACTACCTGGACTAGATTACAATTCTGGAACATAAACTAAACTCACTGGAATAACTAAGCAACATCCACACCCAGTTTGAGGAATCCATCAACCGCCTAAAAGATCAAGTTACTTAACTAAATACCAACATCAAGAATGAAAGAGAAAGAGTGGACTTAATGTTCAAGATATGTCAAAGTATTTTTTCCCACATTGGTATAATACAGACCATTGTGGAAAAATACCCTGACTTTGCTCCCTGTAAATAAAACATTACCACGTGTGTGTACTCACGTAATTGTGGTTGCAGGGTGTGTGTACTCACGTAATTGTGGTTGCAGGGTGTGTGTACTCACGTAATTGTGGTTGCAGGGTGTGTGTGTACTCACCTAATTGTGGTTGTAGGGTGTGTGTACTCACCTAATTGTGGTTGTAGGGTGTGTGTACTCACGTAATTGTGGTTGCAGGGTGTGTGTGTACTCACCTAATTGTGGTTGTAGTGTGTGTGTGTACTCACCTAATTGTGGTTGTAGGGTGTGTGTACTCACGTAATTGTGGTTGCAGGGTGTGTGTGTACTCACCTAATTGTGGTTGCAGGGTGTGTGTGTACTCACCTAATTGTGGTTGTAGGGTGTGTGTACTCACCTAATTGTGGTTGTAGGGTGTGTGTACTCACCTAATTGTGGTTGCAGGGTATGTGTACTCACCTAATTGTACTCACCTAACTGTGGTTGCAGGGGTCGAGACTCAGCTCCTGGCCCCACCTCTTCACTGATCGCTACTAGGTCCTCTCCCTCTCTGCTTCCTGAGCTTTGTCATACCTCTTCTTAAAACTATGTATGGTTCCTGCCTCCACCACTTCACTTGCTAGGCTATTCCACTTCCTGACGACTCTATCACTGAAGAAATACTTCCTAACGTCCCTGTGACTCGTCTGAGTCTTCAGCTTCCAGTTGTGACCCCTTGTTTCTGTGTCCCCTCTCTGGAACATCCTATCTCTGTCCACCTTGTCTATTCCCCGCAGTATCTTGTAAGTCGTTATCATGTCTCCCCTGACCCTTCTGTCCTTCAGTGTCGTCAGTCTGATTTTCCTCAACCTTTCCTCGTACGACATTCCCCTGAGCTCTGGGACTAGCCTTGTTGCAAACCTTTGTACTTTCTCTAACTTCTTGATGTGCTTGACCAGGTGTGGGTTCTAGACTGGTGCTGCATACTCCAGTATGGGCCTAACATACACAGTGTACAGTGTCTTGAACGATTCCTTATTAAGGTATCGGAACGCTATTCTCAGGTTTGCCAGGCGCCCGTATGCTGCAGCAGTTATTTGGTTGATGTGTGCCTCCGGTGACGTGCTCGGTGTTATGGTCACCCCAGGGTCTTTCTCCCTGAGTGAGGTCTGTAGTCTTTGTCCACCTAACCTATACTCTGTCTGCGGTCTTCTTTGCCCCTCCGCAATCTTCATGACTTTTCATTTGGCAGGGTTGAATTCGAGAAGCCAGTTTCTGAACCACATGTCCAGCCTGCCCAGGTCTCTTTGCAGTCCTGCCTCATCCTCATCCGATTTATTTCTTCTCATCAACTTCACATCATCTGCGAATAGGGACACTTCAGAGTCCATTCCTTCCATCATGACGTTCGCATATATCAAAAATAGCACTGGTCCTAGAACTGACCCCTGTGGGACCCCGCTCGTCACAGGCGCCCACTGTGATACCTCTTCACGTACCATACTCATTGTTGCCTCCCTGTCAGGTATTCCCTGATCCATTGCAGTGCCCTCCCTGTTATATGTGCCTGATCCTCCAGCTTATGCACTAATCTCTTGTGGGGAACTGTGTCAAAGGCCTTACTGCAGTCTAGGAAAACACAATCAACCCACTCCTTTCTCGTGTCTTCTGTTACCTTGTCATAAAACTCCAGAAGGTTTGTGATGTAGGATTTGCCTTCCACGAACCCATGCTGGTTTTTATTTATAATCTTGTTCTGTTCCAGGTGTTCCACCACTCTCCTCCTGATAATCTTCTCCATGACTTTGCACACAATACATGTCAGAGACACAGGTCTGTAGTTTAGTGCCTCATTTCTGTTTCATTTCTTAAATATGGGGACTACATTTGCTGTCTTCCATTTCTCAGGTAGTTGCCCAGTTTCAAGGGATGTGTTGAAGATTGTGGTTAGGGGCACACAGCATCTCTGCTCCTTCTCTAAGGACCCATGGGGAGATGTCTGGTCCCATCGTCTTTGAGGTATCAAGGTCACTTAGCAGCTTCTGCTCCTCCTCCTCGGTTGTTTGTATGTCATCCAACACTTGTTGGTATATTCCCTCTTGATGTTCCCTTCTGTGCTGTCTTCCCACAGCCCTTCCTGTCTCTACTGTAAAAACTTCCTTAAATCTCCTGTTTAGCTCCTCACATACCTCCTGATCATTTCTTGTGAGTTCTCCACCTTCTGTCCTCAGTCTGATCACCTGGTCTTTGACTGTTGTCTTCCTCCTGATGTGGCTATACAACAGTTTCGGGTCAGTCTTGATTTTCGATGCTATGTTATTTTCATTCTGTCGCTGGGCCTCCCTCCTTACCTGTGCATACTCGTTACTGGCTCTGCGACTGATCTCCCTATTTTCATGTGTTCTCTGCCTTCTGTACTTTTTCCATTCTCTATTGCACTTTGTTTTTGCCTCCTTACACCGTCAGGTAAACCAGGGGCTCGTTCTGGTCTTCCCATTGTTTCTGTTGCCCTTGGGAATAAACCTTTCCACTGCCTCCTTGCATTTTGTTGTTACATATTCCATCATTTCATTTACTGGCTTTCCTGCCAGTTCTCTGTCCCACGGAACCTCCTGCAGTAAGTTCCCCAACCCTATGTAGTCCCCTCTTTTATAGTCAGGCTTTTTCCATTCAACTCCTGTTACTCTCTCCACTTGCAACTCTACTATGTATTCAAAGCACAGAACCACATGGTCATTATCTCCTAGGGGACTCTCATATGTGATGTCCTCAATGTCTGAACTGCCCAGGGTGAACACAAGGTCCAATCTTGTTGGTTCATCCTCCCCTCTCACTCTGGTAGTGTCCTTAACATGTTGGTGCATGAGGTTTTTCCAGCACCACATCCAACATCTTGGCTCTCCATGTTTTGGGACCCCCATGTGGCTCCAGGTTTTCCCAGTCAATCTCCCTGTGGTTGAAATCCCCCATAACCAGCAACTTTGCTCTGCTGGAGTGAGCTCTTCTTGCCACCTCAGCAAGTGTGTCCACCATTGCTCTGTTGCTCTCTTCATATTCCTCTCTTGGCCTTCTGCAGTTCTGTGGTGGATTATACATCACTGCAATGACCACCTTGTGCTCTCCAGACTGAAGTGTACCTACTATGTAGCCCCTTTCTCCTGTCTCGTCTATGTCTCCCATTTTCTAGAATTTCCATTGGTTTGTTAAGAGCAGAGCAACCCCTCCTCCCCCTCTGCCTCTTCTATCTTTCCTCATGATCTGGTATCCTGGTGGGAAGATTGCATCTGTTATTGTCTCCGTGAGTTTTGTTTCTGTAACTGCAATGATGTCTGGGGACTTCTCATTGATTCTTTCTTGCCATTCCTCATGTTTATTCGTTAATCCATCCGCATTTGTGTACCAAACCTTCAGCTTCTGTTCTAATACTGTAACTGTGGTGCGGGGGGTGGGAACAGAGGGATCGGTGTGTGGTGGTTGGTTTGGATTGTTCAGTTGCCTTGGGGGTGTCGTGGCTGGAGTCCTACTACAGGTGTTTCTGGGGTGTGTGCTTGTCCTTCCACTTGTTCCTGGGTTATTCTGCTCTCCTTTTTCATTTCCTCCCATTTCTCTTTTCGTTTTTGCACTCTCTCTTTCAGTATCATCCTTTCCTCCTGTGTTCTGTCTCGATCGAGGTACACACTAATGAACTCCTGTTTGCCTCTCAGCCGTGCTTTCTCCTGCAGGATCATGGTTCTGGTTGATTCTGCCTTGAAAATTACTTTGAGAGGCCGATTCCTTTTCTTTGTGAACCACCCGATTCTCCGAAAATTTGCCACCTGGGTCATGTCCCCCTCGCCTATCACCTTCATGATATCTTCAATCGCTTTTTTCTCCTCCTGCTTTCTTTCATCATAAGTTTCCCCTTTAGCTTCGTCTAGCCCATAGACAAAAACTGATCTCTCCCTTTCCACCCCCCACTGTGACTCCCATTGCGTCCTCTGAGGTGTTTTAGTTCCTTTCCGTGGAGTGTTCCTTCCTTCAGTCCCTTCCCTAGCCATGGCCCCTATACTCAGTGGTTTGTCCTTCCTGCTCACCTGTTCGTGGCCCCCACAGGTGTCTTGTAAGGTCCCTGCACATGCCGTAGTTCCTTCAATTTCTTCCAACCTCTCATTCTGTCCTAGTGTGCTCCCTGTCTTTGTTTTGTGTGTGTGTACTCACCTAATTGTACTCACCTAATTGTGGTTGCAGGGGTCGAGACTCAGCTCCTGGCCCCGCGTCTTCACTGATCGCTACTGGATCCTCTCTCTCTCTGCTTCCTGAGCTTTGTCATACCTCTTCTTAAAACTATGTATGGTTCCTGCCTCCACTACTTCACTTGCTAGGCTATTCCACTTGCTGACAACTCTATGACTGAAGAAATACTTCCTAACGTCCCTGTGACTCGTCTGAGTCTTCAGCTTCCAGTTGTGACCCCTTGTCCCCGTGTCCCCTCTCTGGAACATCCTATCTCTGTCCACCTTGTCTATTCCCCGCAGTATCTTGTATGTCGTTATCATGTCTCCCCTGACCCTTCTGTCCTCCAGTGTCGTCAGTCCGATTTCCCTTAACCTTTCCTCGTACGACATTCCCTTGAGCTCTGGGACTAGCCTTGTTGCAAACCTTTGTACTTTCTCTAACTTCTTGACGTGCTTGACCAGGTGTGGGTTCCAGACTGGTGCTGCATACTCCAGTATGGGCCTAACATACACAGTGTACAGTGTCTTGAACGATTCCTTATTAAGGTATCAGAACGCTATTCTCAGGTTTGCCAGGCGCCCGTATGCTGCAGCGGTTATTTGGTTGATGTGTGCCTCCGGTGATGTGCTCGGTGTTATGGTCACCCCAAGGTCTTTCTCCCTGAGTGAGGTCTGTAGTCTTTGTCCACCTAGCCTATACTCTGTCTGCGGTCTTCTTTGCCCCTCCCCAATCTTCATGACTTTGCATTTGGCTGGATTGAATTCGAGAAGCCAGTTACTGGACCACATGTCCAGCCTCTCCAGGTCTCTTTGCAGTCCTGCCTCATCCTCGTCCGATTTAATTCTTCTCATCAACTTCACGTCATCTGCGAACAGGGACACTTCAGAGTCTATTCCTTCCATCATGTCGTTCACATATATCAAAAATAGCACTGGTCCTAGAACTGACCCCTGTGGGACCCCGCTCGTAACAGGCGCCCACTGTGATACCTCTTCACGTACCATGACTCGTTGCTGCCTCCCTGTCAGGTATTCCCTTATCCATTGCAGTGCCCTTCCTTTTACGTGTGCCTGATCCTCCAGCTTCTGCACTAATCTCTTGTGGGGAACTGTGTCAAAGGTCTTCCTGCAGTCTAGGAAAACGCAATCTACCCAACCCTCTCTCTCGTGTCTTACTTCTGTTACCTTGTCATAAAACTCCAGGAGGTTTGTGATGTAGGATTTGCCTTCCATGAACCCATGCTGGTTTTCATTTATAATCTTGTTCCTTTCCAGGTGTTCGACCACTCTCCTCCTGATAATCTTCTCCATGACTTTGCACACAATACATGTCAGAGACACAGGTCTGTAGTTTAGTGCCTCGTTTCTGTTTCCTTTCTTAAATATGGGGACTACATTAGCTGTCTTCCATTTCTCAGGTAGTTGCCCAGTTTCAAGGGATGTGTTGAAGATTGTGGTTAGAGGCACACACAGCAACTCTGCTCCTTCTCTAAGGACCCATGGGGAGATGTTGTCCGGTCCCATCGCCTTTGAGGTGTCAAGGTCACTTAAGAGCTTCTTCACCTCCTCCTCAGTTGTTCGTATGTCATCCAACACTTGTTGGTATATTCCCTCTTGATGTTCCCTTCTGTGCTGTCTTCCCACAGCCCTTCCTGTCTCTACTGTAAAAACTTCCTTAAATCTCCTGTTCAGCTCCTCACATACCTCCTGATCATTTCTTGTGAGTTCTCCACCTTCTGTCCTTAATCTGATCACCTGGTCTTTGACTGTTGTCTTCCTCCTGATGTGGCTATACAACAGTTTCGGGTCAGTCTTGATTCTCGATGCTATGTCATTTTCATACTGTCGCTGGGCCTCCCTCCTTACCTGTGCGTACTCATTCCTGGCTCTGCGACTGATCTCCCTATTTTCGTGTGTTCTCTGCCTTCTGTACTTTTTCCATTCTCTATTGCACTTTGTTTTTGCCTCCTTACACCGTCGGGTAAACCAGGGGCTCGTTCTGGTCTTCCCATTGTTTCTGTTGCCCTTGGGAATGAACCTTTCCACTGCCTCCTTGCATTTTGTTGCTACATATTCCATCATTTCATTTACTGGCTTTCCTGCCAGTTCTCTGTCCCACTGGACCTCCCGCAGGAAGTTCTTCAACCCTATGTAGTCCCCTCTTTTATAGTCAGGCTTTTCCCATTCTACTCCTGTTATTCTCTCCACTTGCAGCTCTACTATGTATTCAAAGCACAGAACCACATGGTCGCTAACTCCTAGGGGACTCTCATACTTGATGTCCTCAATGTCTGAGCTGCCCAGGGTGAACACAAGGTCCAATCTTGCTGGTTCATCCTCCCCTGTCCCTCTGGTAGTGTCCTTAACATGTTAGTGCATGAGGTTTTCCAGCACCACGTCCAACATCCTGGCTCTCCATGTTTCGGGACCCCCATGTGGCTCCAGGTTTTCCCAGTCAATCTCCCTGTTGTTGAAATCCCCCATAACCAGCAACTTTGCTCTGCTGGATTGAGCTCTTCTTGCCACCTCAGCAAGTGTGTCCACTATTGCTCTGTTGCTCTCTTCATATTCCTCTCTTGGCCTCCTGCAGTTCTGTGGTGGATTATACATCACTGCAATGACCACTTTGTGTTCCCCAGACTGAAGTGTACCTGCTATGTAGTCTCTTTCTCCCGTCTCATCTATTCCTTCCATTTTCTCGAATTTCCATCTGCTTTTTACGAGCAGAGCAACCCCACCTCCCCCCCTGCCCCTTCTGTGTGTATGTGTGTTTGTGTACTCACCTAGTTGTACTCACCTGGTTGTGGTTGCAGGGGTCCATTCACAGCTCCTAACCCAGCCTCTTCACTGGCCGCTACTTGGTGTGTGTGTGTGCACTCGCCTAATTGTGGTTACAGGGGTCGAGACTCAGCTCCTGGCCACGCCTCTTCGCTGAGTGCTACTTGATCCTCCCCCTCCCTGCTCCATAAGCTTTATCATACCTCGTCTTAAAACTATGTATGGTTCCTCCCTCCACTTACCTGGACCTGGAGTTTACCTGGAGAGAGTTCCGGGGGTCAACGCCCCCGCGGCCCGGTTTGTGACCAGGCCTCCTGGTGGATCAGAGCCTGATCAACCAGGCTGTTGCTGCTGGCTGCACGCAAACCAACGTACGAGCCACAGCCCGGCTGATCCGGAACTGAATTTAGGTGCTTGTCCAGTGCCAGCTTGAAGACTGCCAGGGGTCTGTTGGTAATCCCCCTTATGTGTGCTGGGAGGCAGTTAAACAGTCTTGGGCCCCTGACACTTATTGTATTGTCTCTTAACGTGCTAGTGACACCCCTGCTTTTCATTGGGGGGATGGTGCATCGTCTGCCAAGTCTTTTGCTTTCGTAGTGAGTGATTTTCGTGTGCAAGTTCGGTACTAGTCCCTCTAGGATTTTCCAGGTGTATATAATCATGTATCTCTCCCTCCTGCGTTCCAGGGAATACAGGTTTAGGAACCTCAAGCGCTCCCAATAATTGAGGTGTTTTTTCTCCGTTATGCGCGCCGTGAAAGTTCTCTGTACATTTTCTAGGTCGGCAATTTCACCTGCCTTGAAAGGTGCTGTTAGTGTGCAGCAATATTCCAGCCTAGATAGAACAAGTGACCTGAAGAGTGTCATCATGGGCTTGGCCTCCCTAGTTTTGAAGGTTCTCATTATCCATCCTGTCATTTTTCTAGCAGATGCGATTGATACAATGTTATGGTCCTTGAAGGTGAGATCCTCCGACAGGATCACTCCCAGGTCTTTGACGTTGGTGTTTCGCTCTATTTTGTGGCCAGAATTTGTTTTGTACTCTGATGAAGATTTAATTTCCTCATGTTTACCATATCTGAGTAATTGAAATTTCTCATCGTTGAACTTCATATTGTTTTCTGCAGCCCACTGAAAGATTTGGTTGATGTCCGCCTGGAGCTTTGCAGTGTCACAAATGGAAGACACTGTCATGCAGATTCGGGTGTCATCTGCATAGGAAGACACGGTGCTGTGGCTGACATCCTTGTCTATGTCGGATATGAGGATGAGGAACAAGATGGGAGCGAGTACTGTGCCTTGTGGAACAGAGCTTTTCACCGTAGCTGCCTCGGACTTTACTTGGTTGACGACTACTCTCTGTGTTCTGTTAGTGAGGAAAATTATAGATCCATCGACCGACTTTTCCTGTTATTCCTTTAACACGCATTTTGTGCGCTATTATGCCATGGTCACACTTGTCGAAGGCTTTTGCAAAGTCTGTATATATTACATCTGCATTCTTTTTGTCTTCTAGTGCATTTAGGATCTTGTCGTAGTGATCCAATAGTTGAGACAGACAGGAGCGACCTGTTCTAAACCCATGTTGCCCTGGGTTGTGTAACTGATGGGTTTCTAGATGGGTGGTGATCTTGCTTCTTAGGACCCTTTCAAAGATTTTTATGATATGGGATGTTAGTGCTATTGGTCTGTAGTTCTTTGCTGTTGCTTTACTGCCCCCTTTGTGGAGTGGGGCTATGTCTGTTGTTTTTAGTAACTGTGGGACGACCCCCGTGTCCATGCTCCCTCTCCATAGGATGGAAAAGGCTCGTGATAGAGGCTTCTTGCAGTTCTTGATGAACACAGAGTTCCATGAGTCTGGCCCTGGGGCAGAGTGCATGGGCATGTCATTTATCGCCTGTTCGAAGTCATTTGGCGTCAGGATAACATCGGATAGGCTTGTGTTAATCAAATTTTGTGGCTCTCTCATAAAAAATTCATTTTGATCTTCGACTCTCAGTCTGGTTAGCGGCTTGCTAAAAACTGAGTCATATTGGGACTTGAGTAGCTCACTCATTTCCTTGCTGTCATCTGTGTAGGACCCATCTTGTTTAAGTAGGGGCCCAATACTGGACGTTGTTCTCGATTTTGATTTGGCATAGGAGAAGAAATACTTTGGGTTTCTTTCGATTTCATTTATGGCTTTTAGTTCTTCCCGCGATTCCTGGCTCCTAAAGGATTCTTTTAGCTTAAGTTCGATGCTTGCTATTTCTCTGACCAGTGTCTCCCTACGCATTTCAGATATATTGACCTCTTTTAGCCGCTCTGTTATTCTTTTCCGTCGCCTGTAAAGGGAGCGCCTGTCTCTTTCTGTTTTACATCTACTCCTCTACGTCATCTACGTCATCTACGTCACTTCCCAGACTATTCCACTTCCTAACAACTCTGTGGCTGAAGAAATACTTCCTAACATCCCTTTGATTCATCTGAGTCTTCAACTTTCAAATGTTACCCCTTGTTTCTGTGTCCCATCTTTGGATCATCCTGCCTCTGTTCACATTATCTATTCCATGCAGTATTTTGTATGTCGTTATCATGTCTCTCCTAACCCTCCTGTCTTCCAGTGCCGCCAGGCCTATTTCCCTTAACCTTTCTTCGTAGGACATTCCCCTTAGCTTTGGAACTAGCCTTGTTGCAAACCATTGCACTTTCTCTAATTTCTTGACGTTCTTAACCAGGTGTGTGTGTGCATGTGTGTGTTAACTACGTGTGAGGTTAACTACGTCATCAAATTAGCCCTTCCCAGTTCTATATGAAGTGCCACAAGCTAGCAGGTATAAAGCGTCACAAACTAGCGAGTGTGAAGTGTCAAAAGCTAGCAGTTATAAGGGGCCACAAACTAGCAAGCAAGAGGTTCCCACAAATTAGTAGATATGAGGTACCACAAACTAGGAGGTGCCAAAAACTAGTAGGGGTGAAGTGCTACAAACTAGTAGGTGTGAATTGCCACAAACTAGCAAATCTGAAATGGCAACAAACTAGCAGATTTAAGCTTTTCCACCTTGAAATGTGTCACTCTTCAGTTCAGGAAAGACAGTATTATAACTAATATTGTCAAGCACACCACCTAAAGGAGACAAGAAGATACAGAACATACAGACCGTGGGACAACCTGGGTAGCCTCAACCACTACAGAGAGGTTTTTAAGCACCAGCAAAGAAAAAATGTTGGCAGGAAACAACGGAAATCGTACATCAAATCCGATCATTTCTGGAGTGGAATCACAGTCGATGGCCTCTACTCCAAAACAACAGATGTTACTGACGGGAAAAAAAGACCCCTCTACATACCATCAATACCATGACATTCATCTTTGCAAATATACAGGGTCTAAAGTCAGCAACGAACAAGAAAATATCTTTCATCCATGGACTGCTTACAGAGTCAAACGAAATGTTCGCGGTTTTCACAGAGACCCACATAAAGGATTACTTTTACAATGAAAATTGTGAGTTCATTACCTTTGTAAATTGTGAGTTCATTACCTCTGTAACTTGCTCAGCTATCAAAACTTTGGAGTCCAGTCCCTGGACCAATTATGTAACTCTGTAATCTTTTGACTACCACCACAGGATGGGTATGGGGTGCATAATAAACATATTAAACTAAATTAAAAACTTTTACAATGAAATATGGATCCTGGGTTATAACCTATACAGATGTGACAGAGTTAACAGGCAAAAAGGGAGGGTTGACCTGTACATCACAGAGTCACTGATATGCTTGGAACTACCAAATGCCTCAAATGATGTTGTTGATGTTTTGGCAGTAAAGATCGAGAACCAAAACCTGGTCATTGTGGTTTTATACCAGCCTCTGTATGCAACTTTCCAACAATTCAAGGAACAGCTTTTGAAAATCGACCACTGTCTGGAAAATCTTCCAGCTCCTGCCACTAACATCTTGCCCCTGGGTGATTTCAACCTAAGACACCTAAAATGGAGGAACGTAGCAAATAATGCTGTACCAGAGATAGCCCCAGGAGGCAGCTCAGATGAAAATTCATGCACACACACACACGAGCTATTAAATCTCTGCACCAAATTCACTTTAAATCAGCAAATAAGAGAGCCAACAAGATTGGAGAATACACTGGACCTCATCTGCACTAACAATGATGATCTGATACGAAATATTACCACATTAACAATATACTCAGATCACAACATATTAGAGGTACAGACATATGCACAGAGCTCCAGACCAACAAAATGTGATCAGTCACGAGGGAGCCTTCACTAAATTCAAGTTCAATAATGAACATTAAAATGGTATAAAATACCGACAGGTTGTTAGGTAAGACATATGCAACAGTTAGGTATCTTTATTTCGAAACGTTTCGCCTACACAGTAGGCTTCTTCAGTCGAGTACAGAAAAGTTGATGGAAGCAGAAGAGACTTGAAGACGATGTAATCAGTCCATCACCCTTAAAGTTTTGAGGTGGTCAGTCCCTCAGTCTGGAGAAGAGCATTGTTCCGTAGTCTGAAACGTTTCGAAATAAAGATACCTAACTGTTGCATATGTGTCTTACCTAACAAGTTCAATAATAAAACATACGGTGGGACAAAGTCAAACATATAAATGAAATAAGCTGGGAAGATATCCTAAGCAATATGGATCCAAACCTATGTCCAGAAAAAAATTATCTCTCTGGGACTTGAGATATCCTCAAGGCATATTCCTTTAAGGAAAAGGAAGAGAAGATGTAAACTAGAAAGAGAAAAGTGCTCCCTATACAGGCGAAGGCAAAGAGTAACATAGCAGTTAAAAGAGGTTAATATATCAGTAATATGAATGGAGGCACTGGTCAGAGAAAGAGCAAATATCAAACTAAAGCTAAAGGAATCTCACAAGAGACAAGAAATGCGGGAAGAACTAAAATCCATAAATGAAAATGAAAGAAACCCAAAACATTTCTTTTTTTTTTTTATGCCAAATCGAAGTCGAGAACAACATCCAGTGTTGGGCCCCTACTTAGACGAGATGGGTCCTACACAGATGACAGCAAGGAAATGAGTGAGCTACTCAAATCCCAGTATGACTCAGTTTTTAGTAAGCCACTAACCAGACTGAGAGTCGAAGACCTAAATGAATTTTTTTTCAGCGAGACACGGAATTTAATAGATTCAAACTTATCTGATGTTATCCCAACACCACAAGAATTCGAAAAGGCGATAAATGACATGCATGTGCACTCTGCCCCAGGCCCAGACTCGTGGAACTCCGTGTTCATCACGAACTGCAAGAAGCCTCTGTCACGTGCCTTTTGCATTCTATGGAGAGGGAACATGGACACAGGGGTCATGCCACAGTTACTAAAAAAACAACAAACAGCCCTACTCTACAAAGGTGGCAGTAAAACAATAGCTAAGAACTACAGAACGATAGTACTAACATCTCATATCATAAAAATCTTTGAAAAAGGTTCCAAGAAGCAGCATCACCACTCATCTAAATACCCATGAGATACACAACCCAGGGCACCTTGGCAGGTCGCTCATGCCTGTCCCAAGTACCCGACCACTATGAGAAGGTCCTGGAAGCTCTAGAAGACAAACAAAATGCAGATGTAATATACACAGACTTTGCAAAAGCCTTTGACAAGTGTGACCATGGTGTAATAGTACACAAAATGCATGATACACAAATAACAGGAAAAGTTAGTAGATGGATCTATAATTTCCTAACAAGCAGAGTGAGCGTGTCAGCGTGCCTCGTTGTGCTCCGGGTTTTCTCGTGTTTTCACGGTCGCTCTTACGTGCTAGAACTTTAATTTGTGCCATCAATCCTATACGATACATCCCTCTAGTGCCTGGAACCAATCTTGGGCGGAAAACATTATATACTGAGTCAAAAAAGGAGAATTAGTGTGCACTACCTAGCAGAGTTTACTGCCAGAGGGAAATCTTAGGCCTGTGTTCCGTGTGCAAAATAATAATAATAGAACTTTTCTTTGTCAGAGGAAAGAAAGTCTCCCTGATAACATTGTGTATACATAGTGTATAGTGTATACTACAGTGGCTACCTAGTATATAGATGATAAAGGCTAAAGTGTCATTTGAAAACAGGTAAATTTGTAAATAAAGTGGTAAGCCTATAGAGGCAGGTGCCAGAAGTCGCCAGAATCTTACCACAGTGGTCAGCTGTTTTAATAATCTTCCTGGCCTGCTAGTGTACTCGCATATAATCTAGTGATACCAGTGAATAGCAGAATACAGTGTTGTAGTAGCAACTAACCAGTATTATAATGGTACTTAGTGGAGTGGAGTGACTTTCAATAGTTTCGTTTTTCTTGAAATACCAGACGTGCTAACCTTCCTATGGTGTAGAAATATACCTAATTGGATGAATCTTATTGTGGCTAGCTGGTCTAGTGGCTAACGCGACGGGCTGGAGTTTTGAGACTATGACCGCGGGTTCAATCCCGGCCGGTGGTATGGTTTGTTTGCAATCGTGTCGTTATGATTTCTTGAGTCATGTTGATGGCAGTGAAGGGACTTGAGCTAGAGTTCGTCACGGCCACACTAGCTGGAGATTAGTCTGTAAAAACTTGCATTTTGTGGTGACAGTGGTGCCTGTGCTAACCTTCCTATGGTGTAGAAATATACCTAGTTGGATGAATCTTATTGTGGCTAGCTGGTCTAGTGGCTAATGCGACGGGCTGGAGTTTTGAGACTCTATGACCGCGGGTTCAATCCCGGCCGGGGGTATGGACTGTAACTGTATTGGTGCAGGACAGTTAAATAATGTCACAAAATATTAAGAAATGCTAGGTAAGTCACTGTTTACTTAACTTTGAGTGCAGGAGATGGACGAAGGTACTGGGTGCTGCAGGTCCTGAAACTTTCAGTGTTGACGTGCAAGTCCCACTCAAATCGAACCCCTCTCACTCGTGTATTTATCTAATCAGTGACTTTCTAGTAACACTACACGCCTCGTAGCATTTGTATACTGCTATGGGGCTTCAATGTCGTAGGAAAAATTATCAGAATGGGCTTGGGAAGAACAGGAAAGACCGGGGTTACTCTGTGGAGGTATAAGATATGAGAGAATCATGGCTACTCGGCATGAGCCACAGCTGTGCGTGGTTTGTTTACACTGGCAAGTGTGTCTGGGCATGCTGACTGACTGCGGCTTCAGCACACGGAGAACAAAACATTTACTGCACTACTCGAACGTGCTAAACACAAGCTTAAGTGAAACTATGAACTGGGACGAGGAAGTTTTACTGTAACAAATCACTGGGGAAAACAAAACTGGTGATGAACTGGGAATGTAACAGCAAGGGAAAGAAAAAAAAATTTTAACTGGGCAACACAAAAAAAACTGCACTGGCTGGAGATACATAGACGCTGAGTAGATGTAGACACAATGATGAGTCACGAGCTGCTGTAGACGGCGTGGGGGCTGAACTAAGCTGGCTTAGGGGCTAAGCCAACTGGGTTCCCACGTGGCTAAGCCAGGTAGAACTTCTTGGAGGAAATTGGGAAGAACACAACACACATGGACGGCGAGATGGACTTCGTTGCGTAGCAGAGAAGGCTGTAGAGAGGGCTGGTGTGTTTACACGCTGAATAGGGTATCAACCAACCCCAGAGCTGCCTCGTGGTCACGCATGGAGCCACACGAAGCCAACACACTAAACGACCTCACCTCTACTTCTTGTAGCTGAGAAGGGTGTAGGGATGCTGTAGGAGGCAGGAGAATGGTGCTGGAGAGTGTTGAAGGGCTGTAGAGAGGGTGATGAGGTGAACACGTGACTGCTAAGGCTGGAGATGACGCCATGACGCCTATGTCCAGATTTTGTGGGAAAAATCTAGGACGAAGATCTATCTCAGATCCCGTCAAGATGCTGGGAGTAACAGATAACTCTTTAGGCCAGCAGGTGTGTTGGATGACGATGGATGATGTTGACTGGCATCAACCCCTCCACCCTGAGTAGGCTCACGATGCAGTTGACTCCGCTGTCACCACTGTTATTACTGTTCTTGCTGCTGAACAGCGGTTTAGTGCCGATGAAGGTAGCGTAGGTAGCAATAATACGGCCGTGGACTAGTTTGGCTTTAATTGGATAGGAGTGAGTACACAATGGGCAGTGTGAGGGAGTGACCGCAAGCCAGTCCGTGGAGGGGGAGCACTTGTGTCTATCAAGAGGGTCGGCCTAGGAGTGAGAGCGAATGGGCTGAGCCTCCCACTGACCTGGGTGAGCCTACAGAGGGCAGCACCTAAATGCCGCAAAATATGAACTAGTCAGAGCAGACGGCTAGGCTGTGTGTTCTGACAGTACAGGCTGTCTACACTAATGCCGGAAAAAAAATCATCCCCCAGTACCAACAATACCACAGTCTGATGACAGTCTTCTTTGCAAATATACAGGGTCTAAAGCCAGCAACAATCAACAAAATACCTTTCATCCTTGGACTGCTTGCAGAGGCAAAGGCAATGTTGCAGCTTTCACTGAGACCCACATAAAGGATCACTTGGACAACGAAATATGGATCCCAGGTTACAACCTATACAGATGTGAGAGTGAACAGGCAAAAGGGATGGGGGGTTGGCCTGTACATTGCAGAGTCACTTGTTTGCACAGAACTGCTTAATGCCTCAAATGATGTAGTGGAAGTTTTAGCAGTAAAGGTCGAGAACCAAAACCTAGTCATTGTGGTAGTCTACAAGCCTCCGGATGCAACATCCCAGCAATTCCAGGAACAGCTGTTAAAAATTGACCACTGTCTGGAAAATCTTCCAGCTCCTGCACCCAACATCTTGCTCCTGGGGGATTTCAACTTAAGGCACCTAAAATGGAGGAATATAGCAAATAATATTGTTGCAGTAATAACACCAGGAGGCAGCTCTGATGAAAACTCACACTCACACGAGCTTTTAAATCTCTGCACAAAATTCAATTTAAACCAGCAAATAATAGAGTCTACTAGACTGGAGAATACACTAGACCTCATCTTCACTAACAATGATGATCTGATAAGAAATGTCACCATATCAAAAACAATATACTCAGATCACAACATAATTGAGGTTCAGACATGTATGCATGGAGCCCCAGACCAACATAATGAGACTAATCACGAGGGAGCATTCACCAAATTCAACTTCAATAACATAAACATAAAGTGGGACCAAGTAAACCAATTTCTAACTGATATAAGCTGGGAAGATACACTAAGCAACACAGACCTCAACTTATGCCTTGAACAAATTAACTTGGTGGCACTCGATGTATGCACAAGGCTTATTCCTCTAAGAAAAAGGAGGAGTAGATGTAAAATAGAAAGAGACAGGCGCTCCCTTTACAGGCGACGGAAAAGAATAACAGAGCGGCTAAAAGAGGTCAATATATCTGAAATGCGTAGGGAGACACTGGTCAGAGAAATAGCAAGTATCGAACTTAAGCTAAAGGAATCTTATAGGAGTCAGGAATCGCGGGAAGAACTAAAAGCCATAAATGAAATCGAAAGAAACCCAAAGTATTTCTTCTCCAATGCCAAATCAAAGTCGAGAACAACGTCCAGTATTGGGCCCCTACTTAAACAAGATGGGTCCTACACAGATGACAGCAAGGAAATGAGTGAGCTACTCAAGTCCCAATATGACTCGGTTTTTAGCAAGCCGCTAACCAGACTGAGAGTCAAAGATCAAAATGAATTTTTTATGAGAGAGCCACAAAATTTGGTTAACACAAGCCTATCCAATGTTATCCTGACGCCAAATGACTTCGAACAGGCGATAAATGACATGCCCATGCACTCTGCCCCAGGGCCAGACTCATGGAACTCCGTGTTCATCAAGAACTGCAAGAAGCCCCTAGCACGAGCCTTTTCCATCCTATGGAGAGGGAGCATGGACATGGGGGTCGTCCCACAGTTATTAAAAACAACAGACATAGCCCCACTCCACAAAGGGGGCAGTAAAGCAACAGCAAAGAACTACAGACCGATAGCACTAACATCCCATATCATAAAAATCTTTGAAAGGGTCCTAAGATGCAAGTTCACCACCCATCTAGAAACCCATCAGTTACACAACCCAGGGCAACATGGGTTTAGAACAGGTCGCTCCTGTCTGTCTCAACTATTGGATCACTATCACAAGGTCCTAAATGCAGTAGAAGACAAAAAGAATGCAGATGTAATATATACAGACTTTGCAAAAGCCTTCGACAAGTGTGACCATGGCGTAGTAGCGCACAAAATGCGTGCTAAAGGAATAACAGGAAAAGTCGGTCGATGTATCTATAATTTCCTCACTAACAGAACACAGAGAGTAGTCATCAACAGAGTAAAGTCCGAGGCAGCTATGGTGAAAAGCTCTGTTCCACAAAGCACAGTACTCGCTCCCATCTTGTTCCTCATCCTCATATCCGACATGGACAAGGATGTCAGCCACAGCACTGTGTCTTCCTTTGCAGATGACACCCGAATCTGCATGACAGTGTCTTCCATTGCAGACACTGCAAGGCTCCAGGCGGACATCAACCAAATCTTTCAGTGGGCTGCAGAAAACAATATGAAGTTCAACGATGAGAAATTTCAATTACTCAGATATTGTAAACACGATGAAATTAAATCTTCATCAGAGTAAAAAACAAATTCTGGCCACAAAATAGAGCGAAACACCAACGTCAAAGACCTGGGAGTAATCATGTCGGAGGATCTCACCTTCAAGGACCATAACATTGTATCAATCTGCTAGAAAAATGACAGGATGGATAATGAGAACCTTCAAAACTAGGGAGGCCAAGCCCATGATGACACGCTTCAGGTCACTTGTTCTATCTAGGCTGGAATATTGCTGCACACTAACAGCATCTTTCAAGGCAGGTGAAGTTGCTGACCTAGAAAATGTACAGAGAACTTTCACAGCGCGCATAACGGAGATAAAACACCTCAATTACTGGGAGCGCTTGAGGTTCCTAAACCTGTATTCCCTGGAATGCAGGAGGGAGAGATACGTAATTATATACACCTGGAAAATCCTAGAGGGACTAGTACCGAACTTGCACACGAAAATCACTCACTACGAAAGCAAAAGACTTGGCAGACGATGCAACATCCCCCCAATGAAAAGCAGGAGTGTCACTAGCACGTTAAGAGACCATACAATAAGTGTCAGGGGCCCGAGACTGTTCAACTGCCTCCCAGCATACATAAGGGGGATTACCAACAGACCCCTGGCAGTCTTCAAGCTGGCACTGGACAAGCACCTAAAGTCGGTTCCTGACCAGCTGGGCTGTGGTTTGTACGTTGGTTTGCGTGCAGCCAGCAGCAACAGCCTGGTTGATCAGGCTCTGATCCACCAGGAGGCCTGTTCACAGACCGGGCCGCGGGGGCGTTGACCCCCGGAAGTCTCTCCAGGTAAACTCTCCAGAGCACAAAGAGTAGTAGTAAACAGAGTAAAGTCCGAGGCGGCTACGGTGGAAACCTCTGTTCCACAAGGCACAGTACTCGCTCCCATCTTGTTCCTCATCCTCATATCTGACATAGACAGGGATATAAGCCATAGCTCACATGACACCCGAATTTGCATGACAGTGTCCTCCTTTAAAGACACTGCAAAACTCGAGGCGGACATCAACCATATATTTAAATGGGCTGCAGAAAACAACATAATGTTCAATGTAGAAAAATTTCAATTCCTCCGATTTGGAAAACGTGAGGAAATTAAAACAATATCGGAGTATAAAACAAATTCCAATCACACAATAGGGAGAAAGGACCTGGGGTCATAATGTCACAGGATCTCACTTTCGAGGACCACAAGAATTTATCTACTACATCTGCTAGAAAAATGACAGAATGAATAATGAGAACTTTCAAAACTAGGGATCGTTTGTTCTATCTAGGCTGGAATATTGCTGCACACTGACAGCACCTTTCAAGGCAGGTGAAATTGCTGACCTAGAAAATGTACCGAGAACTTTCACGGAACACATAACTGCGATAAAACACCTCAATTACTGGGAACGGTTGAAGTTCCTCAAGCTGTATTCCCTAGAACGCAGGCGGGAGAGATACATGATTATATGCACTTGGAAAATCCTAGAGGAATTAGAATCAAATTTGCACACGAAAATCACTCCCTATAAAAGCAAAAGACTCGACAGGAGATGCAACATCTTCCCAGTGAAAAGCAGGGGTGTCACTAGCACGATGAGAGACAACACAATAAGTGTCAGGGGCCCAAAACTGTTCAACTGCCTCCCAGCATACATAAGGGGGATTACCAATAGACTCCTGGCTGTCTTCAAGAAGGCGCTGGATAGGCACTTGAAGTCAGTACCTGACCAGCCGGGCTGTGGTTCGTACGTCGGTTTACGTGCGGCCAACAGTAACAGCCTGGTTGGTGAGACTGATCCACCATGAGGCCTGGTCTCAGACTGGGCCGCGGGGGCGTTGACCCTTGAAACCCTCTCCATGTAAACTCCAGATAAACCCCAGGTTATCTTGGCTGGATGATACTCCCTACCCCTGGTTATCCTGAGTGGCTGACCTTCATTACCCTGGGTTGTCCTGGCTGGATAACACTCCTTATCCCAAGTTATTTTGGGTGGATAACGCTCCCTACCCCGGATATTCCTGGGTGGCTAATGCTCTCTGCCCCGGATTATCCTGGGTGGCTAACGCTCCTGCTCAGGATTATCCTGGCTGGATAACACTTCCTACCCCAGGCTTAAAATACCACAAAACTTATCTTATCCTTTTGTGATTTGAGGATAAAATTATCTGATAATAACGAAATTAGCATCATTATCTTACATCTGGCAGCGCTGGTGTCATTGTAACACTTAAAAACGTGTATTTTCAAACGCCCGACAAAATATTTTGAGACTGGGTTAATTTCCCCGTCCTTTTTCAGAGTTAAATATGTTGTATTATATATTTACCAAGTATTAAAGTTAGTTGATATGATGATGGTTCAGAGTATACTTGAAATATATCCAAATTTACTACTATACCTATAAATATATTAGAGAATTATTTTTATTTTTTCCAGACTAAGATGGGTGATCTTGAAGCTGCGTCTGAGGAATTCAGAAATGGTCCTGACCAGGTAAAGATTTTTTTTTTATTATTTTTGAGTGCTTGGATAGTTAATGGGGTTTAAATTCTATGTGCTATACGAGGGTCATTAAGACTGGTTGGTTAAGTGGGTTACGATACTATACTACACTAGGGTCATTAAAGGTTGTTGGTCGAATAATGGTGTTTGAAGTCAATTTACTACTCTAGGGTCATTAAAGGTCGTAGATTGGTTAGGTAATGGTTGGTTAATGAGGTTCACAATCTGTTTACTGCAAAATGGTCATTAAGGCTTCATTTCACATGTTCAACACAAGCCAAGAATACTTTTTATGTCTTAAATAAGGTTGAAAGTTATAAGAGAACCAACCCCAAGTTAAGGCAAATAGAAATAAGATAAGAATTTCAAGACTGGAGACGTCGAGGTCTACAATAAAGACAAGTTTTCACTTATCAACTTGTCAGTTTTCCAAAACTTTTAAACAAAATTTGACAGACAAAAACATGATGGGATCCTGACACTGGGAATTCTTCCACACTTGTCCAATCTATAGACACGACCTACTTCCACTAGTGGATTTGCCCACTGGAGACCCCGCTTACCACTGCTCCATGTTGAGGTACAGTCACTGGTTTCATTATGTGCCTCTGTAATGTTGAGGTACAGTCCCTGGTCTCATTATGTGCCTCTGTAATATTGAGGTACAATCCCTGGTCTCATTATGTGCCTCTGTAATGTTGAGGTACAATCCCTGGTCCAGTTATGTGCCTCTGTAATGTTGAGGTACAGTCCTTGGTCCAGTTATGTGCTTCTGTAATGTTGAGGTACAGTCCTTGGTCCAGTTATGTGTCTCAGTAATGTTGAGGTACAATCCTTGGTCCAGTTATGTGTCTCAGTAATGTTGAGGTACAATCCTTGGTCCAGTTATGTGTCTCAGTAATGTTGAGGTACAGTACTTGGTCCAGTTATGTGTCTCAGTAATGTTGAGGTACAATCCTTGGTCCAGTTATGTGTCTCAGTAATGATGAGGTACAGTACTTGGTCCAGTTATGTGTCTCAGTAATGTTGAGGTACAATCCTTGGTCCAGTTATGTGTCTCAGTAATGTTGAGGTACAGTACTTGGTCCAGTTATGTGTCTCAGTAATGTTGAGGTACAATCCTTGGTCCAGTTATGTGTCTCAGTAATGTTGAGGTACAATCCTTGGTCCAGTTATGTGCCTCTGTAATGTTGAGGTACAGTCCTTGGTCCAGTTATGTGTCTCAGTAATGTTGAGGTACAGTACTTGGTCCAGTTATGTGCCTCTGTAATGTTGAGGTACAATCCTTGGTCCAGTTATGTGCCTCAGTAATGTTGAGGTACAGTACTTGGTCCAGTTATGTGTCTCAGTAATGTTGAGGTACAGTACTTGGTCCAGTTATGTGTCTCAGTAATGTTGAGGTACAGTACTTGGTCCAGTTATGTGTCTCAGTAATGTTGAGGTACAGTCCTTGGTCCAGTTATGTGTCTCAGTAATGTTGAGGTTCACTACTTGGTCCAGTTATGTGCCTCTGTAATGTTGAGGTACAGTCCTTGGTCCAGTTATGTGTCTCAGTAATGTTGAGGTACAGTACTTGGTCCAGTTATGTGCCTCTGTAATGTTGAGGTACAATCCTTGGTCCAGTTATGTGTCTCAGAAATGTTGAGGTACAGTCCTTGGTCCAGTTATGTGTCTCAGAAATGTTGAGGTACAGTACTTGGTCCAGTTATGTGTCTCAGTAATATTGAGGTACAATCCTTGGTCCAGTTATGTGTCTCAGTAATGTTGAGGTACAGTACTTGGTCCAGTTATGTGTCTCAGTAATGTTGAGGTACAGTACTTGGTCCAGTTATGTGTCTCAGTAATGTTGAGGTACAATCCTTGGTCCAGTTATGTGTCTCAGTAATGTTGAGGTACAGTACTTGGTCCAGTTATGTGTCTCAGTAATGTTGAGGTACAATCCTTGGTCCAGTTATGTGTCTCAGTAATGTTGAGGTACAGTCCTTGGTCTAGTTATGTGCCTCTGTAATACTGAGGTACAATCCTTAGTCCAGGTATGTGTCTCAGTAATGTTGAGGTACAGTACTTGGTCCAGTTATGTGTCTCAGTAATGTTGAGGTACAGTACTTGGTCAAGTTATGTGTCTCAGTAATGTTGAGGTACAGTACTTGGTCCAGTTATGTGTCTCAGTAATGTTGAGGTACAATCCTTGGTCTAGTTATGTGTCTCAGTAATGTTGAGGTACAGTACTTGGTCCAGTTATGTGTCTCAGTAATGTTGAGGTACAATCCTTGGTCCAGTTATGTGTCTCAGTAATGTTGAGGTACAGTACTTGGTCCAGTTATGTGTCTCAGTAATGTTGAGGTACAATCCTTGGTCCAGTTATGTGTCTCAGTAATGTTGAGGTAAAATCCTTGGTCCAGTTATGTGTCTCAGTATTGTTGAGGTACAGTACTTGGTCCAGTTATGTGTCTCAGTAAAGTTGAGGTACAATCCTTGGTCCAGTTATGTGTCTCAGTAATGTTGAGATACAATCTTTGGTCCAGTTATGTGTCTCAGTAATGTTGAGGTACAATCCTTGGTCCAGTTATGTGTCTCAGTAATGTTGAGGTACAGTACTTGGTCCAGTTATGTGTCTCAGTAATGTTGAGGTACAATCCTTGGTCCAGTTATGTGTCTCAGTAATGTTGAGATACAATCCTTGGTCCAGTTATGTGTCTCAGTAATGTTGAGGTACAATCCTTGGTCCAGTTATGTGTCTCAGTAATGTTGAGGTACAGTACTTGGTCCAGTTATGTGTCTCAGTAATGTTGAGGTACAATCCTTGGTCCAGTTATGTGTCTCAGTAATGTTGAGGTACAGTCCTTGGTCCAGTTATGTGCCTCTGTAATGTTGAGGTACAGTCCTTGGTCCAGTTATGTGCCTCTGTAATGTTGAGGTAAAGTACTTGGTCCAGTTATGTGCCTCAGTAATGTTGAGGTACAGTCCTTGGTCCAGTTATGTGTCTCAGTAATGTTGAGGTACAATCCTTGGTCCAGTTATGTGTCTCAGTAATGTTGAGGTACAGTACTTGGTCCAGTTATGTGCCTCAGTAATGTTGAGGTACAGTCCTTGGTCCAGTTATGTGTTTCAGTAATGTTGAGGTACAATCCTTGGTCCAGTTATGTGTCTCAGTAATATTGAGGTACAATCCTTGGTCCAGTTATGTGTCTCAGTAATGTTGAGGTACAGTACTTGGTCCAGTTATGTGCCTCAGTAATGTTGAGGTACAGTCCTTGGTCCAGTTATGTGTCTCAGTAATATTAAGGTACAATCCTTGGTCCAGTTATGTGTCTCAGTAATATTGAGGTACAATCCTTGGTCCAGTTATGTGTCTCAGTAGTGTTGAGGTACAGTCCTTGGTCCAGTTATGTGTCTCAGTAATGTTGAGGTACAGTACTTGGTCCAGTTATGTGTCTCAGTAATGTTGAGGTACAATCCTTGGTCCAGTTATATGCCTCTGTAATGTTGAGGTACAATCCTTGGTCCAGTTATGTGTCTCAGTAATGTTGAGGTACAGTACTTGGTCCAGTTATGTGCCTCTGTAATGTTGAGGTACAGTATTTGGTCCAGTTATGTGTCTCAGTAATGTTGAGGTACAGTACTTGGTCCAGTTATGTGTCTCAGTAATGTTGAGGTACAGTCCTTGGTCCAGTTATGTGTCTCAGTAATATTGAGGTACAGTACTTGGTCCAGTTATGTGTCTCAGTAATGTTGAGGTACAGTACTTGGTCCAGTTATGTGTCTCAGTAATATTGAGGTACAGTACTTGGTCCAGTTATGTGTCTCAGTAATATTGAGGTACAGTACTTGGTCCAGTTATGTGTCTCAGTAATGTTGAAGTACAATCCTTGTTCCAGTTATGTGTCTCAGTAATATTGAGGTACAATTCTTGGTCCAGTTATGTGTCTCAGTAATATTGAGGTACAGTCCTTGGTCCAGTTATGTGTCTCAGTAATGTTGAGGTACAATCCTTGGTACAGTTATGTGTCTCAGTAATGTTGAGGTACAATCCTTGGTCCAGTTATGTGTCTCAGTAATGTTGAGGTACAGTACTTGGTCCAGTTATGTGCCTCAGTAATGTTGAGGTACAATCCTTGGTCCAGTTATGTGTCTCAGTAATATTGAGGTACAATCCTTGGTCCAGTTATGTGTCTCAGTAATGTTGAGGTACAGTACTTGGTCCAGTTATGTGTCTCAGTAATGTTGAGGTACAATCCTTGGTCCAGTTATGTGTCTCAGTAATGTTGAGGTACAATCCTTGGTCCAGTTATGTGTCTCAGTAATGTTGAGGTACAGTACTTGGTCCAGTTATGTGTCTCAGTAATGTTGAGGTACAGTACTTGGTCCAGTTATGTGTCTCAGTAATGTTGAGGTACAGTACTTGGTCCAGTTATGTGTCTCAGTAATGTTGAGGTACAGTACTTGGTCCAGTTATGTGTCTCAGTAATGTTGAGGTACAATCCTTGGTCCAGTTATGTGTCTCAGTAATGTTGAGGTACAATCCTTGGTCCAGTTATGTGTCTCAGTAATGTTGAGGTACAATCCTTGGTCCAGTTATGTGTCTCAGTAATGTTGAGGTACAATCCTTGGTCCAGTTATGTGTCTCAGTAATGTTGAGGTACAGTCCTTGGTCCAGTTATGTGTCTCAGTAATGTTGAGGTACAGTACTTGGTTCAGTTATGTGTCTCAGTAATGTTGAGGTACAGTACTTGGTCCAGTTATGTGTCTCAGTAATGTTGAGGTACAATCCTTGGTCCAGTTATGTGTCTCAGTAATGTTGAGGTACAATCCTTGGTCCAGTTATGTGTCTCAGTAATGTTGAGGTACAGTACTTGGTCCAGTTATGTGTCTCAGTAATGTTGAGGTACAATCCTTGGTCCAGTTATGTGTCTCAGTAATGTTGAGGTACAGTACTTGGTCCAGTTATGTGTCTCAGTAATATTGAGGTACAATCCTTGGTCCAGTTATGTGTCTCAGTAATGTTGAGGTACAGTACTTGGTCCAGTTATGTGTCTCAGTAATGTTGAGGTACAATCCTTGGTCCAGTTATGTGTCTCAGTAATGTTGAGGTACAATCCTTGGTCCAGTTATGTGTCTCAGTAATGTTGAGGTACAATCCTTGGTCCAGTTATGTGTCTCAGTAATGTTGAGGTACAGTACTTGGTCCAGTTATGTGTCTCAGTAATGTTGAGGTACAGTACTTGGTCCAGTTATGTGTCTCAGTAATGTTGAGGTACAGTACTTGGTCCAGTTATGTGTCTCAGTAATGTTGAGGTACAATCCTTGGTCCAGTTATGTGTCTCAGTAATGTTGAGGTACAATCCTTGGTCCAGTTATGTGTCTCAGTAATGTTGAGGTACAATCCTTAGTCCAGTTATGTGTCTCAGTAATGTTGAGGTACAATCCTTGGTCCAGTTATGTGTCTCAGTAATGTTGAGGTACAGTCCTTGGTCCAGTTATGTGTCTCAGTAATGTTGAGGTACAGTACTTGGTTCAGTTATGTGTCTCAGTAATGTTGAGGTACAGTACTTGGTCCAGTTATGTGTCTCAGTAATGTTGAGGTACAATCCTTGGTCCAGTTATGTGTCTCAGTAATGTTGAGGTACAATCCAAGGTCCAGTTATGTGTCTCAGTAATGTTGAGGTACAGTACTTGGTCCAGTTATGTGTCTCAGTAATGTTGAGGTACAATCCTTGGTCCAGTTATGTGTCTCAGTAATGTTGAGGTACAGTACTTGGTCCAGTTATGTGTCTCAGTAATATTGAGGTACAATCCTTGGTCCAGTTATGTATCTCAGTAATGTTGAGGTGCAGTACTTGGTCCAGTTATGTGTCTCAGTAATATTGAGGTACAATCCTTGGTCCAGTTATGTGTCTCAGTAATGTTGAGGTACAGTACTTGGTCCAGTTATGTGTCTCAGTAATGTTGAGGTACAGTACTTGGTCCAGTTATGTGTCTCAGTAATGTTGAGGTACAATCCTTGGTCCAGTTATGTGTCTCAGTAATGTTGAGGTACAGTACTTGGTCCAGTTATGTGTCTCAGTAATGTTGAGGTACAATCCTTGGTCCAGTTATGTGTCTCAGTAATGTTGAGGTACAGTCCTTGGTCTAGTTATGTGCCTCTGTAATATTGAGGTACAATCCTTAGTCCAGTTATGTGTCTCAGTAATGTTGAGGTACAGTACTTGGTCCAGTTATGTGTCTCAGTAATGTTGAGGTACAGTACTTGGTCCAGTTATGTGTCTCAGTAATGTTGAGGTACAGTACTTGGTCAAGTTATGTGTCTCAGTAATGTTGAGGTACAGTACTTGGTCCAGTTATGTGTCTCAGTAATGTTGAGGTACAATCCTTGGTCTAGTTATGTGTCTCAGTAATGTTGAGGTACAGTACTTGGTCCAGTTATGTGTCTCAGTAATGTTGAGGTACAATCCTTGGTCCAGTTATGTGTCTCAGTAATGTTGAGGTACAGTACTTGGTCCAGTTATGTGTCTCAGTAATGTTGAGGTACAATCCTTGGTCCAGTTATGTGTCTCAGTAATGTTGAGGTAAAATCCTTGGTCCAGTTATGTGTCTCAGTATTGTTGAGGTACAGTACTTGGTCCAGTTATGTGTCTCAGTAAAGTTGAGGTACAATCCTTGGTCCAGTTATGTGTCTCAGTAATGTTGAGATACAATCTTTGGTCCAGTTATGTGTCTCAGTAATGTTGAGGTACAATCCTTGGTCCAGTTATGTGTCTCAGTAATGTTGAGGTACAGTACTTGGTCCAGTTATGTGTCTCAGTAATGTTGAGGTACAATCCTTGGTCCAGTTATGTGTCTCAGTAATGTTGAGATACAATCTTTGGTCCAGTTATGTGTCTCAGTAATGTTGAGGTACAATCCTTGGTCCAGTTATGTGTCTCAGTAATGTTGAGGTACAGTACTTGGTCCAGTTATGTGTCTCAGTAATGTTGAGGTACAATCCTTGGTCCAGTTATGTGTCTCAGTAATGTTGAGGTACAGTCCTTGGTCCAGTTATGTGCCTCTGTAATGTTGAGGTACAGTACTTGGTCCAGTTATGTGCCTCAGTAATGTTGAGGTACAGTCCTTGGTCCAGTTATGTGTCTCAGTAATGTTGAGGTACAATCCTTGGTCCAGTTATGTGTCTCAGTAATGTTGAGGTACAGTACTTGGTCCAGTTATGTGCCTCAGTAATGTTGAGGTACAGTCCTTGGTCCAGTTATGTGTTTCAGTAATGTTGAGGTACAATCCTTGGTCCAGTTATGTGTCTCAGTAATATTGAGGTACAATCCTTGGTCCAGTTATGTGTCTCAGTAATGTTGAGGTACAGTACTTGGTCCAGTTATGTGCCTCAGTAATGTTGAGGTACAGTCCTTGGTCCAGTTATGTGTCTCAGTAATATTAAGGTACAATCCTTGGTCCAGTTATGTGTCTCAGTAATATTGAGGTACAATCCTTGGTCCAGTTATGTGTCTCAGTAATATTGAGGTACAGTACTTGGTCCAGTTATGTGTCTCAGTAATATTGAGGTACAGTACTTGGTCCAGTTATGTGTCTCAGTAATGTTGAGGTACAATCCTTGGTCCAGTTATGTGCCTCTGTAATGTTGAGGTACAATCCTTGGTCCAGTTATGTGTCTCAGTAATGTTGAGGTACAGTACTTGGTCCAGTTATGTGCCTCTGTAATGTTGAGGTACAGTATTTGGTCCAGTTATGTGTCTCAGTAATGTTGAGGTACAGTACTTGGTCCAGTTATGTGTCTCAGTAATGTTGAGGTACAGTCCTTGGTCCAGTTATGTGTCTCAGTAATATTGAGGTACAGTACTTGGTCCAGTTATGTGTCTCAGTAATGTTGAGGTACAGTACTTGGTCCAGTTATGTGTCTCAGTAATATTGAGGTACAGTACTTGGTCCAGTTATGTGTCTCAGTAATATTGAGGTACAGTACTTGGTCCAGTTATGTGTCTCAGTAATGTTGAGGTACAATCCTTGTTCCAGTTATGTGTCTCAGTAATATTGAGGTACAATTCTTGGTCCAGTTATGTGTCTCAGTAATATTGAGGTACAGTCCTTGGTCCAGTTATGTGTCTCAGTAATGTTGAGGTACAATCCTTGGTACAGTTATGTGTCTCAGTAATGTTGAGGTACAATCCTTGGTCCAGTTATGTGTCTCAGTAATGTTGAGGTACAGTACTTGGTCCAGTTATGTGCCTCAGTAATGTTGAGGTACAATCCTTGGTCCAGTTATGTGTCTCAGTAATATTGAGGTACAATCCTTGGTCCAGTTATGTGTCTCAGTAATGTTGAGGTACAGTACTTGGTCCAGTTATGTGTCTCAGTAATGTTGAGGTACAATCCTTGGTCCAGTTATGTGTCTCAGTAATGTTGAGGTACAATCCTTGGTCCAGTTATGTGTCTCAGTAATGCTGAGGTACAGTACTTGGTCCAGTTATGTGTCTCAGTAATGTTGAGGTACAATCCTTGGTCCAGTTATGTGTCTCAGTAATGTTGAGGTACAATCCTTGGTCCAGTTATGTGTCTCAGTAATGTTGAGGTACAATCCTTGGTCCAGTTATGTGTCTCAGTAATGTTGAGGTACAGTACTTGGTCCAGTTATGTGTCTCAGTAATGTTGAGGTACAGTACTTGGTCCAGTTATGTGTCTCAGTAATGTTGAGGTACAGTACTTGGTCCAGTTATGTGTCTCAGTAATGTTGAGGTACAATCCTTGGTCCAGTTATGTGTCTCAGTAATGTTGAGGTACAATCCTTGGTCCAGTTATGTGTCTCAGTAATGTTGAGGTACAGTACTTGGTCCAGTTATGTGTCTCAGTAATGTTGAGGTACAATCCTTGGTCCAGTTATGTGTCTCAGTAATGTTGAGGTACAATCCTTGGTCCAGTTATGTGTCTCAGTAATGTTGAGGTACAGTCCTTGGTCCAGTTATGTGTCTCAGTAATGTTGAGGTACAGTACTTGGTTCAGTTATGTGTCTCAGTAATGTTGAGGTACAGTACTTGGTCCAGTTATGTGTCTCAGTAATGTTGAGGTACAATCCTTGGTCCAGTTATGTGTCTCAGTAATGTTGAGGTACAATCCTTGGTCCAGTTATGTGTCTCAGTAATGTTGAGGTACAGTACTTGGTCCAGTTATGTGTCTCAGTAATGTTGAGGTACAATCCTTGGTCCAGTTATGTGTCTCAGTAATGTTGAGGTACAATCCTTGGTCCAGTTATGTGTCTCAGTAATGTTGAGGTACAGTACTTGGTCCAGTTATGTGTCTCAGTAATGTTGAGGTACAATCCTTGGTCCAGTTATGTGTCTCAGTAATGTTGAGGTACAATCCTTGGTCCAGTTATGTGTCTCAGTAATGTTGAGGTACAATCCTTGGTCCAGTTATGTGTCTCAGTAATGTTGAGGTACAGTCCTTGGTCCAGTTATGTGTCTCAGTAATGTTGAGGTACAGTACTTGGTCCAGTTATGTGTCTCAGTAATGTTGAGGTACACTCCTTGGTCCAGTTATGTGTCTCAGTAATGTTGAGATACAGTACTTGGTCCAGTTATGTGTCTCAGTAATGTTGAGGTACAGTACTTGGTCCAGTTATGTGTCTCAGTAATGTTGAGGTACAGTACTTGGTTCAGTTATGTGTCTCAGTAATGTTGAGGTACAGTACTTGGTCCAGTTATGTGTCTCAGTAATGTTGAGGTACAATCCTTGGTCCAGTTATGTGTCTCAGTAATGTTGAGGTACAATCCTTGGTCCAGTTATGTGTCTCAGTAATGTTGAGGTACAGTACTTGGTCCAGTTATGTGTCTCAGTAATGTTGAGGTACAATCCTTGGTCCAGTTATGTGTCTCAGTAATGTTGAGGTACAATCCTTGGTCCAGTTATGTGTCTCAGTAATGTTGAGGTACAGTACTTGGTCCAGTTATGTGTCTCAGTAATGTTGAGGTACAATCCTTGGTCCAGTTATGTGTCTCAGTAATGTTGAGGTACAATCCTTGGTCCAGTTATGTGTCTCAGTAATGTTGAGGTACAATCCTTGGTCCAGTTATGTGTCTCAGTAATGTTGAGGTACAGTCCTTGGTCCAGTTATGTGTCTCAGTAATGTTGAGGTACAGTACTTGGTCCAGTTATGTGTCTCAGTAATGTTGAGGTACACTCCTTGGTCCAGTTATGTGTCTCAGTAATGTTGAGATACAGTACTTGGTCCAGTTATGTGTCTCAGTAATGTTGAGGTACAGTACTTGGTCCAGTTATGTGTCTCAGTAATGTTGAGGTACAATTCTTGGTCCAGTTATGTGTCTCAGTAATGTTGAGGTATAATCCTTGGTCCAGTTATGTGTCTCAGTAATGTTGAGGTACAGTCCTTGGTCCAGTTATGTGCCTCTGTAATGCTGAGGTACAGTACTTGGTCCAGTTATGTGCCTCTGTAATGCTGAGGTACAGTACTTGGTCCAGTTATGTGCCTCTGTAATGCTGAGGTACAGTACTTGGTCCAGTTATGTGCCTCTGTAATGCTGAGGTACAGTACTTGGTCCAGTTATGTGCCTCTGTAATGCTGAGGTACAGTACTTGGTCCAGTTATGTGTCTCAGTAATGTTGAGGTACAATCCTTGGTCCAGTTATGTGTCTCAGTAATGATGAGGTACAGTACTTGGTCCAGTTATGTGTCTCAGTAATGTTGAGGTACAATCCTTGGTCCAGTTATGTGTCTCAGTAATGTTGAGGTACAGTACTTGGTCCAGTTATGTGTCTCAGTAATGTTGAGGTACAATCCTTGGTCCAGTTATGTGTCTCAGTAATGTTGAGGTATAATCCTTGGTCCAGTTATGTGTCTCAGTAATGTTGAGGTACAGTCCTTGGTCCAGTTATGTGCCTCTGTAATGCTGAGGTACAGTACTTGGTCCAGTTATGTGCCTCTGTAATGCTGAGGTACAGTACTTGGTCCAGTTATGTGCCTCTGTAATGCTGAGGTACAGTACTTGGTCCAGTTATGTGCCTCTGTAATGCTGAGGTACAGTACTTGGTCCAGTTATGTGCCTCTGTAATGCTGAGGTACAGTACTTGGTCTAGTTATGTGCCTCTGTAATGCTGAGGTACAGTCCTTGGTCCAGTTATGTGCCTCTGTAATGTTGAGGTACAGTACTTGGTCCAGTTATGTGCCTCTGTAATGTTGAGGTACAGTACTTGGTCCAGTTATGTGCCTCTGTAATGTTGAGGTACAGTCCTTGGTCCAGTTACGTGCCTCTGTAATGTTGAGGTACAGTACTTGGTCCAGTTATGTGCCTCTGTAATGCTGAGGTACAGTCCTTGGTCCAGTTATGTGCCTCTGTAATGCTGAGGTACAGTACTTGGTCCAGTTATGTGCCTCTGTAATGTTGAGGTACAGTACTTGGTCCAGTTATGTGCCTCTCTAATGCTGAGGTACAGTACTTGGTCCAGTTATGTGCCTCAGTAATGTTGAGGTACAGTCCTTGGTCCAGTTATGTGTCTCAGTAATATTGAGGTACAATCCTTGGTCCAGTTATGTGTCTCAATAATGTTGAGGTACAACCCTTGGTCCAGTTATGTGTCTCAGTAATATTGAGGTACAGTACTTGGTCCAGTTATGTGTCTCAGTAATGTTGAGGTACAATACTTGGTCCAATATGTGTCTCAGTAATGTTGAGGTACAATACTTGGTCCAGTTATGTGCCTCTGTAATGCTCATGTACAGTACTTGATCCAGTTATGTGCCTCTGTAATGCTGAGGTACAGTCCTTGGACTGTATTTAACTTCATTACCTAACAGAATACTCCATTCTACTGATTACACAGCAACACAGTAAATGACCACATGACCTGTCTTTGTAATACTCATTTGTGCTAAATTGTTATCTGTTTACAATAATGTTTTACTACTGAATACATCATTGCTTAGTTAATCTTAAGTTAATTTTAAGCCTGCCAGTAATGCTATGCATACAAGGGCTTTGGTATGCTGCATTTAACTGTATTCTTTTGTACTTCTCTGTATCATGTTCAAATAAATAAAGAAATAAATAAATTAATAAATAAATTATGTACTCACCTATTTTTGGTTGCAGTGGTTGATCCGTAACTCCTGGCCCCACCTCTTCACTAGTCGTTACTAGGTCCACTCTCTCCCTGCACCATTAGCTTTAAAACATCAAAATGGTATACAATACCGACAGGTTGTTAGGTAAGACACATATGCAACAGTTAGACAACTTTATTCCGAAACGTTTCGCCTACACAGTAGGCTTCTTCAGTCGAATACAGAAAGTAGGCAGGAACAGTAGAGAAGTGAAGACGATGTAATCAGTCCATCACCCTTAAAGTCGTAGAATTTGAGGTTGTCAGTCCCTCGGCCTGGAGAAGTTCAGTTCCATAGTCAGGAACTATCGATAGATAGTTCCTGACTATGGAACTGAACTTCTCCAGGCCGAGGGACTGACAACCTCAAATTCTACGACTTTAAGGGTGATGGACTGATTACATCGTCTTCACTTCTCTACTGTTCCTGCCTACTTTCTGTATTCGACTGAAGAAGCCTACTGTGTAGGCGAAACGTTTCGGAATAAAGTTGTCTAACTGTTGCATATGTGTCTTACCTAACCACCATTAGCTTTATCGTATCTTTTCTTAAAGCTATGTATGGATCCTGCCTCCACTACATCACTCTCCAGATTGTTCTTCTTCCTAATAACTATATGACTGAAGAAATACTTTCTAACATCCTTTACCTGGAGTTTACCTGGAGAGAATTCCAGGGGTCAACGCCCCCGCGGCCCGGTCTGTGACTATGTCTCCTGGTGGATCAGAGCCTGATCTGAGTTTTTATCTTCCAGTTGTGTACTCACCTAGTTGTACTCACCTAGTTGTACTCACCTAGTTGTACTCACCAAGTTGTACTCACCTAGTTGAGGTTGCAGGGGTCGAGTCCAAGCTCCTGGCCCTCACCTCTTCACTGGTCGCTACTAGGTCACTCTCCCTGAACCTTGAGCTTCATCATACCTCTGCTTAAAGCTATGTATGGATCCTGAGTCCACTACATCGCTTCCCAAACTATTCCACTTCCTGACTACTCTGTGGCTGAAGAAATACTTCCTAACATCCCTGTGATTCATCTGAGTCTTCAACTTCCAACTGTGTCACCTTGTTGCTGTGTCCAATTTCTGGAACATTCTCTCTCTGTCCACCTTGTCAATTCCTCTCAGTATTTTATATGCCGTTATCATATCCCACCTATCTCTCCTGTCCTCCAGTGTCGTCAGGTCGATTTTCCTTAACCTCTCCTCGTAGGACATACCCCTTAGCTCTGGGACTAGTCTTGTTGCAAACCTTTGCATTTTCTCTAATTTCTTAACTTACCTGGAGTATACCTGGAGAGGGTTTCGGGGGTGAACGCCCCCGCGGCTCAGTCTGGGACCAGGCCTCGTGGTGGATCAAGGGTTGATCAACCAGGTTGTTACTGCTGGCAGCGCGCAAACTGACGTACGAACCACAGCCTGGCTGGTCAGGTACTGACTTTAGGTGCCTGTCCAGTACCTTCTTGAAGACAGCCAGGGGGCTGTTGGTAATCCCACTTATGTACGCTGGGAGGCAGTTGAACAGTCTTGGGCCCCCGACACTTATTGTGTTGTCTAGTCTTTTGCTTTCATAGGGAGTAATTTTCGTGTGCAGGTTTGGTACTAATCCCTCTAGATGTGTGAACTAAGTGCACCAGCAATCGACCTGCGGGACACATAATATTGCTGCTCTTGTAGTCTCAGGTTAACCTTAAGCTTACCCGAAATACTCTGTATGTATATAACCAAGTGGCACCCATTCCTGCATCTAGACCAGTGTCAGTAGGCAAAGTGTATAGCAGGCAAAGTCATGGAGAAGATTATCCGGAGGAGAGTGGTGGAACACCTGGAACGGAACAAGATTATAAACGACAATCAGCACGGATTTATGAAAGGCAAATCCTGTGTCACAAACCTACTGGAGTTTTATGATAAAGTAACAGTTAGTCGAAAAGTTAGACACGAGAGAGAGGGGTGGGTTGATTGTATCTTCATGGACTGCAAGAAGGCCTTCGACACAGTTCGTCACAAGAGATTAATGCAGAAGCTAGGGGATCAGGCACTTATAACAGGAAGGGCACTGCAATGGATCAGAAAATACCTGACAGGGAGGCAACAACGAGTCATGGTACGTGATAAGGTATCACAATGGGCACCTGTGACGAGCGAGGTCCCACAGGGGTCGGTCCTAGGACCAGTGCTATTTCTAGCTTATGTGAACGATGTGATGAAAGGGTTAGACTCAGAAATGTCCCTGTTCGCAGATGAAGTGAAGTTAATGAGGAGAATTAAATGAGATGAGGATCAGGTAGGACTTCAAAGAGACCTGGACAGGCTGGACACGTGGTCCAGCAACTAGCTTCTCGAATTTAACCCCGCCAAATGCAAAGTCATGAATATCGATGAAGGACAAAGAAGACCGCAGATGGAGTATAGGCTAGGTGGCTAAAGACTGCAAACCTCTTTCAAGGAGAAAGGTCTTGGGGTGAGTATAACACCGAGCATGTCTCCGGAAGCACACATCAGCCAGATAACTGTTGCAGCATATGGGCGCCTGGCAAACCTGAGAATAACGTTCCGATACCTTAGTAAGGAATCGTTCAAGACAATGTACACCGTGTACGTCAGACCCATACTGGAGTATCCAGCACCTGTTTGGAACCCGCATTTGATCAAGCACGTCAAGAGATTAGAGAAGTACAAAGGTTTGCGACAAGGTTAGCTCCAGAGCTAAGGGAAATGTCCTACGAAGAAAGGTTAAAGGAAATCGGCCTGACGACACTGGAGGACAGGAGGGTTAGGGGAGGCATGATAACGACATACAAAATACTGCATGAATAGACAAGATGGACAGAGACAGGATGTTCCAGAGATGGGACACAGAAACAATGGGTCACAATTGGAAGTTGAAGACCCAGATGAGTCAAAGGGATGTTAGGAAGTATTTCTTCAGTCATAGAGTAGTCAGAAAGTGAAATAGCTTATCAAGTGGACCAAGTAGCACTTAGTGAAGAGGCGGGGCCAGGAGCTGAGTCTCGACCCCTGCAACCACAATTAGGTGAGTACAATTAGGTGAGTACGCATTGTATCATGTAAATATCGCAAACCAAGCGAAACATGATGCAAATCACCCATGGGGGTGGGGGGGGGGAGGAATAGAATGATAGCTGTAGGCCTTTCGTGTTGTAATAAATGCATTATCAGTAGCTTGCAGTGTTGTAGAAAAGAGGAGGATGTCCAGGCAAGTATGATCCAGTGAAGACGTCCCCTGGGATCATATTTGCTTGGACATCCTCCTCTTTTCTGCAATGTTGCAAGCTCCTGATGATGTGTTGATTGCAACAAGAAAGGCCTAGAGCTATCATTCTACTCCTCTCCCCCCCCCAGTGGTTATTTTGCACATTTTGTCATGTGGAAATGAACTTTGACTTATTTTCAGATCCTGCCAGCAGTGTCGAACAAGACGACTGCTGCTGACGGTGCTGTTCAATTGTTCATCACTGATGAGGAAGCCATAGCTGAGCCACCATTCTCAGTATATACCATGCTCAAGAGGAAAGCTGAGGAATATCCACAACATCCTGCCCTGGCTGTCAAGAAAGGGGGTGTTTGGAGGTTAGTGGTTAACTTTACAGGTGATGCTTCGACATAGGTGGTGCATGGAGCTAGTGGGGGGGTTATCTTGACAGGTGGTGCTTAGAGGAACGTGGTTAACTTGACAGGACACACAGTGACACACAGTAACACACAGAAAAACACAAGGACATATAATAACAAATAGAAACACAGAAGAACACAGGGACCACAGAGACACATGGGGAAACACAGGAACGGATAGGAACACAAGAACACAAGAGACACACAGGAACACACAGGGGCACACAGAGACACACACTAAACTATAGACCAGAAGGATCTTGGGGGTGAGTCACACAGCAACACAGAGACATACAGCAACACACAGAGTCACACTGGGGTGGAAGAGTGGCACTGCTCATCGAAAACCGATGGCATTTTGATGAGCTGGAGAGAGGAGACAGAGGTGAAGCAAGAGACTACATAATAGGAATACAGTCTGTAGTTCCCAAGGTGGTAATTGCAGTGATGTATAACCCACCACAAAACAGCAGGAGGCCAAGGCAAGAGTATGGTGAGAGTAATAGAGCGATGGCTGACACACTCGCTGAGGTAGCCAGAAGGGCTCATGCAAGCAGGGAAAAGCTACTGATCATGGATGACTTCAACCACGAGGAAATCGACTGGGAGGACCTGGGGCCACATGGGGGCCAAGATACATGGAGGGCTAAGATGATGGAGGTGGTGCTGGAAAACCTCATGTATCAACACTTAAGAGACACTACCAGAGAGAGAGGAGATGATGAACCAGCAAGACTGGACCTAGTATTCACATTGAGTATTGCAGATATTGAGGACATCACATATGAGAGACCCCTCAGGGCCAGAGATCATAGTAGAGTTACAAGTGGAGAGGGAAGCAGGAAGGGTAGGACGAATGAAGCCAGACTACAAGAGAGGGGGACTATACAGGCAAGAAGAATTTCCTACACAGGGTTAAGTAGGACAGAGAACTGATAGGGAAGTCAATAAACGAGATGATGGAATATGTGACAACAATATGCAAGGAAGCTGAGGAGAGGTTTGTGGTACTGCCAGCCAGGACACAACCCTCATCACCCACCGGCACCACCACAACACACGACAGACAACAACAAATATGGCCGCCGTCACAGTCCAAGATAACTCCTTCCCAGTATTTGATGTCAGAAATAGCTAAACTCTTTACGATTCAGAACCAAACGATCACCAAACTAACTCAAGAAATGCAGGAACTAAAAGCTAGCAATGCAGATTACCTCAACAAGATCACTGCTCTTGAACATAAACTAGACACTCTGGAACAACAAAGCAACACCCACACCCAGTCCCTAGACACCATCAACACTCTAAAAGACCAAGTCACCCTACTTACTACCAACATTACAGAGGAAAGATCAAGAGTGAACCAACAACTTGCCAATGTCATAACCAACTTCAAAGACCATAATGACCAACAGCAGCTATCTGACGCTGTTGTAGTTAACAGCAAACATCTCCCACCCACAGTCACCCAAGAGACCTGCATGGAGACCACCCTACAGCTTATCAAGCACCACCTTCGCCTTAACATACGTAATGATGACCTAAAGGATTGCAAACTGATGGGCTACCAAGCAGGTAAAAAAACAGTGCTGTTAAAATTCCAAACTAGCCTACAAAGAAACAACCTACTAAAAACATCTATTTCTATGAAATCTGATGTTTACGTCAATGAGTGCCTTACCAAAATAAGACAAAACCTTCTTTATCGGCTAAGAAAATTACACTATGCCCAAAAAATCCACCAGTGCTTTGTGAGGGATGGAAAAATCGCAGTTAGGAAACAGCCCACTGGGAAGAGATACTTCATCTCTACAGAACATGACCTTAAAACATTCCTAAGTGAGGCTGGACTAACAGAATCAGAGTAAAGTGCAGATAATACCCATAGTCCACCGTTAGTGTTATATTGTCATAAATTTGTTCCCCCCTAAAATTCTAATACCCCAACTACTTTTGATTGCCATTGTTGTATTCAACGACCATTCTACCTCATAATCTTAATTTGTTTAATATCTACAGAATCTATCTCCTTTTTTTACAACTTACCGCACCACCGTTCCATCTTATTTTATTATAAACTAGCCATAACTTGTCCTCAATAATTCTACCTCACTTTAAGAAATACTCAATTGCCCAATTTTATTCTAAAATCCCTATTATTGCCCAATTTTGCTTTAAACTATATTGATCAAACTTATTGTAAACTTCTTTTATTGACCATTTTATTCTAAGAAGCAAGATCACCACGCATCTAGAAACCCATCAGTTACACAACCCAGGGCAACATGGGTTTAGAACAGGTCGCTCCTGTCTGTCTCAACTATTGGACCACTACGACAAGGTCCTAAATGCACTAGAAGACAAAAAGAATGCAGATGTAATATATACAGACTTTGCAAAAACCTTCGACAAGTGTGACCATGGCGTAATAGCGCACAAAATGCGTGCTAAAGGAATAACAGGAAAAGTCGGTCGATGGATCTATAATTTCCTCACTAACAGAACACAGAGAGTAGTCGTCAACAGAGTAAAGTCCGAGGCAGCTACGGTGAAAAGCTCTGTTCCACAAGGCACAGTACTCGCTCCCATCTTGTTCCTCATCCTTATATCCGACATAGACAAGGATGTCAGCCACAGCACCGTGTCTTCCTTTGCAGATGACACCCGAATCTGCATGACAGTGTCTTCCATTGCAGACACTGCAAAGCTCCAGGCAGACATCAACCAAATCTTTCAGTGGGCTGCAGAAAACAATATGAAGTTCAACGATGAGAAATTTCAATTACTCAGATATGGTAAACATGAGGAAATTAAATCTTCATCAGAGTACAAAACAAATTCTGGCCACAAAATAGAGCGAAACACCAACGTCAAAGACCTGGGAGTGATCATGTCGGAGGATCTCACCTTCAAGGACCATAACATTGTATCAATCGCATCTGCTAGAAAAATGACAGGATGGATAATGAGAACCTTCAAAACTAGGGAGGCCAAGCCCATGATGACACTCTTCAGGTCACTTGTTCTATCTAGGCTGGAATATTGCTGCACACTAACAGCACCTTTCAAGGCAGGTGAAATTGCCGACCTAGAAAATGTACAGAGAACTTTCACGGCGCGCATAACAGAGATAAAACACCTCAATTATTGGGAGCGCTTGAGGTTCCTAAACCTGTATTCCCTGGAACGCAGGAGGGAGAGATACATGATTATATACACCTGGAAAATCCTAGAGGGACTAGTACCGAACTTGCACACGAAAATCACTCACTACGAAAGCAAAAGACTTGGCAGACGATGTACCATCCCCCCAATGAAAAGCAGGGGTGTCACTAGCACGTTAAGAGACCATACAATAAGTGTCAGGGGCCCGAGACTGTTCAACTGCCTCCCAGCACACATAAGGGGGATTACCAACAGACCCCTGGCAGTCTTCAAGCTGGCACTGGACAAGCACCTAAAGTCAGTTCCGGATCAGCCGGGCTGTGGCTCGTACGTTGGTTTGCGTGCAGCCAGCAGCAACAGCCTGGTTGATCAGGCTCTGATCCACCAGGAGGCCTGGTCTCAGACCGGGCCGCGGGGGCGTTGACCCCCGGAACTCTCTCCAGGTAAACTCCAGTATTTTCAACTACAACTTTTATATCATCCTGTCTACCATCTTAATAGCATATTATAACCAAGTCATTGCCATTTTTATTTTTATCATTTTTTTTATTATTCTTTTGCTACCTTAACTTGTGTATTTTATCCTGTCAATTTAAATCTAGTTATACTCTAATTCTTGTAAACAACTTATATAAGACCTTAGTGCAATTACAATTGAGAGTCTTGCGCCTTTTTTATATCATTAAATTAAACTCAGTTGTACTATAGTCAATACCAGATTCATTATATTAGACCATAGTGCAATTACTAGTGAGAGACTGGTGCTATTTTTAATTTGTATTTTTATATTATTAGATTAAATCTAGTTGTACTATAGCTCATTCTAGCTCAAAACATATACTCCACAAAAGTCATTATATTAGACCTTAGTGCAATTACAAGTGAGAGTCTTGTTCTATTTTAAATTTACTAGTTTATACCTAGTTGTACTTTAGTTCATTCCAGCACAACACATAGACAACATCAACTTCATTATGTGTAGTAATGACTATACTCTATATGACCAAAATACTCTAGCTATATACTTGTCCAAACTTCCCACCACTACAGATATCAGTACTAGAACTCAACACATAACTCAGGATATAAATAACCATAATTTAAACCTAGAAGATGATTGATCACGTTGACCCTGATCTAAACCTCCATAATCTGACACCCAATCAAAACCTATTGGGAGCGCTTGAGGTTCCTAAACCTGTATTCCCTAGAACGCAGGAGGGAGAGATACATGATTATATACACCTGGAAAATCCTAGAGGGACTAGTACCGAACTTGCACACGAAAATCACTCACTACGAAAGCAAAAGACTTGGCAGACGATGCACCATCCCCCCAATGAAAAGCAGGGGTGTCACTAGCACGTTAAGAGACCATACAATAAGTGTCAGGGGCCCGAGACTGTTCAACTGTCTCCCAGCACACATAAGGGGGATAACCAGCAGACCCCTGGCAGTCTTCAAGCTGGCACTGGACAAGCACCTAAAGTCAGTTCCGGATCAGCCGGGCTGTGGTTCGTACGTTGGTTTGCGTGCAGCCAGCAGCAACAGCCTGGTTGATCAGGCTCTGATCCACCAGGAGGCCTGGTCACAGACCGGGCCGCGGGGGCGTTGACCCCCGGAATTCTCTCCAGGTAAACTCCAGGTAAAGTAACTGCCTTTATTACACAGCATCACAAGCCAGCACTATCCTAAACAATGCTAAAAGTCTATCAATACTTAACTACAACATCAGGTCCTTAAGCAAACACTATGATGACCTCCTGGCACTCCTTGAATCACTAAAGACACCCTTCTCCTGCATTATTCTTACTGAGGCCTGGCTTAAGCAGGACACAATATATATCTACCCTCTACCAGGATACACAGCAATTCACAACTGCAGACCAAACCAAGTTGGGGGTGGTATTGCAATCTATTACTCTAACCAATTATCTTGTATTAGCATCACTTGCTTTAGTGATGAATATGGGGAATACATTTTTGCTAATTTTACTGTAAAAAACCTTAAGACACCTATAACAATCGGTGCCATTTACCGGATACCTCACACAAACATCCCAAATTTCAGTGAGAAATTAAAGTCACTAATAACAAACAGACAAATGAATAAGCACCACCTTCTCTTAGCTGGAGACTTCAACATCAACCTTGGCTTACTAGATGATCAGCCTGTAACTGATTTCATCAACAATATGAACAACACACTTCTCATACCAACAATAACTAAACCAACCAGGCTCACTGAGACAAGTGCAACCATAATAGACCACATATGGACCAATATACTAGCCCCCCTTAAATCAGGGATAATCACAGATAGCACTACAGACCACTACCCTACCTTCCTCTTGACAAACATTAGTAAACCACCACTTGAATACAACAAAGTCTCATTTAGACTCCATGACGAGGCCTCAATAAGGAAGTTCACAGCTGACCTAGAGATTGTTGACTGGCCTACAGAATTCTCCAAGGCCAATGGTATTGATGACTCGACAGACATTTTTCTTAACAAATTACTTAGACTATACAACAAACATTGTCCTATAAAAACGAAACAGATCACAAACAAACGGTTTAGTTGTGCATGGCTAACCAGCATCATTCTGAAATCCATTGACAAGAAACACCAATATGAAAAGCAATATAGACAGGGCTTAATACACAAAGATATTCTTAAACACTATTCATCAGTTCTCACCAAAGTAATAAAGAAAGCCAAACAACTATACTACTCCAGTAGATTCACAGACACTAGAGGAGATATAAAAAAGACCTGGAAAACACTCTCTCAGATTCTAGAGACCCACAAACTGAAAAAAAACAAGAATATTGTCCTAACTAAACCTAATGAAACACCACTACATCCCACTGACACAGCTAACAAGATAAACGACTTCTTCTCAACCATAGGATCTAATCTCGCCAATAAAATCCCACATACCAATGCCCATGCCGGAGACTACCTAGATGGGAATTTCCCAAATTCCTTCTATCTTGCACCAACTGAGCCCTCGGAAGTCACCGAGATTATAAAGTCACTTAAAAACAACTCAGGGAATCTGTCTAATGTCCCACCATTACTGTACAAGCGAGTGGCCCATATCCTTTCGCATGCTATTTCATTACTTTTTAACAAGTCACTAGAAACTAGCACCTTCCCGAAACTACTCAAGATGGCAAGGGTTGTGATGAATGGTTTGAAAACCGACAAGTTGAAGATTGATACACTTATGCAGCATATGGAAATCTTTATTCAGGAAACGTTTCGCCACACAGTGGCTTCATCAGTCCAATACAAAGAGGAAGGCGTAAGGAGAGGAGGAGAATGAGGTAGTCAGTCCCTCAACCTGGAGTCGATGTGTTCAGTCCATCAATCTTGTAGAATGTACAGCATAGGGCCGTAGACGTGGCTTATATACTGTAGTGAGGTGACGTGAAGGAGATGGAGGCGGGGTCATAGTGGTACCATCCACTAGTCGAAGTAGGTCTTCGTCCAAAGGTAGAACAAGTGATGAAGAATTCTTTGTAACAAGATCCCATGATGCTGCAGTGTCTGACAGTTGTGATGAATGGTTTGAAAACCGACAAGGGTTACACCAATACATAAAGGTGGTGACCCTACAGACTTAAACAACTGTAGGCCAATATCAAACTTACCATTGCTATCCAATTTCTTTGAGAAACTCGTGCACAGGAGACTATATTCATTTATAACAGCACAAAACATACTCAACCCCTGCCAATTTGGATTCGGGAAAAATAAAAGCACTAATGATGCAATCATAAAAATGCTAGATCTGCTTTACACAGCATTGGAAAATAAGAAATATCCACTAGGAATTTTTATTGACCTAAGAAAAGCTTTTGACACAGTAGACCACGACATCCTACTCCACAAACTTGACCATTACGGTATAAGAGGCCATGCACTTGCTTATTTCAAATCTTACCTTACTAATAGGTATCAGTATGTCACCATTAAAGACACAGCATCAACAACACGGCCGCTTGATACTGGAGTTCCACAGGGAAGTGTCCTTGGTCCCCTGCTCTTCCTCATATACATCAATGATCTTACAAACGTATCCCAACACCTGAAACCCATTCTCTTTGCTGATGACACGACTTATGTCATCTCTCACCCTAATCTTGCCACCCTCAACACCATTGTTAACGAGGAGCTGATCAAAATATCGACTTGGATGACAGCCAATAAACTTACGCTTAACACTGACAAAACCTACTATATTATGTTTGGTAGCAGAGCAGGAGATGCACAAATTAACATTAAGATCGACAACACTCTAATTACCAGACATAATGAGGGCAAATTCCTAGGCCTATACCTTGACAACAACGTGAATTTCAGCACCCATATCCAACACATAACCAAAAAAGTATCCAAAATGGTTGGGATCCTCTCCAAGATACGATACTACGTGCCGCAAAATGCCCTTCTCACACTATACCACTCACTTATTTATCCATACCTCACCTATGCTATTTGTGCTTGGGGATCAACTGCAGCAACACACCTAAAGCCAATAATAACCCAACAAAAAGCTGCAGTAAGAATAATCACTAAATCCCATCCCTGGCAACACACCCCCCACTCTTCATAGATCTAAACTTACTCCCAGTTCAGTACATCCACACTTACTACTGTGCAATCTAAATCTACAGGACTTTAAACTCCAATATCAACCTTGAAATGAAACGCTTTCTTGATAGTTGTGACAGAACCCACAGGCATAACACCAGACACAAACATCTCTATGACATTCCCCGTGTCCGACCAAACCTTTACAAAAATTCAATGTATGTCAAAGGCCCTAAAATCTGGAACACCCTACCTGAGAACTCTAGAACTGCAGACACATTCATCACCTTCAAAACTACCATAGAAAACATCTTATCTCTCTGATACACCCCGTCAACTAACTACACGAATACCACCTGGTGGTTCACACTTACACTCACTCACCCATTTGACCATAAACAGAAATATTAATCTCAATCTTAAAATAATGAATCCTATGATACTCCAATACTGAAACTATGTACTGTGCCAAAACAAAAGCATTCACATTGCTAAACTCACAAACTAGTATTTAGTCACTTAGCCATAATACCAACTTACCTCATAATTTGTAATATTTTAAAATAAAGAATTAAACTAAGTCTGCCCGAAATGCCTAGCCATGCTAGGCATTCTAGTGGTACACTCTGTAATCATTATTTAACTACATGTAAACCACACAACAACCAAATTCTGTAAATTCAACATTGTAATCTTTATAGAGAATAAACTTTGAATTGAATTGAATTGAATTGAAGTGTTGGACAAGTGCATACAACCGAGGAGGAAGTGAAGAAGCTGCTAAGTGAGTGAGATACCTCAATGGCACTATGTGTACCCCTAACAACAATATTCAACGCATCTATCGAAACAGGGCGACTATCTGAGGTACTGAAGACAGTAAATGTAGTCCAACTTTTTAAAAAGGGAAACAGACACGAAGCATTAAACTACAGACAAGTGTCACTGACATGTATAGTATGCAAAGTCATGGAGAAGATTATCAGGAGAAGTGTGGTGGAACACCTAGAAAGGAATGAGCTTATCAATGACAGCCAGCACGATTTCAGGAATGGGAAATCCTGTGCCACAAACCTGATGGAGTTCCATGACAAGGTGAAAGTAGTAAGACAAGAGAGAGAGAGGAGTGGAAAGATTGCATTGTCTTGGATTGTAAAAAGGTGTTTGACACAGCTCCACACAAGAGATTAGTGCAAAAGCTGGAGGACCAGGCAGGGATAACAGGGAAGGCGCTACAGTAGATCAGGGAATACCTGTCAGGAAGATAAGAGCGAATCATGTTACTTGGCGAGGTGTCAGAGTGGGCGCCTGTAATGAATGGGGTTCCACCAGGGTCAGACCTAGGACCGGTGCTGTTTCTGGTATTTGTGAATGATATGGCAGAAGGAATAGACTCCGAAGTGTCCCTGTTTGTAGATGATATGAAGTTGATGACAAGAATCCAATCAGACAAGGACCAGGCAGAGCTACAAAGGGATCTGGACAGGCTGCAGACCTGGTGCAGCAATTGGCTCCTGGAGTTCAACCCCACCAAGTGCAAAGTCACGAAGATTGGGGAAGGGCAAAGAAGGCCGCAGACAGAGTACAGTCTTGGGGGCCAGAGACTAAAAACCTCACTTATGGAAAAAGATCTTGGTGTGAGTATAACACCAGACACATCTCCTGAGGCACACATCAACCAAATAACTTCTGCAGCATACGGGCACTCAGTAAACCTAAGAACAGCATTTCGACATCTTAATAAGGAATCGTTCAGGACCCTGTACACCGTGTACGTTAGGCCCATATTGGAGTATGCAGCACCAGTTTGGAACCCACATCTAACCAAGCATGTAAAGAAAGTAGAGAAAATGCAATGGTTTGCAATAAGACTATTCCTGGAGCCAGAGCCAGGAGCTGTAACTCGACCCCTGCAACCACAACTAGGTAAGGGGCACACAGACACACAGAAGGACACTGTTATGTAACCACTGTAAGTGGTTCTCTTGTTACTGAGGGACGGGGAGGGGGGTGAATATGGTCTTGTTACTGAGGGACCGGGAGGGGGGTGGATGTCATCTTGTTACTGAGGGACGGGGAGGGGGTGAATGTGGTTTTGTTACTGAAGGACGGGGAGGGGGGTGAATATGGTCTTGTTACTGAGGGATGGGGAGGGGGATGAATGTGGTCTTGTTACTGAGGGACAGGGAGGGGGGCGAATGTGATTTTGTTACTGAGGGACAGGGAGGGAGGTGGGTATAGTCTTGTTACTGAGGGACAAGGAGGGGGTGAATATGGTCGTGTTACTGAGGGACAGGGAGGGGGGTGAATGTGGTCTTGTTACTGAGAGATGGGGAGGGGGTGAATGTGATTTTGTTACTGAGGGACGGGGAGGGTGGTGTATATGGTCTTGTTACTGAGGGACGGGGAGGGGGTGAATATGGTCTTGTTACTGAGGGACCGGGAGGGGGGTGAATATGGTCTTGTTACTGCGGGACGGGGAGGGGGTGAATATGGTCTTGTTACTGAGGGATGGGGAGGGGGTAAATGTGGTCTTGTTACTGAGGGATGGGGAGGGGGCAAATGTGATTTTGTTACTGAGGGACGGGGAGGGGGGTGGGTGTGGTCTTGTTACTGAGGGACAGGGAGGGGGTGAATGTGGGCTTGTTACTGAGGGATGGGGAGGGGGTGAATGTGGTTTTGTTACTGAGGGATGGGGAGGGGGTGAATGTGGTTTTGTTACTGAGGGATGGGGAGGGGGTGAATGTGGTCTTGTTACTGTGGGATGGGGAGGGGGCTGAATGTGGTTTTGTTACTGAGGGATGGGGCGGGGGGGAATGTGGTTTTGTTACTGAGGGATGGGGAGGGGGGTGAATGTGGTTTTGTTACTGATGGATGGGGAGGGGGTGAATGTGGTCTTGTTACTGAGGGATGGGGAGGGGGTGAATGTGGTTTTGTTACTGAGGGATGGGGAGGGGGTGAATGTGGTTTTATTACTGAGGGACAGGGAGGGGGGTGAATGTGGTTTTGTTACTGAGGGATGGGGAGGGGGTGAATGTGGTCTTGTTACTGAGGGATGGGGAGGGGGTGAATGTGGTTTTGTTACTGAGGGATGGGGAGGGGGGTGAATGTGGTTTTGTTACTGAGGGATGGGGAGGGGGGTGAATGTGGTCTTGTTACTGAGGGACGGGTCTCAGTAGTAGTACCAGTTCCTAGTAACCAGTTACCAGTAACCAGTGTACCAGTAGATGACTCACTACCAACCGTCTCTGCATGAATCACTGACTGCATTCATATTGCTGCTGACCATAGCAGGATTTCAAACACCCCCTCACCCATAGGTACTGTGAGTCAGTCGTAGTAGGCAGCAGAGAGACAGGTTGGCTGTTGGCGCTTCCCATACTTCCCGATATATATTATACGTACTACCAGCCTACGTGAGTATTTTTACCCATCCACGTATCGAAAACCCACATGACAAATGGTGGCAGCGGTGGGATTGAACTCTTGGATAGTCAAGCTCCATCTGGCTAACCTTCCAGTAGGTTGTTTGTTCTGGAATAAAGGTATCAGTGGAGCATGGTCTGTCTAGACATGAACAGAGTACACGTACTGATAAATATGTCTCGGAAGTGCTATAAAGACCATACTATTGCTAAAGCTTCTTGCTCAGTTACTGTATAATTACGTTCAGCCTTCGTAAGGACTCGGCTAGCAAATGCAACTGCGTTGTACTTGCCATCTGTCTTCTGAGCTAGTACGGCACCTATGCCAATTGAACTAGCATCAGTTGTCAGATAGAAGGGCTTAGAAAAATCTGGAAATTTCAAAATTGGAGCAGATGTTAGCTTTTCTTTTAGAGTTTGGAATGCGCTTTCTTGATGGAAGGTCCAAACAAAAGGAGCATCTTTCTTAAGCAACTCAGTTAGAGGAGCAGCTATAGAAGAAAAATTGGCAATGAAAGATCTATAAAAACCTGCTAAGCCCACAAAGGATCTTACGGCATCAGCAGTTTTGGGAGTTGGAAAATTTAGTACTGCAGTTCTTATCCCTAAACAAACTAGACCTAATAATATTAACTTGCACACCAGACTCCATGAACAAATGAAAGGGTGCATTATGAACAGATGCTTGCACTATAGGACCTATGGTTGCATTGGAAGTTATGTGCAAACAAAAAGGTGGATTGTCATCAGAAAAGATTTGTTCCACTTCATCCCCAAAATCATCTACGTCAGAGACGTGTGAAGCAACATCTTCAGCAGGATTGTCATTCTCGAGACTGCTTAAGGCTTCAAAGGAATTGTGAACGGGAATGGTGTACTCATTATCACCTACTGTCACCATGGGACGGTTTGACTGGGGCGCTCGAATTCCCCCGAATTGGAAGAATGAGCCTGGTTCTGGTTATTTTGAGAACCACGATGTCTGTTTCCTCTAAGGGTTCTGCTGTTGGACCCACATGACACGGGGAGGGGGCGAATGTGGTTTTGTTACTGAGGGATGGGGAGGGGGGTGAATGTGGTCTTGTTACTGAGGGATGGGGAGGGGGTGAATGTGGTTTTGTTACAAAGGGATGGGGAGGGGGGTGAATTTGGTTATGTTACTGAGGGACTGGGAGGGGGTGAATGTGGTTTTGTTACTGAGGGATGGGGAGGGGGGTGAATGTGGTCTTGTTACTGAGGGATAGGGAGGGGGCGAATGTGATTTTGTTACTGAGGGACGGGGAGGGGGGTGGGTGTGGTCTTGTTACTGAGGGACAGGGAGGTGGGTGAATGTGGTCTTGTTACTGAGAGACGGGGAGGGGGGTGAATGTGGTTTTGTTACTGAGGGATGGGGAGGGGGGTGAATGTGGTTTTGTTACTGAGGGATGGGGAGGGGGTGAATGTGTTTTTGTTATTGAGGGATGGGAAGGGGGATGAATGTGGTCTAGTTGCTGAGGGATGGGGAGGGGGGTGAATGTGGTTTTGTTACTGAGGGAGAGGGAGGGGGTGAATGTGGTTTTGTTACTGAGGGATGGGGAGGGGGGTGAATATGGTTTTGTTACTGAGGGATGGGGAGGGGGGTGAATGTGGTTTTGTTACTGAGGGATGGGGAGGGGGTGAATGTGGTTTTATTACTGAGGGACAGGGAGGGGGGTGTATGTAGTCTTGTTACTGAGGGACAGGGAGGGAGGTGTATGTGGTCTTGTTACTGAGGGACAGGGAGGGGGGTGTATGTGGTCTTGTTACTGAGGGACAGGGAGGGGGGTGTATGTGGTCTTGTTACTGAGGGACCGGGAGGGGGGTGTATGTGGTCTTGTTACTGAGGGACGGGGAGGGGGTGAATGTGGTTTTATTACTGAGGGACAGGGAGGGGGGTGTATGTGGTCTTGTTACTGAGGGATGGGGAGGGGGTGAATGTGGTTTTATTACTGAGGGACAGGGAGGGGGTGTATGTGGTCTTGTTACTGAGGGACAGGGAGGGGGGTGTATGTGGTCTTGTTACTGAGGGATGGGGAGGGGGTGAATGTGGTTTTGTTACTGAGGGACGGGAAGGGGGGTGAATGTGGTCTTGTTACTGAGGGATGGGGAGGGGGTGAATGTGGTTTTGTTACTGAGGGATGGGGAGGGGGTGAATGTGGTTTTGTTACTGAGGGATGGGGAGGGGGGTGAATGTGGTTTTGTTACTGAGGGACGGGGAGGGGGTGAATGTGGTTTTGTTACTGAGGGACCGGGAGGGGGGTGTATGTGGTCTTGTTACTGAGGGACAGGGAGGGGGGTGTATGTGGTTTTGTTACTGAGGGATGGGGAGGGGGTGAATGTGGTTTTATTACTGAGGGACAGGGAGGGGGGTGTATGTGGTCTTGTTACTGAGGGATGGGGAGGGGGTGAATGTGGTTTTGGTACTGAGGGATGGGGAAGGGGTGAATGTGGTTTTGTTACTGAGGGACAGGAAGGGGGGTGAATGTGGTCTTGTTACTGAGGGATGGGGAAGGGGTGAATGTGGTTTTGTTACTGAGGGATGGGGAGGGGGGTGAATGTGGTTTTGTTACTGAGGGATGGGGAGGGGGTGAATGTGGTTTTGTTACTGAGGGACAGGAAGGGGGGTGAATGTGGTCTTGTTACTGAGGGATGGGGAGGGGGGTGAATGTGGTTTTGTTACTGAGGGATGGGGAAGGGGTGAATGTGGTTTTGTTACTGAGGGATGGGGAGGGGGGTGAATGTGGTTTTGTTACTGAGGGATGGGGAGGGGGTGAATGTGGTCTTGTTACTGAGGGATGGGGAGTGGGGTGAATGTGGTATTCTTATTGAGGGATGGGGAGGGGGTGAATGTGGTTTTGTTACTGAGGGATGGGGAGGGGGTGAATGTGGTTTTATTACTGAGGGACAGGGAGGGGGGAGTATGTGGTCTTGTTACTGAGGGACAGGGAGGGGGGTGAATGTGGTTTTGTTACTGAGGGACGGGGAGGGGGTGAATGTGGTTTTATTACTGAGGGACAGGGAGGGGGGTGTATGTGGTCTTGTTACTGAGGGACGGGGAGGGGGGTGAATGTGGTTTTGTTACTGATGGATGGGAAGGGGGGTGAATGTGGTCTTGTTACTGAGGGACGGGGAGGTGGGTGAATGTTGTTTTGTTACTGATGGATGGGAAGGGGGGTGAATGTGGTCTTGTTACTGAGGGACGGGGAGGGGGGTGAATGTGGTTTTGTTACTGAGGGACATGGAGGGGGGTGAATGTGGTTTTGTTACTGAGGGACGGGGAGGGGGGTGAATATGGTCTTGTTACTGAGGGACGGGGAGGGGAGTGAATGTGGTTTTGTTACTGAGGGACGGGGAGGGGGGTGAATGTGGTTTTGTTACTGAGGGACGGGGAGGGGGGTGAATGTGGTTTTGTTACTGAGGGATGGGGAGGGGGGTGTATGTGGTCTTGTTACTGAGGGACGGGGAGGGGGGTGAATGTGGTGTTGTTACTGAGGGACGGGGAGGGGGTGAATGTGGTCTTGTTACTGAGGGACGGGGAGGGGGGTGAATGTGGTTTTGTTACTGAGGGACAGGGAGGGGGTGAATGTGGTTTTGTTACTGAGGGATGGGGAGGGGGGTGAATGTGGTCTTGTTACTGAGGGACGGGGAGGGGGGTGAATGTGGTCTTGTTACTGAGGGACGGGGAGGGGGGTGAATGTGGTTTTGTTACTGAGGGACAGGGAGGGGGTGAATGTGGTTTTGTTACTGAGGGACAGGGAGGGGGTGAATGTGGTTTTGTTACTGAGGGATGGGGAGGGGGGTGAATGTGGTCTTGTTACTGAGGGATGGGGAGGGGGGTGAATGTGGTTTTGTTACTGAGGGATGGGGAGGGGGTGAATGTGGTCTTGTTACTGAGGGATGGGGAGGGGGCGAATGTGGTATTGTTACTGAGGGACGGGGAGGGGGGTGAATGTGGTCTTGTTACTGTGGGACGGGGCGGGGGGTGAATGTGGTTTTGTTACTGAGGGACAGGGAGGGGGTGAATGTGGTTTTGTTACTGAGGGATGGGGAGGGGGGTGAATGTGGTCTTGTTACTGAGGGAGGGGGAGGGGGGTGAATGTGGTCTTGTTACTGAGGGACGGGGAGGGGGGTGAATGTGGTTTTGTTACTGAGGGACAGGGAGGGGGTGAATGTGGTTTTGTTACTGAGGGACAGGGAGGGGGTGAATGTGGTTTTGTTACTGAGGGATGGGGAGGGGGGTGAATGTGGTCTTGTTACTGAGGGATGGGGAGGGGGGTGAATGTGGTTTTGTTACTGAGGGATGGGGAGGGGGCGAATGTGGTCTTGTTACTGAGGGATGGGGAGGGGGCGAATGTGGTTTTGTTACTGAGGGATGGGGAGGGGGGTGAATGTGATCTTGTTACTGAGGGATGGGGAGGGTTGTGAATGTGGTTTTGTTACTGAGGGACGGGGAGGGGGAGAATGTGGTTTTGTTACTGAGGGATGGAGAGGGGGTGAATGTGGTTTTGTTACTGAGGGATGGAGAGGGGGTGAATGTGGTTTTGTTACTGAGGGACGGGGAGGGGGGTGAATGTGGTCTTGTTACTGAGGGACGGGGAGGGGGGTGAATGTGGTTTTGTTACTGAGGGACGGGGAGGGGGGTGAATGTGGTCTTGTTACTGAGTGACGGGGAGGGGGGTGAATGTGGTCTTGTTACTGAGGGATGGGGAGGGGGTGAATGTGGTCTTGTTACTGAGGGACAGGGAGGGGTGAATGTGGTCTTGTTACTGAGGAATGGGGAGGGGGTGAATGTGGTCTTGTTCTGTTTTTTTTTATGTGTATTGTGTGGTGGCTGGGGAGGGTAGGAAGTAAGATGGGAGTCAGGATGGTGAGGGGAGCCCGAGTTAAACAACAAGAGATTAAATTTTTCACGTGTACCACAATCATTTCGTGTCTCACTCCTCTCACATGACCATTCTCGCAGTTATTCTTGCACAGTCACTCTTGCAGAGGAGACTACTACAAATTACAATGTTTCTTTATGGAACATAAAATAACGTAGTTTACCTGTAACAAATGCAATGCATTTGTTATAGGTAACCGATATCTTTATTATGCACCCCCAAGTCCATTCTGTTAGTGGTAGTCAAAAGATTTCAGAGGCAAATAATGGGTCCAGGAACTGTACCTGGTCAAGCACGTTAAGAAATTGGAGAAAGTGCATATGTTTGCAACAAAACTACTCCCGGAGCTAATAAGGGCATGTCCTGTGAGGATAGGTTAAGGGAAATCGACCTGACTACACTGGAGGATAAGGGACACATGATAACGACATATAAAATTCTGAGAGGAATTGACAAGGTGGACAAAGACACGATGTTCCAGAGATGGGACACAGCAACAAGGGGTCACAACTGGAAGCTGGAAATACAGATGAGTCACAGAGATGTTAGGAAGTATTTCTTCAGTCATAGAGTCGTCAGGAAGTGGAACAATCTGGAGAGTGGTGTAATGGAGGCAGGATTCATACATAGCTTTAAGAAGAGGAACGATAAAGCTAACATCCCATATAAAAATCTTTGAAAGGGTTCTAAGAAGCAAGATCGCCACTCATCTGGGTATCCATCAGTTACACAACCCAGGGCAACACGGATTTAGAGCAGGTTGCTCCTCCCTGTCCCAACTACTGGACCACTATGATAAGGTCCTGGAATGCTTTAGAGGATAAACAAAGTGCAGATGTAATGTACACAGATTTTGCAAAAACCTTCAATAAGTGCGACTGTGGTGATATAGCGCACAAAATGCGCAATAAAGAAATAACAGGAAAAGTTGGAAAATGGATCTATAACTTCCTGACAAATAGAACGCAAAGAGTAATAGTAAACAGAGTATAGTCTGAGGTGGCTACAGTGAAAAGCTCTGTTCCAAAAGGCACAGTACTTGCTTCCATCCTATCCCTCATCCTCATATCTGACATAGACAGATATTAGGATGTCATGACAGTGTCATGCCATGCCAGTGTCCTCCATCGAAGACACCACAAGGCTCCAAGTGGACATCAACCAAATCTTCAAATAGGCCACTGAAAAAATGTGAAGTTCAGTGAAGAGAAAATTTAACTACTCAGATACGAAAAACTTGAGGAAATTAAGACTGTATCAGGGTATACACCAAATTCTAATTACACAAAAAAAGTAATGTGAAGGACCTGTGAGTGATAATGTCGGAGGATCTCACTTTCAAAGATCACAACAATGTATCTACCACATCTGCTAGAAAAATGATAGGATGAATAATGAGAACCTTCAAAACTAGGGATGCCAAGCCTTTGATTCTCTTAAAATTGCTTGTTCTCTCTAGGCTGGAATACTGCTGTACACTGTTGGCTTCTTTCAAGGCAGGTGAAATAGCTGACCTGGAGAGTGTACGGAGAACTTTCAAGGCACACATAAGTATGATAAAGCACCTAAATTTTTGGGAATGGTTGAAGTCCCTTGATTTGTATTCTTTGGAATGCATTCCAGAGAGTTACATGATAATAAACACTTGGAAAATCCTAGAAGGATTAGCACAATACTTGCACACGAAAATCACTCTCTATGAAAGTAAAAAACTCGGCAGGAGATGCAACATTGCCCCAAAGAAAAGCAGGGCCTGATCAACCAGGGTTTTACTGTTGGCTGCACGCAACCTGACGTACAAACCACAGCCCGGCTGGTCAGGTACTGACTTTAGGTGCCTGTCCAGCGCCTTCTTGACGACAGCCTGGAGTCTATTGGTAATCCCCTTGATGTATGCTGGGAGGCAGTTGAACAGTCTTGGGCCTCTGACACTTATTGTATTGTCTCTTATCGTGCTAGTGGCGCCCCTGCTTTTCATTCAATTCAATTAAATTAAATTCAAAGTTTATTCTCAATAAGGATTACAATGCTGAGTTTACAGAATTTGGTTATTGTGTGGTTTACATGTAGTAAAATAATGATTACAGAGTGTACCACTAGAACGCCTAGCATGGCTAGGCATTTCGGGCAGACTTAGTTTAATTCTTAATTTTAAAATATTACAAATTATGAGGTAAGTTGGTATTATGGCTAAGTGACTAAATACTAGTTTGTGAGTTTAGCAATGTGAATGCTTTTGTTTTGGCACAGTACATAGTTTCAGTATTGGAGTATCACAGGATTCATTATTTTAAGATTGAGATTAATATTTCTGTTTATGGTCAAATGGGTGAGTGAGTGTAAGTGTGAACCACCAGGTGGTATTCGTGTAGTTAGTTGACGGGGTGTATCAGGGAGATAAGATGTTTTCTAATGGTAGTTTTGAAGGTGATGAATGTGTCTGCAGTTCTAGAGTTCTCAGGTAGGATGTTCCAGATTTTAGGGCCTTTGACATACATTGAATTTTTGTAAAGGTTCAGTCGGACACGGGGAATGTCGTAGAGATGTTTGTGTCTGGTGTTATGCCTGTGGGTTATGTCACAACTATCAAGAAAGCGTTTTAGGTCAAGGTTGATATTGGAGTTTAAGGTCCTGTAGATGTAGATTGCACAGTAGTAAGTGTGGATGTACTGAACAGGGAGTAAGTTTAGATCTATGAAGAGTGGGGGGGGAGGTGTTGCCAGGGATGGGATTTAGTGATTATTCTTACTGCAGCTTTTTGTTGAGTTATTATTGGCTTTAGGTGTGTTGCTGCAGTTGATCCCCAAGCACAAATAGCATAGGTGAGGTATAAGTGAGTGGTATAGTGTGAGAAGGGCATTTTGCGGCACGTATTATCGTATCTTGGAGAGGATCCCAACCGTTTTGGATACTTTTTTGGTTATGTGTTGGATATGGGTGCTGAAATTCAGGTTGTTGTCAAGGTATAGGCCTAGGAATTTGCTCTCATTATGTATGGCAATTAGAGTGTTGTCGATCTTAATGTTAATTTGTGCATCTCCTGCTCTGCTACCAAACATAATATAGTAGGTTTTATGAGTGTTAAGTGTAAGTTTATTGGCTGTCATCCAAGTCGATATTTTGATCAGCTCCTCGTTAACAATGGTGTTGAGGGTGGCAAGATTAGGGTGAGAGAGTAGTGTCGTCAGCAAAGAGAATGGGTTTCAGGTGTTGGGATACGTTTGGAAGATCATTGATGTATATGAGGAAGAGCAGGGGACCAAGGACACTTCCCTGCAGAACTCCAGTATCAAGTGGCCGTGTTGTTGATGCTGTGTCTTTAATGGTGACATACTGATACCTATTAGTAAGGTAAGATTTGAAATAAGCAAGCGCATGGCCTCTTATACCGTAATGGTCAAGTTTGTGGAGTAGGATGTCGTTGTCTACTGTGTCAAAAGCTTTTCTTAGGTCAACAAAAATTCCTAGTGGATATTCCTTATTTTCCAATGCTGTGTAAAGCAGATCTAGCATTTTTATGATTGCATCATTAGTGCTTTTATTTTTCCTGAATCCAAATTGGCAGGGGTTGAGTACGTTTTATTATTTTTTTTTATTATCACACTGGCCGATTCCCACCAAGGCAGGGTGGCCCGAAAAAGAAAAACTTTCACCATCATTCACTCCATCACTGTCTTGCCAGAAGGGTGCTTTACACTACAGTTTTTAAACTGCAACATTAACACCCCTCCTTCAGAGTGCAGGCACTGTACTTCCCATCTCCAGGACTCAAGTCCGGCCTGCCGGTTTCCCTGAATCCCTTCATAAATGTTACTTTGCTCACACTCCAACAGCACGTCAAGTATTAAAAACCATTTGTCTCCATTCACTCCTATCAAACATGCTCACGCATGCCTGCTGGAAGTCCAAGCCCCTCGCACACAAAACCTCCTTTACCCCCTCCCTCCAACCTTTCCTAGGCCGACCCCTACCCCGCCTTCCTTCCACTACAGACTGATACACTCTTGAAGTCATTCTGTTTCACTCCATTCTCTCTACATGTCCGAACCACCTCAACAACCCTTCCTCAGCCCTGTGGACAACAGTTTTGGTAATCCCGCACCTCCTCCTAACTTCCAAACTACGAATTCTCTGCATTATATTCACACCACACATTGCCCTCAGACATGACATCTCCACTGCCTCCAGCCTTCTCCTCGCTGCAACATTCATCACCCATGCTTCACACCCATATAAGAGCGTTGGTAAAACTATACTCTCATACATTCCCCTCTTTGCCTCCAAGGACAAAGTTCTTTGTCTCCACAGACTCCTAAGTGCACCACTCACTCTTTTTCCCTCATCAATTCTATGAGTCACCTCATCTTTCATAGACCCATCTGCTGACACGTTCACTCCCAAATATCTGAATACATTCACCTCCTCCATACTCTCTCCCTCCAATCTGATATTCAATCTTTCATCACCTAATCTTTTTGTTATCCTCATAACCTTACTCTTTCCTGTATTCACCTTTAATTTTCTTCTTTTGCACACCCTACCAAATTCATCCACCAATCTCTGCAACTTCTCTTCAGAATCTCCCAAGAGCACAGTGTCATCAGCAAAGAGCAGCTGTGACAACTCCCACTTTGTGTGTGATTCTTTATCTTTTAACTCCACGCCTCTTGCCAAGACCCTAGCATTTACTTCTCTTACAACCCCATCTATAAATATATTAAACAACCACGGTGACATCACACATCCTTGTCTAAGGCCTACTTTTACTGGGAAAAAATTTCCCTCTTTCCTACATACTCTAACTTGAGCCTCACTATCCTCGTAAAAACTCTTCACTGCTTTCAGTAACCTACCTCCTACACCATACACTTGCAACATCTGCCACATTGCCCCCCTATCCACCCTGTCATACGCCTTTTCCAAATCCATAAATGCCACAAAGACCTCTTTAGCCTTATCTAAATACTGTTCACTTATATGTTTCACTGTAAACACCTGGTCCACACACCCCCTACCTTTCCTAAAGCCTCCTTGTTCATCTGCTATCCTATTTTCCGTCTTACTCTTAATTCTTTCAATTATAACTCTACCATACACTTTACCAGGTATACTCAACAGACTTATCCCCCTATAATTTTTGCACTCTCTTTTATCCCCCGTGCCGTTATAAATGAATATAGTCTCCTGTGCACGAGTTTCTCAAAGATTTTGGATAGCAATGGTAAGTTTGATATTGGCCTATAGTTGTTTAAGTCTGTAGGGTCACCACCTTTATGTATTGGTGTAACCCTTGCAGTCTTGAGTAGTTTCGGGAAGGTGCTAGTTTCTAGTTACTTGTTAAAAAGTAATGAAATAGCATGCGAAAGGACATGGGCCGCTCGGTTGTACAGTAATGGTGGGAAATGGGACAGATTCCCTGAGTTATTTTTAAGTGACTTTATAATCTCGGTGACTTCCGTGGGCTCAGTTGGTGTAAGATAGAAGGAATTTGGGAAATTCCCATCTAGGTAGTCCCCGGCATGGGCATTGGTATGTGGGATTTTATTGGCGAGATTAGATCCTATGGTTGAGAAGAAGCCGTTTATCTTGTTAGCTGTGTCAGTGGGATGTAGTGGTGTTTCATTAGATTTAGGTAGGACAATATTCTTGGTTTTTGTCAGTTTGTGGGTCCCTAGAATCTGAGAGAGTGTTTTCCAGGTCTTTTTTATATCTCCTCTAGTGTCTGTGAATCTACTGGAGTAGTATAGTTGTTTGGCTTTCTTTATTACTTTGGTGAGAACTGATGAATAGTGTTTAAGAATATCTTTGTGTATTAAGCCCTGTCTATATTGCTTTTCATATTGGTGTTTCTTGTCAATGGATTTCAGAATGGTGCTGGTTAGCCATGGGCAACCAATCCATTTGTTTGTGATCTGTTTCGTTTTTATAGGACAATGTTTGTGTATAGTCTAAGTAATTTGCTAAGAAAAATGTCTGTCCAGTTATCAATACCATTGGCCTTGGAGAATTCTGTAGGCCAGTCAACAGTCTCTAGGTCAGCTGTGAACTTCCTTATTGAGGCCTCGTCATGGAGTCTAAATGAGACTTTGTTGTATTCAAGTGGTGGTTTACTAATGTTTGGCAGGAGGAAGGTGATTATCCCTGATTTAAGGGGGGCTAGTATATTGGTCCATATGTGGTCTATTATGGTTGCACTTGTTTCAGTGAGCCTGGTTGGTTTAGTTATTGTTGGTATGAGAAGTGTGTTGTTCATATTGTTTACCTGGAGTTTACCTGGAGAGAGTTCCGGGGGTCAACGCCCCCGCGGCCCGGTCTGTGACCAGGCCTCCTGGTGGATCAGAGCCTGATCAACCAGGCTGTTGCTGCTGGCTGCACGCAAACCAATGTACGAGCCACAGCCCGGCTGATCAGGAACTGACTTTAGGTGCTTGTCCAGTGCCAGCTTGAAGACTGCCAGGGGTCTGTTGGTAATCCCCCTTATGTGTGCTGGGAGGCAGTTGAACAGTCTCGGGCCCCTGACACTTATTGTATGGTCTCTTAACGTGCTAGTGACACCCCTGCTTTTCATTGGGGGGATGGCGCATCGTCTGCCAAGTCTTTTGCTTTCGTAGTGAGTGATTTTCGTGTGCAAGTTCGGTACTAGTCCCTCTAGGATTTTCCAGGTGTATATAATCATGTATCTCTCCCTCCTGCGTTCCAGGGAATACAGGCTGATCATCTAGTATGCCAAGGTTGATGTTGAAGTCTCCAGCTAAGAGAAGGTGGTGCTTATTCATTTGTCTGTTTGTTACTAGTGACTTTAATTTCTCACTGAAATTTGGGATGTTTTTGTGAGGTATCCGGTAAATGGCACCGATTGTTATAGGTGTCTTAAGGTTTTTTACAGTAAAATTAGCAAAAATGTATTCCCCATATTCGTCACTAAAGCAAGTGGTGCTAATACAAGATAATTGGTTAGAGTAATAGATTGCAATACCACCCCCAACTTGGTTTGGTCTGCAGTTGTGAATTGCTGTGTATCCTGGTAGAGGATAGATATCTATTGTGTCCTGCTTAAGCCAGGCCTCAGTAAGAATAATGCAGGAGAAGGGTGTCTTTAGTGATTCAAGGAGTGCCAGGAGGTCATCATAGTGTTTGCTTAAGGACCTGATGTTGTAGTTAAGTACTGATAGACTTTTAGCAGTGTTCAGGATAGTGCTGGTTTGTGATGCTGTGTAATAAATGCAGTTACTTTCCAATAGGTTTTGATTGGGTGTCAGATTATGGAGGTTTAGACCAGTTTCAACGTGATCAATCATCTTCTAGGTTTAAATTATGGTTATTTATATCATGAGTTGTGTGTTGAGTTCTAGTACTGATATCTGTAGTGGTGGGAAGTTGGGACAAGTATATATCTAGAGTATTTTGGTCATATAGAGTATATTCACTACTACACATAATGAAGTTGATGTTGTCTATGTGTTGTGCTGGAATGAACTAAAGTACAACTAGGTATAAACTAGTAATATAAAAATACAAATTAAAAATAGAACAAGATTCACTTGTAATTGCACTAAGGTCTAATATAATGACTTTTTTGGAGTCTATGTTTTGAGCTAGAATGAGCTATAGTACAACTAGGTTCAATCTAATAATATAAAAATACAAATTAAAATAGCACCAGCCTCTCTCACTAGTAATTGCACTATGGTCAGAGGGGAATCATAGGCCTGTGTCCCGTGTGAAAAAAATAATAATAATTGAACTTTTCGTGTCAGAGGAAAGAAAGTCTCCCTGAGAACATTGAGTATACATAGTGTATAGTGTATACTACAGTGGCTCCCTAGTATATTGATGATAAAGGCTAAAGTGTCATTTGAAAACAGGTGAATTTGTAAATGAAGTGATAAGCCTATAGAGGCAGGTGCCAGAAGTCGCCAGAAACTTACCACAGGTCATCTGTTTTTAATAATCTTCCTGGCCTGCTAGTGTACTCGCATATAATCTAGTGATACCAGTGAATAGCAGAATACAGTGTTGTAGTAGCAACTAACCAGTATTATAATGGTACTTAGTGGAGTGGAGTGACTTTCATTAGTTTCTTTTTTCTTGAAATACCAGACATATACTGTGAATTTCACATAACCTGTAGTTACCAGCGGTCGCAATATACACAACGAGAAGCAATTATTACTACAGAAAAAGCGTCCTTCCTCCAAAATTTGTACCAGTCAACTATAGTGATAATATAGCATTTATTGTGGTGGAGACGGAAAAAAAAAAAAAAAAAAAAATAGAAAAGCTAGATACAGCGATTGATAAACAAGGGTGGAGGTCGACCGTTCGTCATTGTAGGAGTTGCTAGCAGTCACCGGCTCTTCAACACGCAAGTTATACTTTTGTATCAATCAAATCACAGATTACTCGGGTAGATCATTTCCAGTAGATCCTTCATGTGTTAGCTCAAATCACCTACCAGTATGGTTTAAATAAGTGACCCACTGATCAGATCAAATCGACTGGTCCGAACCCTTGACTGGTCCGAACCCTGGACTGGTCCGAACCCTTGACTGGTCCGAACCCTTGTCTGGTTTCAAACGGTTTCGTTGGACAATAAAGCAGACTGTAAACGGATGGGGTTGTAGGTGCCCTTATGAACACAAACATTAAATATATACCAGGAACGTGCACGGTAAGCTGTCCAGTATACAAAAACAGTTAGAAACAGAAATACAAATAGCTAGAGCTTCATTTAAGGAGGTTATTAATAGAATATTCAAGAGGTTGCTAGTAGAATTGCAGTAAATCAACCATTCAAATCATTATGAAGCTGTGTGTAGTCTGTGGTCAGTCAAACAAACGGGCTTCCACATGCATAAATTGTCGTTTTTGTGGAAATTGGTGTCACGTCCCTTGTGCAGATATCCAAGAACTAGCTACAAGCAGTATTAAAACAGGGAAGTGTTTTTGGGTATGCCCAAATGAGATAAATCTGTGGACTAAAATCACAAGGGTATTAAAAGAGGTCAACATCAAAGCTGCTTTCATAGAAAACCTGGAAGCTTTCTACAACAGATGGGAACATAAAAAGTCCGGGCTGAATGGTACTGCCCTTGATACTGGCCATGTAGTCAGAAACTGTAAGGCTGGAGATGATGTCCTGGTAGTCAGTAAATGTGGGGCTGATAGTGCTGTCCTGGGAGACAGTAATGGTGAAGCTGGAGGTGCTGTCCTGGGAGACAGTAATGGTGAAGCTGGAGGTGCTGTCCTGGGAGACAGTAACGGTGAAGCTGGAGATGCTGTCCTGGGAGACAGTAATGGTGAAGCTGGAGATGCTGTCCTGGGAGACAGTAATGGTGAAGCTGGAGATTTTGTCCAGGTAGTCGGGAATTATACGCTGGAAGGAATACATATAAATGACCTCATAGGGGACAGGAGCCATAGTAGGGAAACAAGTGTAGTCAAAGATAAGATAAAACCAATATTGCAAACTAGAAATACCGCAGGAAATAGCAAACAAGAGGACTCCACTAGCAATAGTGAGGATATATTACCAAAAACAACTGGTGGGAGCTCCATTGTTGGTGCTAGGGAGGATAGAAGTAAGACATGGAAACATGCACCAACATGGAATACAGTCACAGAAACCCAAGGCAAACGGAAACCAAGCCTGTGCACATACTATGCACTTGGTATCTGCTGGCATGGGAAATCTGGAAAAACAGATGGGACGTGCAACTATGAACACTCTAGAAAATGCCATGCCCATATGACAACAGGAAAATGCAAACTCCCTTCCTGTAAGCTTTCTCACCCTGAACTGTGTACCTCTTCAGTACAGGAAAGACTGTGCTATAACTTAAATTGCAAGCATACCATCTAAAGGGGACAAAAAGATACAAAGCATCTAGGCCATGGGAAAACCTGGGTAGCCACAGCCACTCAAGAGGGAGAGGTTTTTTAGTGCCAGGAAGGAAAAAAAACTGGCAGGAAATGGCAGAAATTGTACACCAAATCCAGTCATTCCTGGAGTGGAACCACAGTCGATGGCCTCCACTCCAAACCAACAGATACAGATACTAATGCCGGAAAAAAAATCCCCCCCCCAGTACCAACAATACCACCAGTCCGATAACATTCTTCTTTGCAAATATACAGGGTCTAAAGCCAGCAACAAACAACAAAATATCTTTCATCCGTGGACTGCTTGCAGAGGCAAAGGCAATGTTCGCGGCTTTCACTGAGACCCACATAAAGGATCACTTGGACAACGAAATATGGATCCCAGGTTACAACCTATACAGATGTGACAGAGTGAACAGGCAAAAGGGGGGGATGTTGGCCTGTACATTGCAGAGTCACTTGTTTGCACAGAACTGCTAAATGCCTCAAATGATGTAGTGGAAGTTTTAGCAGTAAAGGTCGAGAACCAAAACCTAGTCATTTTGGTAGTCTACAAGCCTCCGGATGCAGCATCCCAGCAATTCCAGGAACAGCTGTTAAAAATTGACCACTGTCTGGAAAATCTTCCAGCTCCTGCACCCAACATCTTGCTCCTGGGGGATTTCAACTTAAGGCACCTAAAATGGAGGAATATAGCAAATAATATTGTTGCAGTAATAACACCAGGAGGCAGCTCTGATGAAAACTCACACTCACACGAGCTTTTAAATCTCTGCACAAAATTCAATTTAAACCAGCAAATAATAGAGCCTACTAGACTGGAGAATACACTAGACCTCATCTTCACTAACAATGATGATCTGATAAGAAATGTCACCATATCAAAAACAATATACTCAGATCACAACATAATTGAGGTTCAGTCATGTATGCGCTGAGCCCCAGACCGACATAATGAGATTAGTCACGAGGGAGCATTCACCAAATTCAACTTCAATAAAAAAACATAAAGTGGGACCAAGTAAACCAAGTCCTAACCGATATAAGCTGGGAAGATATACTAAGCAACACAGACCCCAACTTATGCCTAGAACAGATTAACTAGGTGGCACTCGATGTATGCACAAGGCTTATTCCTCTAAGAAAAAGGAGGAGTAGATGTAAAATACATAGAGACAGGCGCTCCCTTTACAGGCGATGGAAAAGAATAACAGAGCAGCTAAAAGAGGTCAATATATCTGAAATGCATAGGGAGACACTGGTCAGAGAAATAGCAAGCATCGAACTTAAGCTAAAAGAATCCTTTAGGAGTCAGGAATCGCGGGAAGAACTAAAAGCCATAAATGAAATCGAAAGAAACCCAAAGTATTTCTTCTCCTATGCCAAATCAAAATCGAGAACAACGTCCAGTATTGGGCCCCTACTTAAACAAGATGGGTTCTACACAGATGACAGCAAGGAAATGAGTGAGCTACTCAAGTCCCAATATGACTCAGTTTTTAGCAAGCCGCTAACCAGACTGAGTGTCGATGATCAAAATGAATTTTTTATGAGAGAGCCACAAAATTTGATTAACACAAGCCTATCCGACGTTATCCTGACGCCAAATGACTTCGAACAGGCGATAAATGACATGCCCATGCACTCTGCCCCAGGGCCAGACTCATGGAACTCTGTGTTCATCAAGAACTGCAAGAAGCCCCTATCACGAGCCTTTTCCATCCTATGGAGAGGGAGCATGGACACGGGGGTCGTCCCACAGTTACTAAAGACAACAGACATAGCCCCACTCCACAAAGGGGGCAGTAAAGCAACAGCAAAGAACTACAGACCAATAGCACTAACATCCCATATCATAAAAACTTTGAAAGGGTTCTAAGAAGCAAGATCACCACCCATCTAGAAACCCATCAGTTACAAAACCCAGGGCAACATGGGTTTAGAACAGGTCGCTCCTGTTTGTCTCAACTATTGGATCACTACGACAAGGTCCTAAATGCAGTAGAAGACAAAAAGAATGCAGATGTAATATATACAGACTTTGCAAAAGCCTTCGACAAGTGTGACCATGGCGTAATAGCACACAAAATGCGTGCTAAAGGAATAACGGGAAAAGTCGGTCGATGGATCTATAATTTCCTCACTAACAGAACAGAGAGAGTAGTCGTCAACAGAGTAAAGTCCGAGGCAGCTGCGGTGAAAAGCTCTGTTCCACAAGGCACAGTACTCGCTCCCATCTTGTTCCTCATCCTCATATCCGACATAGACAAGGATGTCAGCCACAGCACCGTGTCTTCCTTTGCAGATGACACCCGAATCTGCATGACAGTGTCTTCCATTGCAGACACTGCAAGGCTCCAGGCGGACGTCAACCAAATCTTTCAGTGGGCTGCAGAAAACAATATGAAGTTCAACGATGAGAAATTTGAATTACTCAGATATGGTAAACATGAGGAAATTAAATCTTCATCAGAGTACAAAACAAATTCTGGACACAAAATAGAGCGAAACACCAACGTCAAAGACCTGGGAGTGATCATGTCGGGGGATCTCACCTTCAAGGACCATAACATTGTATCAATCGCATCTGCTAGAAAAATGACAGGATGGATAATGAGAACCTTCAAAACTAGGGAGGCCAAGCCCATAATGACACTCTTCAGGTCACTTGTTCTATCTAGGCTGGAATATTGCTGCACACTAACAGCACCTTTCAAGGCAGGTGAAATTGCCGACCTAGAAAATGTACAGAGAACTTTCACGGCGCGCATAACGGAGATAAAACACCTCAATTACTGGGAGCGCTTGAGGTTCCTAAACCTGTATTCCCTGGAACGCAGGAGGGAGAGATACATGATTATATACACCTGGAAAATCCTAGAGGGACTAGTACCGAACTTGCACACGAAAATCACTCACTACGAAAGCAAAAGACTTGGCAGACGATGCACCATCCCCCAATGAAAAGCAGGGGTGTTACTAGCACGTTAAGAGACCATACAATAAGTGTCAGGGGCCCGAGACTGTTCAACTGCCTCCCAGCACACATAAGGGGGATTACCAACATACCCCTGGCAGTCTTCAAGCTGGCACTGGACAAGCACCTAAAGTCAGTTCCTGATCAGCCGGGCTGTGGCTCGTACGTTGGTTTGCGTGCAGCCAGCAGCAACAGCCTGGTTGATCAGGCTCTGGTCCACCAGGAGGCCTGGTCACAGACCGGGCCTCGGGGGCGTTGACCCCCAGAGCTCTCTCCAGGTAAACTCCAGGTATAGTACAACTGAGTTTAATCTAATAATATAAAAAGTCATTCGCTGCCTGACCACGGTGGAGTGCGGTTGTCTCGGCACCCCTCTGCTGTCTTCAGGCGAGCTACCTTAGTTCAGCAACAACCATTGAGTAGTGAGGACGTGCGCTGCTCATTGGGATATCAACATGGCGGAACATACAGTACGGAGAGTGAATACTATCTGCATAGAGCTGGTTCGTGGTACGTTAAGTGGAGATACGATGAACGTCCTTCTCCCTAACATCATCAGGGATACATATGGTATTCCCAACGAGGAATTGTATGGCGTCGCCCTTAATGGTTTAACAAGAATCTTTGTGAAATTTCTACGAGTCGATTACTACACAAGAATTGTCGAGCATTACCAGGAACAACGCATGAGTGTGAATTCAACGATGGATGTTGTGTTACATGACGTCTCTAAGTACTTCACATGGGTGAAGGTACGGAATGTACCCTTCGAGGCTACGGCTTATGGCCTGCAGGAGTTTTTTCGAAGTTATGGGACAGTGCATTCTGCAACAATGGGGGTGTGGAGGGATGGTCCATATGAAGGAATGCCGGAAGGTTCTTACACCCTTAAAATGACCTTAACAAGGCCTATACCATCCTATGTTACGATGATCGGTTGTAGAACACAGGTTTATGTGTACTATGCTGGGCAACGGAAAACATGTCGTCTATGTAGCTCTTATGAGCACATGGCAGCCCAGTGTCCTAGGAGGCGGGCTTCTCGAATTCTCGACACTCCAATTGTGATTCAACAGTCGTGTAATTTGGTGCCTGGCTCTGATGCCTCGGGAGGCCGGAGGAATGACCTCTGGAGCGAAGAGGTCGACCGGGAGGTGGCGGCGGCGGAGACATGTGTCACTCTCCCAGGGGCGTCGGGGGAGTTGAAGGTGACATCTGAGGAGACTTTCGTCCAGGAAGCTTCAACCCAGGATGGGTTATTGGCAGATGTGATCAAGGATTTTTTGGATGAGGTGGAACCCTGTGCAAAAGGTGTCCTCAGTTCATGTGAAGCTGGAACTTTGGAGGGACAACAAATTGTTGAGGAAGACTTGAGTAAGATTGGGCGGGAGCATGTGGTGGCCGTGGAGGTACACCAGGAGGATTTGTCTGAGGGTGATATGTGTGTAAGTGTGAGTTCTAGGAAACGAACTGCGGCATCTGAGATAGATGAGGTCATTACCCCAGGGCAGAGGCCGGGGAAGAAGTCATGGGCAGCGGTTGTGGAGCCGAGGACACATAGTGGTAGAGGTGTGCCTGAGTTGCAAATTGGGAAAGGGAGGGGGGAAGTGACTGCACAGGAAAACTCGAGTGGCAAAGGAACACGTAATATGAAAAGTGCAGTGGGTAAATCCCAGAGGCATAGGGGAAAGCCGCCCCTTCTGTAATTTTCAGATGTGTCACGCTTAATGTTAATGGACTTAAGACTGAGGTCAAGAAAGTTTGGTTGGAGTGGTTTTTAAGGCGGTTTGATGTTGATATATGCTTTTTGCAAGAGCATAATCACAGGGCTGGTAGTGTGTTGAGGGTGAAAGGATATCAGATGTATGTAACCAGTGGTTTGCAATTGAAAGGTGGGGTAGCAGTTGCGGTAAAGGAGACCAGCCCCTTGCGTGTCATCGGTTGGGAAGAGGGGGGGGGGGTGGGAGGATCGTGAGGGTGGATGGCGTCTGGGGTGAGAGTCGAGTTAGTTTCGTGGGAGTTTACATGCCAGCAACTAGTAATATCAGGGTAAAAGTAGATTTTGTCAGAGAGGTATTGCTGTATCACTTGAGAGGTTTGCCTGCTATAACAGTAATAGGAGGTGATTGGAATTGTGTGATTAGGAGTGGTGATGTCGAACCGAGAGGGGCGGGTTGTGTGCTGAGTGTGCTGAGGGATGTATTGCGAGATATTGGGGTTGTTGATGTGGTGGGGAGGGGGGGTTACCTAGTGGAGCATACGTTCGTCCATAGGGGATATGAAGCGCGATTAGACAGAATTTATATTAAGCAGGGTATAGATGTTGTGAGGGTGCAAACCTTCGATGTGGGGTTTTCTGATCACAGAGCGGTAATAGCAGATTTGATGTGGGATGGAGTGGTGCATATTTATTCTGGGTACTGGAAATTAAATGTAAGGCTTCTTAAGGAGGAGGGGGAGGGGCCTTTTTTCAGTGATTGGTGGTTGCCTTTTTGGGAGGCTAGGAACAGGGAGATAGATCTGTTAGATTGGTGGGAAATGCAGGCAAAACCTGGAATAGCGAATTTTTTTAAGGCCAGGGGACGAGAGGAGGCGAGGTGGCGTTTTGGGTTGCAAAATTATCTGGAGGGACAGTTGCAAGATTGTTATGTTGGGGGAGGTGGTAGGAGGGATGATATGGACAGACTGCGGAGTAGAATAGCTGAATTACACAATGATAGGTTTGATGCAATTAGGGTTAGGGCGGGGTTAGAGGATGTTTTGTGGGGTGATAAACCGTCTGGGTATGTTTTACGTAAATTTCGGGACCGACAGAGTGTAACCACCATTCTACAATTGGAGACAAGCCCTGGGGTGGGAGGGTATCCAGTGGGTCGAGTCCTATCCAATACGGAAAGTATGAGTCTCTATGCTGATAGTTGGTTTAGAGAGAAATGGAGTTGGAGGGAGGGGGGTTCCTGGGAGGGTATTTTTGAAGGGGGGTTCCATAGCGTTTTAAGTGAGCAGGATAGAGTGGGGTTGGAGGTTGGTATAAGTGAGGTTGAGGTGGAAGAGGCAGTTTTCGGGATGAGTACCGGGAAAACACCAGGGATAGACGGTATACCAAATGATTTTTATAGAGCACATTGGGGGTGTATTAGGCAGTGTTTTGTTAGGCTTTTGGACCATATGTTAACTAGTGGGAAGTTGGGCATATCGCAAAGTACGGGTGTCATAGTTTTGGTGCCAAAGAAGGGGGGGGGGTAGAGAGTTGAGTGCTTACCGTGCAATATCTTTGATGTGCGCTGATTACAAGGTTTTTGCGAAAATTTTGGGTAATAGACTGAAGAAGGTCATGGGGTCGGTGATACATGGGGGACAGTTTGGTATCCCGGGGAGGAGTATGCGGGTAGGTCATGGTCGTATTCGGGATTTCCTTGAGGGTAGTAATAAGGGAGGTATTCTAGGTCTGGATTGGGAGAAAGCTTATGATTATGTGGATAGGGAATTTTTGATTGAGAGTATGGTGAGAATGGGTTTTGGAGGGAGGGTGGTTGGATGGGTGAGGACTTTGTATGAGAATGCATCAATGAGAGTACAGGTAAATGGGAGGTTGGGTAGTTCAGTAAGCATGGGAAGGGGTTTAAGGCAGGGGTGTCCACTCTCCCAAATACTCTTTGCATGTATGCAGAATCCTTTCTATGTTCTGGTTGATGGTGGGATGGGAAGGTTGGGGGAGAGTGGAGGATATTGTGGGAATATTGTTGGTTATGTAGATGATACAACTGTTTTACTTAATGAGATTGAAGATTTAAGAAAAGTGGGAAGGGTAATTGAGATTTTTGGGAATGCTACTGGGATGAGAGTTAATAAGCAGAAATCACGGTTGTTGGAGGTAGGCGCTTGGGTAGGAGGGACCTTGGGGGAGGAGTTTGGTTGGATAACTGTAGATAGGCTAAAGATTTGTGGGATTTTGTTTTTGGCAGATGCACAGGAGAGCAGGAGGGTTAATTCAGAAATGGTAATGGACAGAGCTTTGAGTAGGCTGAGGGGTCTAAGGGCCGGGGATGTAACCTTGCATCAAAGGGTTGTGGTGGTAAATACGCTGATTTATAGTAAGGTGTGGGGAGTGGCGGAAATTTACCCATTAAGAAGTCAGGATATTATGGAAATGCAAAGAAGGGTCTTAAGGTATGTGTGGGGCTATGGGAGGGCGTGGTTGGGCAAAGATGTAGTAATGACTGCGGTAAGGCAGGGAGGACTGGGATTGATTGCATTAGGGTCTAGGGTGAAGGCGCTATATGTGAAGCAGAGGTATATTCGGGCAGCGGGGGAAAGGGGTCTTCGGGTGGGGGAGGTGATGGGGGATATCCGCAAATGGTGGGGTGGCAGGGACTTAGTGGAGTGTGAAGACATGTTGCGGTTTATGTTAAAGGTATGCAATGTTAAAAAACTCAAGGTAAAACGGTTAGTGGGTGTGGGTCGTCGTCAGGAATTAATGCAAGGGATGGCAGTGTATCCCACATATGATTGGAGAGTGATATGGGTGGAATTTAGTAAATTAAGAATACCGGCAAGAGCGAGGGAATTAGTATATAGATTTCTTATGGGGACGTTAGCATCGAAAGAGGTGCTAAGACGAATGGGTTTTGTGAAAGAGGCGTCATGCGCTTTTTGTGGGGAAGTTGAAACGGCTTTTCATGTAGTATATTTTTGTTCTGCATTGGAGGTAGTAAGATTGTGGTTGAAGAGGGTTTTCTTTTTATTGGGGGGGGGAAAGATATCACCCCTTAGGGCTTTAATGTTAGATATGGAAGGGGTACCCAAAGAGGTGGGAAGGGCTATCAGATATGTAATAGTTGATTACTTGTATGTTTCTTGGGGGATGAGGGAGGTGGAGGGGAACATTAGGATAAAAGCGTTGGCGGCGAGTTTTTATAGGACAGCATGTAGGAACAAACAATTATATGGGGGAAGGTGGGTAATTAGTTTTCCGGAGGGATATCGTGGACTTACTGTTGAACGTTTACTCCGTTTGAGTATGGGGTGAGAGGCAAGGGGTTGGTCTCTTCAGTGGTGCGACCTCTTGGTGTGATTGGAAGCCTGGTGAGGTATGGTTGATTGGTTTGCACGGTGGTTGATGTGGGTAAAGTTTATTGTAGGAGTATGTAGACCTTATGAATTTTTGTAAAATCACAGAGTCAAAAGTTGTATGTGATTTTCGGTTTTTTCCCTTATTGTTATAAGAATCATTTCATATAGGAGGTTTATATTTATATGTATAATGTGAGGTTATGTCTTATATATTTTTAATCTGAAGATAGATTTAGCCTTGTCATACACCTCTTTTTTTATTATTGTATTGAATATGTACATTATGCACTATGTACGAAAATATATAAGTATTTGATGGGGTTTATATATCCCCTTATTTTGTATGGAAGGTCCTATTATATAGTGAGTGTTAATCAGTAACATTAACTTTGTGTATGAGTAGGGTGTTTGGGGGAACTAATGTCTTTGGTATAGTTCTATCATAGATTGTAATATTTAGTTTATTTGCAGACAAGTCATTTAGCGATTTATTTCTATGTATGATTTAGTTTGTTCTTATGAATAAGTGCACATACACGTATGTGTATATGCATGCGTATATGTATACATATATGATTGCAGGACTCGTTCCTACATGTCTTATAATGACCCTGACTGTTTTTGTTTGGAAGTCTGCTGGGTTGGGTTATTTTAGTAGAAATTGTTTTCAATGACCATTCATTAGGGAAATTAATGTATGTTATTTAGAATGGGGACTGTACATACGGGGGGTGGGGGGGGTAGAAGTGTCAGCTGTGTCGGCACTGGCAATAATGAGTATTGTAAAGGAGGGTTTGAAGATTATGTGGATTAATAATATATAAATAACAAAGTGGAAAAAATAATGCAGATTGTAGGTTTGGGTTTTCCTTGGTTATAATAATAATGATGAATATTGTTATGTTATCTTGTGTAATCTTACTTAACATAGTTACATTGGATGTAATGTATATGGGATGAGGGACAGGTGTGACAACACAACGTTAATCGTCTGTGTTCATTTAGACAATGAGATTTATAATTTTGAGTAAGAACTGATACTGTGTTCTTTTATCTATTTAATGTATTGTGTTGTTTTAAATAAAAATATAAAAAAAAAAATAATATAAAAAAGGCACAAGACTCTCAATTGTAATTGCACTAAGGTCTTATATAAGTTGTTTACAAGAATTAGAGTATAACTAGATTTAAATTGACAGGATAAAATACACAAGTTAAGGTAGCAAAAGAATAATAAAAAAAATGATAAAAATCAAAATGGCAATGACTTGGTTATAATATGCTAGTAAGGTGGTAGACAGGATAATATAAAAGTTGTAGTTGAAAATACTAGTTTAAAAAAGTATAGAATAAAAATGGTCAGTAAAAGAAGTTTACAATAAGTTTGGTCAATATAGTTTAAAGCAAAATTGTGCATTAATAGGGATTTTAGAATAAAATTGGGCAATAGAGTATTTCTTAAAGTGAGGTAGAATTATTGAGGACAAGTTATGGTTAGTTTATAATAAAATAAGATAGAACAGTGATGTGGTAAATTGTAAAAAAGGAGATAGATTCTGTAGATATTAAACACAATTAAGACTATGAGGTAGAATGGTCGTTGAATACAACAATGGCAATCAAAAGTAGTTGGGGTATTAGAATTTTAGGGGGGAACAAATTTATGACAATATAACACTAACAGTGGACGATGGGTATTATCTGCACTTTACTCTGATTCTGTTAGTCCAGCCTCACTTAGGAATGTTTTAAGGTCATGTTCTGTAGAGATGAAGTATCTCTTCCCAGTGGGCTGTTTCCTAACTGCAATTTTTCCATCCCTCACAAAGCACTGGTGGATTTTTTGGGCATAGTGTAATTTTCTTAGCCGATAAAGAAGGTTTTGTCTTGTTTTGGTAAGGCACTCATTGATGTTAACATCAGTTTTCATAGAAATAGATGTTTTTAGTAGGTTGTTTCTTTGTAGGCTAGTTTGGAATTTTAACAGCACTGTTTTTTTACCTGCTTGGTAGCCCATCAGTTTGCAATCCTTTAGGTCATCACTACGTATGTTAAGGCGAAGGTGGTCCTTGATAAGCTGTATGGTGGCCTCCATGCAGGTCTCTTGGGTGACTGTGGGTGGGAGATGTTTGCTGTTAACTACAACAGCGTCAGATAGCTGCTGTTGGTCATTATGGTCTTGGAAGTTGGTTATGACATTGGCAAGTTGTTGGTCCACTCTTGATCTTTCCTCTATAATGTTGTTAGTAAGTAGGGTGACTTGGTCTTTTAGAGTGTTGATGGTTTCTAGGGACTGGGTGTGGGTGTTGCTTTGTTGTTCCAGAGTGTCTAGTTTATGTTCAAGAGCAGTGATCTTGTTGAGGTAATCTCCATTGCTAGCTTTTAGTTCCTGCATTTCTTGAGTTACTTTGGTGATCGTTTGGTTCTGAATCATAGGGAGTTTAGCTATTTCTGAGTCGGTGATCTTCTTGACATCAAATACTGGGAAGGAGTTATCTTGAACTGTGGCGGTGGCCATGTTTGTTGTTGTCTGTCGTGTGTTGTTGTGGTGCCAGTGGGTGATGAGGGTTGTGTCCTGGCTGGCAGTACCACAAGTTTTCCTTGTGTTATTACTGCTCTCACCTTTGATGTTAGGAGTCCTTAGCTGGTTACTGGATCTTCGTTTATTGCTCTGACCCTTGTCCATTGGCTGTGGCTTCAGGTGAATAGTAGAAGATGGGTGATGGGTGAATGTTGTGGAGTATCACTTCAGTGGCAGCGGGGTAGGAGGTGGTAGTACGAGTCCTATTAGTTGGTAATTTGTGAACTTTTGGGTGATTTCTGCAGTTGATTTATATCATTCTGGGTATCCACACATGTTAGTGTTATGTGGGTCTTGATTAGGTCATCACTGGGCTGCTGGGAACCTCAGGTAGAAGTAAAAATAGAGGACAAGGTTCCTGTTGCAGCTGTCGCATTGGGGGGATGTTGCATCATCTACTGAGGCTTTTGCTTTCATACCTGGAGTTTACCTGGAGAGAGTTTCGGGGGTCAACGCCCCCGCGGCCCGGTCTGTGACCAGGCCTCCTGGTGGATCAGCGCCTGATCAACCAGGCTGTTGCTGCTGGCTGCACGCAAACCAACGTACGAGCCACAGCCCGGCTGATCAGGAACTGACTTTAGGTGCTTGTCCAGTGCCAGCTTGAAGACTGCCAGGGGTCTGTTGGTAATCCCCCTTATGTGTGCTGGGAGGCAGTTGAACAGTCTCGGGCCCCTGACACTTATTGTATGGTCTCTTAACGTGCTAGTGACACCCCTGCTTTTCATTGGGGGGATGGTGCATCGTCTGCCAAGTCTTTTGCTTTCGTAGTGAGTGATTTTCGTGTGCAAGTTCGGTACTAGTCCCTCTAGGATTTTCCAGGTGTATATAATCATGTATCTCTCCCTCCTGCGTTCCAGGGAATACAGGTTTAGAAACCTCAAGCGCTCCCAGTAATTGAGGTGTTTTATCTCCGTTATGCGCGCCATGAAAGTTCTCTGTACATTTTCTAGGTCGGCAATTTCACCTGCCTTGAAAGGTGCTGTTAGAGTGCAGCAATATTCCAGCCTAGATAGAACAAGTGACCTGAAGAGTGTCATCATGGGCTTGGCCTCCCTAGTTTTGAAGGTTCTCATTATCCATCCTGTCATTTTTCTAGCAGATGCGATTGATACAATGTTATGGTCCTTGAAGGTGAGATCCTCCGACATAATCACTCCCAGGTCTTTGACGTTGGTGTTTCGCTCTATTTTGTGGCCAGAATTTGTTTTGTACTCTGATGAAGATTTAATTTCCTCATGTTTACCATATCTGAGTAATTGAAATTTCTCATCGTTGAACTTCATATTGTTTTCTGCAGCCCACTGAAAGATTTGGTTGATGTCCGCCTGGAGCCTTGCAGTGTCTGCAATGGAAGACACTGTCATGCAGATTCGGGTGTCATCTGCAAATGAAGACACGGTGCTGTGGCTGACATCCTTGTCTATGTCGGATATGAGGATGAGGAACAAGATGGGAGCTAGTACTGTGCCTTGTGGAACAGAGCTTTTCACCGTAGCTGCCTCGGACTTTACTCTGTTGACGACTACTCTCTGTGTTCTGTTAGTGAGGAAATTATAGATCCATCGACCGACTTTTCCTGTTATTCCTTTAGCGCGCATTTTGTGCGCTATTACGCAATGGTCACACTTGTCGAAGGCTTTTGCAAAGTCTGCATATATTACATCTGCATTCTTTTTGTCTTCTAGTGCATTTAGGACCTTGTCGTAGTGATCCAGTAGTTGAGACAGACAGGAGCGACCTGTTCTAAACCCATGTTGCCCTGGGTTGTGTAACTGATGGGTTTCTAGATGGGTGGTGGTCTTGCTTCTTAGGACCCTTTCAAAGATTTTTATGATATGGGATGTTAGTGCTATTGGTCTGTAGTTCTTTGCTGTTGCTTTACTGCCCCCTTTGTGGAGTGGGGCTATGTCTGTTGTTTTTAGTAACTGAGGGACGACCCCCGTGTCCATGCTCCCTCTCCATAGGATGGAAAAGGCTCGTGATAGGGGCTTCTTGCAGTTCTTGATGAACACAGAGTTCCATGAGTCTGGCCCTGGGGCAGAGTGCATGGGCATGTCATTTATCGCCTGTTCGAAGTCATTTGGCGTCAGGGAGTGATTTTCGTGTGCAAGTTTGGTACTAATCCCTCTAGGATTTTACAAGTGTATATAATCATGTATCTCTCCTGCCTGCGTTCCAGGGAATACAGCTTGAGGAACTTCAAGCGCTTCCAGTATTTGAGGTGTTTTATCTCTGTTATGTGCGTCGTGAAGGTTCTCTGTACATTTTCTAGGTCAGCAATTTCACCTGCCTTGAAAGGTGCTGTTAGTGTGCAGCAATATTCTAGCCTACATAGAACAAGCGACCTGAAGAGTGTCATCATGGGCTTGGCGTCCCTAGTTTTGAAGCTTCTCATTATCAATCCTGTCATTTTTCTAGTAGAGGAGACTGATACGGTGTTGTGGTCTTTAAAAGTGAGATCCTTTGACATTATAACTCCCAGATCTTTTACATTAATCTTTCGCTCTATTGTGGGGTTGGAATTTGTTTTATACTCCAGTATAGTTTTAATTTCCTCACGTTTTCCATATCGGAGTAATTGAAATTTCTCATCATTGAACTTCATATTGTTTTCTGCGGTTCATTTAAAGATTTGGTTGATGCACACCTGGAGTCTTGTGGTGTCTTCAGTGGAGGACATTGTCATGCAAATGGTGGCCCGGTGGCCTGGTGGCTAAAGCTCTCGCTTCACACACGGAGGACCCGGGTTCGATCCCCGGCGGGTGGAAACATTTCGACGCATTACCTTACACCTGTTGTCCTGTTTACCTAGCAGTAAATAGGTACCTGGGTGTTAGTCGACTGGTGTGGTTTAGACAGTCCTTGATGTTGCACTGACTTTCTTGGGTTATCCTGGCTTGATAACCCTCCACGGTTAAAAATCCGAACGAAATCTTATCTTATCTTAAATTCGGGTGTCATCTGCAAAGGAAGATACAGTGCTGTAGCTTACATCCCTGTCTGTGTCAGATATGAGGATGAGGAACAGAATGGGAGCGAGTACTGTGCCTTGTGGAACAGAGCTTTTCACTGTAGCCCCCTCAGACTTTACTCTATTTACTACTACTCTATGTGTTCTATTTTTTTTAGGAAATTATAGATCCAACTACCAAGATTTCCTGTTATTCCTGTAACTCTCACCATGGTCACACTTATCAAAGGCTTTTACAATGTCTGTGTATACTACATCTGTGTTTTTTTTCCTTCTAGAGCGTCCAGGACCTTGTCAAGTGAACCAGTAGTTGGGACAGGCAGGAGCGACCTGCTCTAAACCTGTGTTGCCCTGGGTTGTGTAACTGATGGCGATCTTGCTTCTTGGAATCCCTTCAAAGACTTTTATAATATTGGATGCTAGCGATATCTTTATGTAGTTCTTTGCTATTGCTTTACTGCCACCTTTGTGGAGTGGGGCTGTGTCTTTTGTTTTTAGCAGCTGTAGGACGACCCCTGTGTCTATGCTCCCACTCTATGGAGAGGGATGTCAAAAGCACATGATAGGGGTTTCTTGCAGTTCTTGTTAAACACGGAGTTCCATGAGTCTGGGCCTGAGGCAGAGTGCATGGGAATGTCATTTATCGCCTTTTTGAAGTCATTTGGCGTTAGGGTAATATCAGATAGGTTCAAGTCTGCCAGATTTCATGTCTCGCTGAAAAACAATTCATTTAGGTCTTCGACTCTCAGTCTGGTTAGCGGCTCGCTGAAAACCGAGTCATATTGGGACTTGAGTAGCTCACTCATTTCCTTGCTGTCATCTGTGTAGGACCCATCTTGTCTATGTAGGGGCCTAATACTGGATGTTGTTCTCGACTTGGATTTGGCATAAGAAAAGAAATATTTTGGATTTCTTTCACTTGCATTTATGACTTTTAGTTCTTTCCATGTTTCTTGACTACTTCAAGATTCCTTTAGCTTAAGTTCGATGTTTGCTACTTCTCTGACCAGTGCCTCCCTTCGTATTACAGATATATTTGTTTGTTTTAGCTGCTCTGTTATTCTTTGCCTTTGCTTGTATAGGGAGCGCCTTTCTCTTTCTAGTTTACATCTTCTCTTCTTTTTCCTTAAAGGAATATGCCTTGAGCATACCCTGAGTGCCACAGAGTTAATTTGTTCTAGACATATGTTTGGATCCGCGTTGCTTAGAATATCTTCCCAGTTTACGACCTGGTTGACTTGGTCCCACCTTATGTTTTTGTTATTGAACTTGAATTTAGTGAAGGCTCCCTTGTGACTGATCACATTTTGTTGGTCTGGGGCTCCGCACATAAGTGTCTGAACCTCTGTTATGTTGTGATCTGAATATATTGTTTTTGATATGGTAATATTTCGTATCAGATAATCATTATTAGTGAAGATGAGGTCCAGTGTATTCTGCAATCTTGTTGGCTCTCTTATTTCATTGTCAAAGTGACCCTTTTCGTGGGTCTCTATGAAAACCGCGAATATTGTGTTGACTCTGTCAGCAGTCCACGGATGAAAGGTATTCTGTTGTTAGTTGCTGGCTTTAGACCCTGTATATTTGCAAAGATGAATGTCGTCGAATTGGTGGTATGGGAAGGGTCTTTTTTTCCTGTCACAAATGCCCGTTGTTTTGGAGTAGAGGCCATCGACTGTGATTCCGCTCCAGAAATGATAGGAGTTTGTGTACGATTTCTGTTATTTTCTACCAGCCTTTTGTCCTTCCTGGCGTTAAAAAAACCTTTGTTTATCGTGACTGCATTCCCTGCTGGTGTGTGTTTTTCTGTCTGTTTATTATCTTCAGCACTTGTACTAACAGTGGTGC
>NC_091293.1:79759206-79856408 GCF_038502225.1 Cherax quadricarinatus
GACTAGCTCCCTTAAGGTTTACTATACTAATAGCAGGAGTGTTAGAAATAAGATAGATGAGCTAAGATTAATTGCAAGTGCAGGAAACATAGATATTATTGCTATAACAGAGACCTGGCTCAATCTGAAGGATAGAGAGATGCCCTCTGAATGTCACATACAAGGCTATAAATTATTCCACACTGACAGGGTCAACAGGAAAGGTGGTGGAGTAGCGATGTATGTCAGAGACAATTTAAATTGTTGTGTTAGACAAGATATTAAATTAGAAGCGTCAGCCACTGAATCTGTTTGGTTACAGCTTCTCGAGGGCCGAGAAAAACTAATTTTGGGTGTGATTTACAGGGCCCCAAATCTTGATAGGGAGTGCAGTAAACTTCTATGGGACGAAATTCGTAAGGCATCTACATACGAAAATGTTGTGCTAATGGGAGATTTCAACTATAGACAGATTGACTGGAGCAATTTGACAGGAAATTTAGAGTCGGGTGACTTTCTTGATACGATCCAGGATTGTTTTTTAAAACAGTTTGTGACAGAGCCAACTAGGGGAAATAACCTCCTTGACTTGGTTCTTGCCAGTAGGGAAACACTAATTAATAATCTTGAGGTTAATGATGAGCTTGGGGAGAGTGATCACAAATCACTCAGTTTTAACATATCATGGAATTCCCCTAATAATGGCAATCAAGTCTCCGTCCCTGACTTTCGCTTGGCTGATTTCATAGGACTGAAAAATTACTTAGGTGGGCTGAACTGGAATGACCTGACTAAGGGTCAGGTAGGTGGTGATGGTTGCCGATATGATGCTTTCCATGGCATAGTTCTAGCTGCTCAGTCAAATTATGTTCCAAATAGGGAAATCAGATCAAACAAAAATGATCCTAAATGGATGAACAATAGATTAAAATATCTGAGTGGTCAAAAGAGAGGCATATATAGGCAAATCAAAAGAGGAGAGGGGCAATTAAGAAATCGATATATTCAGTTAAAGAGAGAAATAAAAAAGGGAATTAGAAAAGCAAAAAGAGATTATGAGGTTAAAGTTGCAAGAGAATCGAAGACTAACCCAAAAGGATTCTTTCAGGTATACAGAAGTAAGATCAGGGACAAGATAGGCCCACTCAAAAGTTCCTCGGGTCAGCTCACTGACAGTGATAAGGAAATGTGTAGAATTTTTAACACATACTTCCTCTCAGTTTTTACACAGGAGGATACCAGCGATATTCCAGTAATGATAAATTATGTAGAACAGGACGATAATAAACTGTGCACTATTAGGGTCACAAGTGACATGGTCCTTAGGCAAATAGATAAATTAAAACCTAACAAATCCCCAGGCCCTGATGAACTGTATGCAAGGGTTCTAAAGGAATGTAAAGAGGAGCTTAGCACACCTTTGGCTAATCTTTTCAACATATCACTACAAACTGGCATGGTGCCAGATAAGTGGAAAATGGCAAATGTGATACCTATTTTCAAAACAGGTGACAGGTCCTTAGCTTCGAACTATAGACCAATAAGCCTAACCTCCATAGTGGGAAAATTTATGGAATCAATAATTGCCGAGGCAGTTCGTAGCCACCTTGAAAAGCATAAATTAATCAACGAATCTCAGCATGGTTTTACAAAGGGGCGTTCCTGCCTTACGAATTTATTAACTTTTTTCACTAAGGTATTTGAGGAGGTAGATCATGGTAATGAATATGATATTGTGTATATGGACTTCAGTAAGGCTTTTGACAGGGTCCCACATCAGAGACTATTGAGGAAAATTAAAGCACATGGAATAGGAGGAGAAATTTTTTCCTGGATAGAGGCATGGTTGACAAATAGGCAGCAGAGAGTTTGCATAAATGGGGTGAAATCAGAGTGGGGAAGCGTCACGAGCGGTGTTCCACAGGGGTCAGTGTTGGGCCCCCTGCTGTTCACAATCTACATAAACGACATAGATGAGGGCATAAAGAGCGACATCGGCAAGTTTGCCGATGACACCAAAATAGGCCGTCGAATTCATTCTGACGAGGACATTCGAGCACTCCAGGAAGATTTGAATAGACTGATGCAGTGGTCGGAGAAGTGGCAGATGCAGTTTAATATAGACAAATGCAAAGTTCTAAATGTTGGACAGGACAATAACCATGCCACATATAAACTAAATAATGTAGATCTTAATATTACGGATTGCGAAAAAGATTTAGGAGTTCTGGTTAGCAGTAATCTGAAACCAAGACAACAGTGCATAAGTGTTCGCAATAAAGCTAATAGAATCCTTGGCTTCATATCAAGAAGCATAAATAATAGGAGTCCTCAGGTTGTTCTTCAACTCTATACATCCTTGGTTAGGCCTCATTTAGATTATGCTGCACAGTTTTGGTCACCGTATTACAGAATGGATATAAATTCTCTGGAAAATGTACAAAGGAGGATGACAAAGATGATCCCGTGTATCAGAAACCTTCCCTATGAGGATAGACTAAGGGCCCTGAAACTGCACTCTCTAGAAAGACGTAGAATTAGGGGGGATATGATTGAGGTGTATAAGTGGAAGACAGGAATAAATAAAGGGGATGTAAATAGTGTGCTGAAAATATCTAGCCTAGACAGGACTCGCAGCAATGGTTTTAAGTTGGAAAAATTCAGATTCAGGAAGGATATAGGAAAGTACTGGTTTGGTAATAGAGTTGTGGATGAGTGGAACAAACTCCCAAGTACCGTTATAGAGGCCAGAACGTTGTGTAGCTTTAAAAATAGGTTGGATAAATACATGAGTAGATGTGGGTGGGTGTGAGTTAGACCTGATAGCTTGTGCTAACAGGTCGGTTGCCGTGTTCCTCCCTTAAGTCAATGTGACCTGACCTGACTAGGTTGGGTGCATTGGCTTAAGCCGGTAGGAGACTTGGACCTGCCTCGCATGGGCCAGTAGGCCTTCTGCAGTGTTCCTTCGTTCTTATGTTCTTATGTTCTCAGTCACGTGACCAACGTGACGTCGGCTTACCACTCAGTGGTACCGGCAGTAGGTTCACAGTACCTGCTCAGAGAATATACACTACCCTTGCTCTGAGTAGGTTCACTACTCTTGTAAAGTAAAAGGACACAAGTGCAACTAATGTGACATTTATTGTGGCAACGTTTCGCTCTCCAGGAGCTTTATCAAGCCATTACAAACAATACATGGACACAGAGGGTATATAAAGGCTCAGAGTGAGGTGTAATACTAGTGAGGTACCATTTCGATGTTCACTAGTGGTAGTGACAAAAGTAATACAATATGGTAGAGCAATTAATTCGTACATGAGTAAAAGGATATAAAAGCTATTACTTGGGTAACATAAAAATAGGTTGGGCAAATATAGACTGGAATGAGGCAGGGTTTACTGTTTTCAGGAGGATTCTTGCTAAGACTTCGGAGATGGTGAAGCTGCCGTTGTTTTGTTTAATTGTATTCGAAACAGCGATCAGTGCTGATTCGAGGCACTTGCGTCTGCGGAAATTAGTTTCTTTGATCACTAATTGGGCGTCTCTGAATTTCATGAGATGATTGGTGGAATTTCGGTGTTGTACACAGGCGTTGTTCAGGTTATCGTTCCTACATGCGTAAATGTGTTCATTGAGGCGGGTGTCGAGGTTTCTGGCGGTTTCACCTACGTAAATCACATTAGTTGCACTTGTGTCCTTTTACTTTACATATTGTCGGTAATTCTACCAACTTTATCACTACTCTTACTGAGTAGGTTCACCGCCCTCGCTCAGAGCAGGTTCACTACCCTTGCTCTGAGTAGCTTTACAGCACTCGCTGAGAGTATGTCCTTCACACTCACTCTGACTAGCACTCTCACTTCTAGTCCGGGCTTGCATAGCCAAGGGAGCATATCTCGTTTGGTTAATCATTGACCTCTCATAAGAGACATGTCAAGTTTTCTGTGGTGGTCGTTTTTCTTTCATGACTGACTTTCTTTCTTAAGCTTGTCACTTTCGAGTTATTTATACTCTAGAGAATTAATCTCTCAGTTGACTGAATAAGCCTTGTCGGCGTTAATGTTAACTATTCCAAGTCATGCTAGATGGGAGTGAGACTAAGTCCGTCACTTACGAGTTCTTGTATACTCTGAATTGATAGTTCAGATAAGTCTTTATAAGCATTGTAAGTTACTTTGTGGCTAGCTAGGTCTTAATAACCCTTATAGGTGCATATCATTGGTGATTTTAGTACAAAGCTCAACCTCAAGAGGTTCATTTATTCATATCAATGTACTAGTACGTACCAAGAGAAATGTAAGAGTTAAACTCCTTATTTTATTTTAATCATAACATATCATACATTAAGCTAAAACTCTACTAGTAAAGACTTTAAGTTTTAGTTTTTTGTTTTGTAATCCTGAATTCTTATTAAAAGCTATAGTTACAAAACCGTAAACAGGCCATATGTTCAACAAGAATGCTACCTTAAAACTCTATCATACCATTGGAGAAGGTTAAGAAGACGAGTATTGTAACAGATAATAATAATTAAAGAAATCATTTATTGTTTCAGATACTGGACATATAAACAATACTTTGAAGAATCCAAAACAGTAGCGAAGGCCTTTATTAGGTTAGGCCTAGAAAGATTCCACGGTGTCTGCATCATGGGTTTCAACTCCCCCGAGTGGTTGATTGCTAACTTTGGTAAGCATCTTTAAGACAAGTTATGTAATGTATTTAAGTCATGTCAAGCTGCTAGATGGACTGTTTAGTTTGTCTTCAACTAAACTGTTTAATATAATGATTAAAAAAATGAAAAATTTAATGTTTGTGTCTTCTAATAAACATAACACTGAATTGTTATTAAGAAGAAATTAATTAAATCAATTTATCGAAGTCCTGAATCACAAAGAGATCCATTTATTCTGCCAAGTTATACATCTATTAAGACGAATATTTTTGGCACAGGTGCCATATATGCGGGTGGTATAGCAGCAGGTGTGTACACAACCAATTCAGCGGAGGCTTGTAGGCACCTGGCACTCAACTGCCAAGCTCAGATCATTCTGGTGGAAAACCAGGAGTTACTTAACAAGTTCCTCGCAGTTAAGCGCTTCCTACCTCACATTAAGGTTAATACTCTTTTTTTGTTGATAGTTCTGTTTGTAAGACTGGCACTGACTGTGCTTGTATGACTGGCACTGACTGTGCTTGTATGACTGGCACTGACTGTGCTTGTATGACTGGCACTGACTGTGCTTGTAAGACTGGCACTGACTGTGCTTGTAAGACTGGCACTGACTGTGCTTGTAAGACTGGCACTGACTGTGCTTGTAAGACTGGCACTGACTGTGCTTGTAAGACTGGCACTGACTGTGCTTGTATGACTGGCACTGACTGTGCTTGTATGACTGGCACTGACTGTGCCAGTCATACCACCACCACGAGTGCCCTGGGATCATGAACAACACCTAGCTCTGCTGGGTGCATGATTCTTGTAGGATCGCTGGTTAAGTAGTTAAGGCAATGTGAACATTGTTCTGTCTCTCGAGGAGAGAGTGTGTCGCAGGATCTAATCCTGGCTGGCCGCAGTTTGGTAAATATATCAATACCAATTGTTTCGTGGTTTCATTATATATATATATATATATATATATATATATATATATATATATATATATATATATATATATATATATATATATATATATATATATATATATATATATATATATATATGAACATTTAGCGTGAAAGCAAAGAGGGGCCTGTATGATAATATAGTTATACCAACGCTCTTATATGGGTGTGAAGCATGGGTTGTGAATATTGCAACAAGAAGGCTGGAGGCAGTGGAGATGTCATGTCTGAGGGCAATGTGTGGTGTGAATATAATGCAGTCTCTCCATAGTTTGGAAATTAGGTGTGGGGTTACTAAAACTATTATCCAGAAGGCTGAGGAGGGGTTGTTGAAGTGAGTCGGACATTTAAGAAGATAGAACGCAATAGAATGATGTGGAGAGTGCAAAAATCTGTAGTGCAAAGAAGTCGGGTTTGGGGTTGGCCTAGGAAAGGTTGGAGGGAGGTGGTAAAGGAGGTTTTGTGTGCCAGGGGCTTGTACTTCCAGCAAGCATGCGTGAGCATATTAGATAGGAGCGAGTGGAAGCAAGTGATTTTTTGGACTTGATGTGCTGTTGGAGTGTGAACAAGGTAACATTTATGAAGGGATTCAGGGAAACCAGCAGGCCGGACTTGCGTCCTGGAGATGGGAAGTACAGTGTCTGCACTCTGAAGGACGAGTGTTAATGTTGCAGTTTTATAACTGTAGTGTAGACACGCCTCTGGCAAGACAATGATGGAGTGACTGATGAAAGTTTTTTTTTGGGGGGCCACCCTGCCTTGGTGGGATATGGCCAGTGTGTTGAAAGAATATATATATATATATATAATGTGTATATATATATATATAATGTATATATATATATATATATATATAATGTATATATATATATATATATATCTTTCTTTCTTTCTTTCAACACACCGGCCGTATCCCACCGAGGCAGGGTGGCCCAAAAGGAAAAACGAAAGTTTCTCCTTTTACATTTAGTAATATATACAGGAGAAGAGGTTACTAGCCCCTTGCTCCTGGCATTTTAGTCGCCTCTTACAACACGCATGGCTTACGGAGGAAGAATTCTGTTCCACTTCCCCATGGAGATAAGAGGAAATAAACAAGAATAAGAACTAGAAAGAAAATAGAAGAAAACCCAGAGGGGTGTGTATATATGTGCTTGTACATGTATGTGTAGTGTGACCTAAGTGTGAGTAGAAGTAGCAAGACGTACCTGAAATCTTGCATGTTCATGAGACAGAAAAAAGGACACCAGCAATCCTACCATCATGTAAAACAATTACAGGCTTTCGTTTTACACTCACTTGGCAGGACGGTAGTACCTCCCTGGGCGGTTGCTGTCTACCAACCTACTACCTAGATATATATATATATATATATATATATATATATATATAGGGAAGTATATATATATATATATATATATATATATATATATATATATATATATATATATATATATATATATATATATACACCAAAAAAAAAAAAAAAACTCAGGAGTGCTAAGGGATATATGTGCTGTGGTTCGTACGTTGGATTGCGTGCAGCCAGCAGTAACAGCCTGGTTGATCAGACTCTGATCCACCATGAGGCCTGATCACAGACCGGGCCGCGGGGGCGTTGACCCCCGGAACTCTCCCCAGGTAAACTCCAGGTTAGAGCTTTCACTGAGCCCAGCAGCTCCAGCGCAAGGTTAACCAGTGACTTATGTACCCAAACTGCCACTACCACCACCCACAGTTACCATCCCACCACCACCATAACTCACAACCACAATACACCACCATAGTCTCCTACCCTAACCTTCACTGCATCCCTTCATCACCAGCTGTACAAAATGCTCAGTTGGAATACAGACAGGAAGTGCCCACCTGTCTCTCATAAGTGTGTGTACTCACCTAATTGTGGTTGCAGGGGTCGAGACTCAACTCCTGGCCCCGCCACTTCACTGATCGCTACTAGATCCTCTCTCTCTCTGCTTCCTCAGCTTTGTCATACCTCTTCTTAAAACTATGTATGGTTCCTGCCTCCACTACTTCACTTGCTAGGCTATTCCACTTCCTGACTACTCTGACTGAAGAAATACTTCCTAACGTCCCTGTGACTCGTCTGAGTCTTCAGCTTCCAATTGTGACCCCTTGTTCCTGTGTCCCCTCTCTGGAACATCCTGTCTCTGTCCACCTTGTCTATTCCCCGCAGTATCTTGTATGTCGTTATCATGTCTCCCCTGACCCTTCTGTCCTCCAGTGTCGTCAGTCCGATTTCCCTCAACCTTTCCTCGTACGACATTCCCCTGAGCTCTGGAACTGGCCTTGTTGCAAACCTTTTTACTTTCTCTAACTTCTTGACGTGCTTGACCAGGTGTGGGTTCCAGACTGGTGCTGCATACTCCAGTATGGACCTAACATACACAGTGTACAGTGTCTTGAACGATTCCTTATTAAGGTATCGGAACGCTATTCTCAGGTTTGCCAGACGCCCGTATGCTGCAGCAGTTATTTGGTTGTGTGCCTCCGGTGACGTGCTCGGTGTTATGGTCACCCCAAAATCTTTCTCCCTGAGTGAGGTCTGTAGTCTTTGTCCACCTAGCCTATACTGTCTGCGGTCTTCTTTGCCCCTCCCAGTCTTCATGACTTTGCATTTGGCAGGGTTGAATTCGAGAAGCCAGTTTCTGGACCACATGTCCAGCCTGTCCAGGTCTCTTTGCAGTCCTGCCTCATCCTCATCCGATTTAATTCTTCTCATCAACTTCACATCATCTGCGAATAGGGACACTTCAGAGTCTATTTCTTCGATCATGTCGTTCACATATATCAAAAATAACACTGGTCCTAGAACTGACTCCTGTGGGACCCCGCTCGTCACAGGCGCCCACTGTGATACCTCTTCACGTACCATACTCGTTGTTGCCTCCCTGTCAGGTATTCCCTGATCCATTGCAGTGCCCTCCCTGTTATATGCGCCTAATCCTCCAGCTTCTGCACTAATCTCTTGTGGGGGAACTGTCAGAGGCCCTCCTGCAGTCCAGGAAAATGCAATCAACCCACCCCTCTCTCTCGTGTCTTACTTCTGTTACCTTGTCGTGAAACTCCAGAAGGTTTGTGACACAGGATTTTCCTTCCATGAATCCATGCTGGTTATCATTTATAATCTTGTTCCGTTCCAGGTGTTCCAACACTCTCCTCCTGATAATCTCCATGACTTTGCATACTATACATGTCAGAGACACAGGTCTGTAGTTTAGTGCCTCATTTCTGTTTCCTTTCTTAAATATGGGGACTACATTTGCTGTCTTCCATTTCTCAGGTGTGTGTGCATGTGTGTGTGTGTGTACTCACCTATTTGTGGTTACAAGGATTGAGTCATAGCTCCTAGCACCGCCTCTTCACTGATCACTACTAGGTTCTCTTTCCCTGCTCCATGAGTTTTATCAAACTTCTTAAAACTATGTATTGTTCCTGCCTCCACTACATCACTTCCCAGATTATTCCATTTCCTGACAACTTTGTGGCTGAAGAAATACTAACATCCCTGTGATTCATCTGAATCTTTAACTACCAAGTGTGACCCCTTGTTCCTGTGTCCTATCTCTGGAACATTCTATCTCTGTCCACTTTGTCGATTCCTCTCAGTATTTTATATGCCGATTTCATATCCTCCCTATCTCTCCTGTCCTCCACTGTCGTCAGATCGATTTCCCTTAACCTCTCCTAGTAGGACATGCCCCTTAGCTCAGTGACTAGCTTTGTTGCAGACCTTTGCACTTTCTCTAATTTCCTTACGTGCTTAGCTAGGTGTGGGTTCCGAACTGGTGCTGCATACTGCAATATAGGTCTAACATACACTGTGTACAGGGTCCTGAACGATTCCTTATTGAGATGTTGGAATGCTATTCTTAGGTTTCCTAGGCTCCCATATGCTGCAGCAGTTATTTGGCTGATGTGTGCCTCAAGAGATGTGCCCAGTGTTATACTCATCCCAAGATCCTTTTCCTTGAGTGAGGTTTGTAGTCTCTGGCCCCCTAGGTTGTACTGTCTGCGATCTTCTTTGCCCTTCCCCAGTCTTCATCACTTTGCATTTGGTGGGGATGAACTCCAGGAACCAGTTTCTAGACCAGGCCTGCAGCCTGTCCAGATATTTTTGTAGTTCTGCCTAGTCCTCGTTCTATTGAATTCTTCCCATCAAATTCACATCATCTGCAAACAGGGACACTTCTGAATCTATTCCTTCTGTCATGTCGTTCACTTTTACCAGAAACAGCACCGGTCCTAGGACTGACCTCTGTGGAACCTCGTTCATCACAGGCGCCCACTCTGACACTTTGTCATGTACCATGACTCGCTGATGTCTTCCCGACATGTATTCCTTGATCCATTCCTTGAATTGGCTGTTATACCTGCCTGGTCCTCCAACTTTTGCACTAATCTCGTGTGGAATTGTGTCAAACGCCTTCTTACAGTCAAAAAAAAAAATGCAATCTACCTACCTCTCTCTTTTCTTACTGCTGTCACCCTGTCATAGAACTCCAGTAGGTTTGTGGCACAGGATTTCCCATCCCTGAAGCTATGCTGGTTATCGTTGATAAGCTCATTCCTTTCTAGGTGCTCATCCACTCTACATGTCAGTTACACTGGTCTGTAGTTTAATGCTTTGTCTGTTTTCTATTTTAAAAAATTGGGATTACATTTGCTGTCTTCAGGTAGTCGCCCTCTTTCGACAAATATGTTGAAGATTGTTGTTAGTTGTACACATAGCACCTCTGCTCCCTCTCTCAGGACCCATGGAGACATGTTATCCAGCCCCATCGCCTTTGATGTATCTAGCTTCCTTAGCAGCCTCTTCACTTCTTCCTCGGTTGTATGTATTGTGTCCAACACTTGATGGTGTACCCCACCTCTCTGTATTTTTGAAGTCCCTTCTGTCTCCTCTGTGAACACTTCTTTGAATGTTATGTTGAGCTCCTCACATACTTCTCGGTCGTTTCTTGTGATCTTCTCTCCTTCCTTCCTCAGCCTGATTACCTGGTCCTTGACTGTGTGTGTGTGTGTGTTTGTGTGTACTCACCTAATTATACTCGCCTAATTGTGGTTGCAGGGGTCGAGAGTCAGTTCCTGGCCCCGCCTCTTCACTGAATGCTACTAGGTCCTCTCTCTCCCTGCTCCCTGAACTTTATCATACCTCATCTTAAAGCTATGTATGGTTCCTGCCTCCACTACATCACTTGCCAGACTATTCCACTCCCTGACAACTCTATGACTGAAGAAATACTTCAGCCATTGTGTGTGTGTGTGTGTGTGTGTGTGTGTGTGTGTGTGTACTCGCCTATTTGTTGTTGCAGGGGTCGAGTCTTAGCTGCTGGCCCCGCCTCTTCAATGATTGCTACTAGGTCCTCTCTCTCTCCCTGCTCCATGAGCTTTATCAAACCTCGTCTTAAAACTATGTATGGTTCCCGCCTCCACTAAGTCACTTTCTAGGCTATTCCACTGCCTGACAACTCTATGACTGAAGAAATGCTTCCTAACATCCCTTTGACTCGTCTGTGTCTTCAACTTCCAATTGTGACCTCTTGTTTCTGTGTCCCCTCCCTGGAACATCCTGTCTTTGTCCACCTTGTCTATTCTGCACAGCATTTTATATGTCGTTATCATGTCTCCCCTAACCCTCCTGTCCTCCAGTGTCGTCAGGCCGATTTCTCTTAACCTTTCTTCATAGGACATTCCCCTTAGTTCTGGAACTAACCTTGTCGCAAACCTTTGCAGGTTCCAAACAGGTGCTGCATACTCCAGTATGGGCCTGACGTACACGGTGTACAGTGTCTTGAACGATTCCTTGCTAAGGTATCGGAACGCTGTTCTCAGGTTTGCCAGGCGCCCATACGCTGCAGCAGTTATCTGGTTGATGTGTGCTTCCGGAGACATGCTCGGTGTTATACTCGCCCCAAAATCTTTCTCCTTGAGTGAGGTTTGCAGTCTTTGGCCACCTTGCCTATACTCTGTCTGCGGTCTTCTGTGCCCTTCCCCTATCTTCATGACTTTGCATTTGGCGGGGTTAAATTCGAGAAGCCAGTTGCTGGACCAGGTGTCCAGTCCATCCAGGTCTCTTTGAAGTCCTACCTGATCCTCATCTGATTTAATTCTCATTAACTTCACATCGTCTGCGAACAGGGGCATTTCTGAGTCTAACCCTTCGATCATGTTCACATATACCAAAAATAGCACTGGTCCTAGGATCGACCCCTGTGGGACCCCGCTAGTCACAGGTGCCCACTGTGATACCTCATTACGTACCATGACTCATTGTTGCCTCCCTGTCAATTATTCTCTGATCCATTGCAGTGCCCTTCCTGTTATATGCGCCTGATCCTCTAGCTTCTGCACTAATCTCTTGTGAGGAACTGTGTCAAAGGCCTTCTTGCAGTCCAAGAAGATGCAATCAGCCCACCCCTCTCTCTCATGTCTTACTTCTGTTATTTTATCATAAAACTTCAGTAGGTTTGTGATACAGGATTTGCTTTCCATGAATCCGTGCTGGTTGGCATTTATACTCTGACTGAAGAAATACTTCAGTCATAGTGTGTGTGTGTGTGTGTGTGTGTGTGTGTGTGTGTGTGTACTCACCTATTTGTGGTTGCAGGGGTCGAATCTTAGCTCCTGGCCCCGCCTCTTCACCGATTGCTATTGGGTCCTCTCTCTCCCTGCTCCCTGTGTGTGTGTGTGTGTGTGTGTGTGTGTGTGTGTGTTCCTACATCCTTCTACTAAGCAAGACAGGCGCCAGTACTCATACACAAGGAGTTATATGTAGTATTTGTTTACGTAAGAGTAGCTCACGGTATCATTATATGGAGCGAGATGTAGTCATGTCAGCTGTTCGGCATCGGTTCCCCAGTCTTTTTCCTTTCATTTCGGCCGGCTACAGCAAACCCTCAATTCTTTTGTATGGAGAACATGAAATTCTCTCATCAGAGGGTGTTCAGCAGGGTGACCCACTAGCTCCACTTCTCTTCTGATTGGCAGTAAGAGAACTAACTTCCAGCCTACGCAGCGAGGTCAGCATCTGGTACCTGGATGATGGCACTCTGGCAGGTACTGAAGAGCCCCTGTTAGAGGACCTACAACTGGTGAAGACACAGCGAGAAGACTTGGAACTCATCTTCAATCCCTCCAAGTATGAAATCACAGCGAACCAGGGAATAATCAATGCTGTGCGAAGAATCCTCCTAGAAGTCTCTACTACCACTCTTGGGAGCACCGCTGGGTCACCAGGCCATCGACACTGTCCTAAAGGACAAATTGAATGACCTGATGAGAATGGAGGAGAGAATAAGCGATCTTGATGCCCATGATGCTCTGTATCTCCTCACAAGGTGCCTTACTAAGCCAAGACTCGCTTCCTGAGGTGTGCACCCTCTTTTGACAACCCAACACTCGACGAATATGACGCACACCTGAGGTCAACCTTTAAGAAGGCACTAAACCTGTCACTAGAGGATCCGCAATGGGATCAGGCAACCCTCCCAGTGCAACTGGGAGGTATAGAAGACAGAAAAGCAGGTATAGACCTGCTTTTCTGTCTTCGTGTTTGGCTTCCAGTGCATTAGTCAAGAAGATTGTCCCCGAACCTGACCATCCGGGCTGTGGCTCATACGTTGGATTGCGTGCAGCCATCAGTAACAGCCTGGTTGATAAGGCCCTGATCCACCATGAGGTCTGGTCACAGACCGGGCCGCGGGGGTGTTGACCCCCGGAACTCTCTCCAGGTAACTCCAGGAAAGCTTGAAAGACGTGGTAGGAGCTCAAGACCACAGGTTTACTGAAGCAGCGTTTCTGTGGGACCAGTAGACCAGATCCTCCCAAAGAGCACAAACAGTCCCACTGGGACAAACCGATCATACAAAAAATCGCCAACACAATGCTCACCAACGCTTCAGGAAAGGACAAAGCTCGTCTTCTGGAAGTGAAGGCAACACACTCAGGAGATTTCCTTTTAGCTGTTCCCAATTCCTCCCTGGGCACTCGACTCGACCAACAGGCCATTCAGATTGGTGTTACTCTTCACCTAGCCGCCCCCATCCTCACCGAACATAGGTGTATTTGCAGCAGGGCGACGGCTGATCAATTCGGACTTCATGGTCTCGTGTCACACAGCAGAAGGGAAGTATGCCAGACATGAGGTCAATGACATCATAAAGAGAAACCTCGCCACAACCAGTTTCCCAGCTCAACGGGAATCCCAAGTGCAGAGGTCTGACGGAAGTCAAAAGCGTCCTGATGGAGCCACTCTGCTACCTTGGAAGGATGGAAAGCAGATTGCCTGGGACTACACCTGTGCTGCCACATTGGCAGACACCTACTTACCATACTCCGTAGCTGAAGGGGATGGAGCTGCCAGTCACAGGGAGACCCAGAAGATCCGTAAATATGAAGACCTTCCACCCTTGCTATAACTTCATCCCAATAGGGTCGGAGACCCTTGGAGCATGGGGCAAGTGTGCTCTAAAGTTTCTCAGAGCTGGGTGAAAAGCTTTTCATAGAAACCAAGGACCACAGGGCGACTCAGTGTTGCAATCCAAAGAGGAAATGCCTGCAGCATTCTGGGCACGCGGCCCACTGCCAGGGAGCTGGGCGAAGTATTCGAGATGTAGCTCTGAGTTGTTATCTATGTTTTACTTTCTATTGTATTTTTGTGAATGTTTTGTCAATGTATTTTGTCTTTAAATAAAATATATATTAAATATAGGGGGTGGTAGGAGAAAATTCTCAAACAGCTTCAGGGAGAACCTTGAGTTTTCCCTGAAGCAAGTTTATTCTTTTCTCTGAGGATTAGGGTCCCCAGGACAGTTTTCTCACTCTCTCTTATATATATATATATATATATATATATATATATATATATATATATATATATATATATATATATATATATATATATATATATATATATATTATATATATATATATATTATATAAATGTGTTACAAAAAACGCGATTCTAAAAGCTTAGAGATCTCCAGTGAATACTAGAAAGGACTGCTCTTCTAGCATCCAGCCTGTTACTGGGTTTTCGTAAAAAGTAGTCAGTATCCTTGTCCAATTATCCATTAGAATTCAGTATTTATTTATTTATTAACAATTTGAGCACACATACAGAGGTACAAAAAAATACAGATAAGAGCAGCATGCCAAAGCCACTTATACTATGCATAGCATTATGGGCTGGCTTAAAATTAACTTAAGATTAACTAAGCAATGATGAAATCAGTGATAAAACATTAATGTAAACAGATTACTATGAAGCACAAGTGAGTATGGTTCAATAGTGCTTCAGGATTAAAACTGGTAGGCTACTAACTAGAGAAATTAAAATTTAATAAATTTATTAAGTATCATCTAGAGGTATATCATCAAATTAAATTAAATTAATCAATTCAAACAAATTAATAGTAATCACTTCTCTCGTATACAATAGTATTGTGCTGAAAGCACATATCACATTTGTAATTCTTAAGTACCATCTGGTACATTAACATTTAATAAGATATTACAAATATGTACAAGTTTGTGTGAATGTGTATAAGTGCTCTAAGTAGTTCGCTATGTCTCACGACTCGACTAGACTTAAACAAGTGAATGACAAAGTCCTCAAACTAACTTCTTAACCAACTGGCAATCAGAACAGTCTGCTTGAACAATAAAAAGAATGCTAAACCCAATAGCAATATAACAAGCAACTGCGACACAGAATCAGGAACAAGGAGATAATATAACGACACTAAGTAGGGACCATCTGCAGATCCTCCACGAAAGTCACAAAGCTCCCATACTACTGAATCTAAGTTCATCATAAGAAAATCACCGACTGTGACAATACACAGATACCAGTACAAGTTAGGTCAGAAGCTACAGCTCAGGACCTGAGTTGCTCAGAGTGTCTATGCGACACACAACCTCAGTACAACGTCGAAAATCACTAAGTCTATACAATGTTCTGTGAACAGTCTCCAGAACTAACAATAATGAGACAAGAGACAATCTTCCAACAAGGGCCAATAAGGGAGATTTGGGCACTTGTCAAGAATCCGTCCAACCACCAAGCGAGTCTAGACCAGACTGAATACTTCAGGCAAGGTGAGGACACCCCCTCCCCCTCGATCACGTGATAGCTCCGTGGACAGCTGCTGCTCAGTAACGAGAAGCTGGCAGGGAAACGAGCAAAGAGCGATAATTACAGTAGTTAGACAATCAAGACTTGAACTGAGCACATAATATGTTACATCCTACCTAACAAATGGAAGCTAAGTCAAATAATAATATAAAGCAATACATTTACGATTTAGCTATTATCGCAAATACAAGCAATATAAAATTATATGAAAAGGTAATAATTATATACATAATAATCATTGCAACCCATTCAGGGGTTGCAACTGTGTGTGTGTGTGTGTGTGTGTGTGTGTGTGTGTGTGTGTGTATCGTAACTGCTAAGTCCATTTGCTCTCAAGTTTTCCTCATTATTGACACATTGATAAATATTTGCATATAGTGTTCACAGATGTGAATTTATTTTGAAAAACTTTCTTCCAGGCTTTAATTCAGTGGGAAGGAATACCCGGAGCACCCGGGGTATTATCCTGGGCAGAGCTCTTGGCTGTGGGCATGGCTGAACCCGACACTCTCCTGCAAGACAGACTCTCACTCTCAGCCGTCAATCAATGCTGCACATTGATCTACACTTCAGGTAGATATACCTCATCTAACGTTCAAACTTAATAGTTTAGAAACCAGACAAGTTGATAACTAAGATACTTGTACGACACTTGGGTATCTATATCCCACAATAAAGATACCAAGGTGTTCCACAATTGTCTTATTAAAATTTTAATAACATTATTTGTCTAATTAAATTTTTAATTAAGTGATGAGAGTCAATAAAGTGCCAGAAATATTACTGACTCGGTAATTACCTCAGTCAGATAATTACTTGTAGACAAGGTTGACTGTGGTACAAACAAGGTTGACTGTGGTGCAGACAAGGTTGATTGACACATACCCATTATGTGCCTCTTTAATGTTGAGGTATAGTCCCTGGACTCAGTGTCTACTACATACACAGAACACTATATTCTAATGTAAACCCTCCTCTCAAACTCCTCCTGTCTGCAAATCAGTTTAAGACCCAATTAAGAAATCACCTCATCACCTAAAATTAACCAGACAAGTCATACCTAACCACTACCAGTTTCTCAAAAGCTATTCATATTGTGCTGATGAATGCTCAGTCACTAACTACTTCGAAATTAGGATGTCTATTTGTCCATTGTTTTAAATAGTAGTACATGTATATTGTAATACAGTATATCATAATGTAAATTGTTCCATTGTAATACCAGATTTCATTGTTTTAAATAGTACTAAACTCTAATACATCATATTGTAAATTGTTTTAAATTGTTACATTGTAATACTGCAATCTTTATTAACTAATTCAATAGTGTAATAAGTCTCTACTAGACTTATCAAAACCATGTAGCATCACCTGATATAATATTAAATTCTCCTGTACTCTCTCTAACTCATCTAATGACCATATGAACTATGTATTATTGCCTTACTAATCTTAAGTTAATCACTAAGTTTGCCTGAAGTGCTCAACATACAGAGGGACTTTTAGCAACGACACCAACTATTATATTCCTCTGTACAACCATGTAATTTGTTAAACTCAACATCGTTATCTTTATCTTTGTACGTACTCATCTATATGTGGTTGCAGGAGTAGAGTCATAGCTCCTGGTCCCACCTCTTCACTGGTCGCTACTTGGTCCACTCTCTCCCTGCTCCATGAGCCTTATCATACCTCTTCTTAATCCTGACAACTAAGGCTAAAGAAATACTTCCTAATATCCCTATGACTCATCTGAGTTTTCAGTTACCAGCTTTGGCTCCTTGTTCCTGTGCCCCGTCTCTAAAACATTCTAACCCTGTCCTCCTTGTCAATTCCTCTCAGTATTTTGTAAGTCTGTATCATATTCTTTCTATCCCTCCTATCCTTTAGTGTCACCAGGTTGAGTTCCCTTAACTTCTCCTCGTGAGACATATCTCTTAGCTCAGGGACTAGTCTTGTTGCGAACCTTTGCACTTTCTCCAATATCTTCACGTGTTTGACCAGGTGAAGATTCCATACTGGTGCTGCATACTCCAGTATAGGCCTGACGTATAAGGTGTACAGTGTCGTGAATGTGCTCCTCAGGGGACGTGCTCGGTATAATGCTTACCCATGATCTTTTTCCTTAAGTGAGGTTTGCAGCTTTTGATTCCCTAGCTTATACTCTGTTTGCGGTCTTCTTTGTCTTTCCCCAAACTTCATGACATTGCACTTGGTGGGGTTAAACTCCAGGACCCAGTAGCTGGACTAGGCTTGTAGCCTGTCCATATCCCTTTGTAGTCCTGCCTGATCCTTATCTGTTTTAATTCTTCTCGTTATCTTCACATCGTCTGCAAAGAGGGACACCTTAGAATTTATTCCTTCCATCATATCATTCACATATTCAAGAAACAGCAACGGACCTAGGACTGACCCTTGTGGAACCCTGCTCGACACATGTGTCCATTCTGACACCTCATCACGTACCAACACTCGTTGTTTCCTTTCTGTCAGGTGTTCCCTGATCCATTGCAGTGCTTTACCTGGAGTTTACCTGGAGAGAGTTTCGGGGGTCAACGCCCCCGCGGCCCGGTCTGTGACCAGGCCTCCTGGTGGATCAGCGCCTGATCAACCAGGCTGTTACTGAAAGTTAAGACACATGTGCAACATCTGGATATCTATATTGTAGTAGACGTTTCGCCATCCAGTGGCTTTATCAATACAGATTCTAGGACATAATAGGAAGACAGTAGAACTATATACAAAAGATGAGGTAATCAGTCCCTCGGCCTTGGAGTTAGTGTTCACAGCATCGTGGTGGAGGAGAGTCTGGAGCAAAGGCAAGAAGACTGGCGCTTTTTATAGGCGTCAGTGAATGGGACGGGCAGCAGACGAGGGCAGTCACTGGTGGGCGGGATTCCCCAGTGGAAGTAGGTCCTTCCCAAAGAGATGGGTTAGTTGCAGCAGCCGTGAAGAAGGTCTTGTAGATGTCCTCTGAACCAAGATTCCATGATGTTGCAGTGTCTGACAAGTTGTGCAAGAAAGGTATAAAATACCGACAATATGAAAGTTAAGACACATGTGCAACATCTGGATATCTTTATTGTAGTAGACGTTTCGCCATCCAGTGGCTTTATCAATACAGATTCTAGGACATAATAGGAAGACAGTAGAACTATATACAAAAGATGAGGTAATCAGTCCCTCGGCCTTTTGTATATAGTTCTACTGTCTTCCTATTATGTCCTAGAATCTGTATTGATAAAGCCACTGGATGGCGAAACGTCTACTACAATAAAGATATCCAGATGTTGCACATGTGTCTTAACTTTCATATTGTCGGTATTTTATACCTTTCTTGCACAACTTGTCAGACACTGCAACATCATGGAATCTTGGTTCAGAGGACATCTACAAGACCTTCTTCACGGCTGCTGCAACTAACCCATCTCTTTGGGAAGGACCTACTTCCACTGGGGAATCCCGCCCACCAGTGACTGCCCTCGTCTGCTGCCCGTCCCATTCACTGACGCCTATAAAAAGCGCCAGTCTTCTTGCCTTTGCTCCAGACTCTCCTCCACCACGATGCTGTGAACACTAACTCCAAGGCCGAGGGACTGATTACCTCATCTTTTGTATATAGTTCTACTGTCTTCCTATTATGTCCTAGAATCTGTATTGATAAAGCCACTGGATGGCGAAACGTCTACTACAATAAAGATATCCAGATGTTGCACATGTGTCTTAACTTTCATATTGTCGGTATTTTATACCTTTCTTGCACAGGCTGTTACTGCTGGCTGCACGCAAACCAACGTACGAGCCACAGCCCGGCTGATCAGGAACTGACTTTAGGTGCTTGTCCAGTGCCAGCTTGAAGACTGCCAGGGGTCTGTTGGTAATCCCTCTTATGTGTGCTGGGAGGCAGTTGAACAGTCTCGGGCCCCTGACACTTATTGTATGGTCTCTTAACGTGCTAGTGACACCCCTGCTTTTCATTGGGGGGATGGTGCATCGTCTGCCAAGTCTTTTGCTTTCGTAGTGAGTGATTTTCGTGTGCAAGTTCGGTACTAGTCCCTCTAGGATTTTCCAGGTGTATATAATCATGTATCTCTCCCTCCTGCGTTCCAGGGAATACTATTCCTGCGTGCTCCTCTAGTTTTTGAACCAGTCTCTTGTGTGGTACTGTCAAAAACCTTCTTATAATCCTAAATGATGCAATCTGCCTATCTCTCTCTCATAAGAACATAAGAAAGGAGGAACACTGCAGCAGGCCTGTTGGCCCATACTAGGCAGGTCCTTTACAATTCATCCCACTAACAAAACATTTGCCCAACCCAATTTTCAATGCTACCCAAGAAATAAGCTCTGTGCAAGTCCCACTCAAATCCAACCCCTCCCACTCCTGTACTTATCTAACCTAAATTTGAAACTACCCAAAGTCCTAGCCTCAATAACCCAACTAGGTAGACTGTTCCACTCATCAACTGCCCTATTTCCAAACCAATACTTTCCTATGTCCTTTCTAAATCTAAACTTATCTTATTTAAATCCATTACTGCAGGTTCTCTCTTGGAGAGATATCCTCATGACCTTATTAATATCCCCTTTATTAATACCTATCTTCCACTTATACACTTCGATCAGGTCTCCCATCATTCTTCGTCTAACAAGTGAATGTAATTTAAGAGTCTTCAATCTTTCTTCATAAGGAAGATTTCTAATGCTATGTATTAATTTAGTCATCCTACGCTGAATGTTTTCTAACGAATTTATGTCCATTCTGTAATATGGAGACCAGAATTGAGCTGCATAATCTAGGTGAGGCCTTACTAATGACGTATAAAGCTGCAGTATGACCTCTGGACTTCTGTTGCTTGCACTTCTTGATATAAATCCCAGTAATCTATTTTCGTTATTACGTACGCTTAGGCACTGCTGTCTTGGTTTAAGGTTGCTGCTCACCATAACCCCCATTCTGAAATCCATTGACAAGAAACACCAATATGAAAAGCAATATAGACAGGGCTTAATACACAAAGATACTCTTAAACACTATTCATCAGCTCTCACCAAAGTAATAAAGAAAGCCAAACAACTATACTACTCCATGTAAAGTAAAAGGACACAAGTGCAACTAATGTGACATTTATTGTGGCAACGTTTCGCTCTCCAGGAGCTTTATCAAGCCATTACAAACAATACATGGACACAGAGGGTATATAAAGCCTCAGAGTGAGGTGAATACTAGTGAGGTACCATTTCGATGTTCACTAGTGGTAGTTGTGGTAGTGACAAAAGTAATACAATATGGTAGAGCAATTAATTCGTACATGAGTAAAAGGATATAAAAGCTATTACTTGGGTAACATAAAAATAGGTTGGACAAATATAAACTGGAATGAGGCAGCTTGTTTCAGTGTTCACTCTGTGCTTTGTGTAGTATAACAGGAGAGACTATGTGATGGCAGGGTTTACTGTTTTCAGGAGGATTCTTGCTAAGACTTCGGAGATGGTGAAGCTGCCGTTGTTTTGTTGTTAGGTAAGACACATATGCAACAGTTAGACAACTTTATTCCGAAACGTTTCGCCTACACAGTAGGCTTCCTCAGTCGAATACAGAAAGTAGGCAGGAACAGTAGAGATGTGAAGACGATGTAATCAGTCCATCACCCTTAAAGTCGTAGAATTTGAGGTTGTCAGTCCCTCGGCCTGGAGAAGTTCAGTTCCATAGTCAGGAACTATCTGAAGATCAAGCGACAGTGCGGAGACTTAAATACTGTCGGAAGGAGAGGTGCAGGGTAGTAGTAGTAGTAGTAGTAGTAGTAGTAGTAGTAGTAGTAGTGAGAGGCAACTGAGAGGTCATGTCCTGTCCAAGCCGTTTTCGTACCAAGATGCCACAAAGCTGCAGTGTTCAAGATGAACATCGTGGCCGCAGCATTACGACAGGTGAAGACACATACAATAGTTAGACAATTATTCCCGACATAATGCAGGCTTCAGTCGAACACAGAAAGCAGGCAGGAGAGAAGACGATAATCAGTCCACACTTCTTAAAGTCGTAGAATTCTGAGGTTACTGGCTCGAGCAGTTCACCCATATCAGAATCGCGACAGCGCGGAGACTTCAATACGTCGGAGCGATAGTAGTAGCAGTAGCAGCAGCAGCAGCAGCAGCAGTGGCAGCAGGCAAGAAACATGTCCCTCCAGACCAACCTCTTCCTCACCAGTAACCAAGCCAGCTTTCAGGCCAGATGCCACGCATCAGTGTTCGACAAGATGAACAGTCAAAATGGTATAGATAATGTCGACAGGTTGTTAGCAAGACACATATGCAATAGCGAGTCAATTATTCGAATGCTTTCGTTCGTTGCCAGTATTTTCAAATGAATACAAAGTAAGCAGAACAGAGATGTGAAGATTTAGGTCAGTTCACAAAGTCGTAGAATTTTGAGGCCAAATGTCTGGCTCGGAGAAACTCATAGTCAGAATCATTCGAGTCGCTTGTTAGCGCGAGAGCCAATACGCCGTAGCCGACAGGCAGGCAGCAGCAGCAGTAGTAGTAGTAAAGGCAGTAGCAGTATAGAGGCAACCAGAGAACATGCGTCCTCCAGATCCAACTCCTTCGAAAGCTGTCCGCTGCTTCAATAAAGATGACAAGATGAACATCGTCAGCATACACAATGACAGGTTGCTGCAAGACACATGCAACAAGCTAGTCTTGTTCGAAATGCTTTGCTCATTACTGCAAGTTTCCTCTGTCGAATACAGTAGAAGATGGGAAGACGGAACAGTTCATCACTTAAAGTCGTAGAATTTGAGGTTGTCAGTTCTGCTGAGCACTGTTCCAGCGTCGGGAACTGCCAGCATCGTTGAGCAGCGCGACTTCAACACGGCCGAAAGGAGAGGCAGTAGCAGTAGCAGCAGCAGCAGCAGCAGCAGCAGCAGCAGTAGCGGCAGCACGAGAGGTCATACCCCTCTCAAATCCTTCCTCACTTCGAAAGCTGTCCAAGCCGTTTTCGCAACAGATGTCGCGCCGCAGCCGCAGTACCGACAGCATGAACACGTGTCGGCAGTACACGACAGCGTTAGTACACACATGCAACGTTGCATTCTCCAGGCCGAGGGACTGACAACCTCAAATTCTACGACTTTAAGGGTGATGGACTGATTACATCGTCTTCACATCTCTACTGTTCCTGCCTACTTTCTGTATTCGACTGAGGAAGCCTACTGTGTAGGCGAAACGTTTCGGAATAAAGTTGTCTAACTGTTGCATATGTGTCTTACCTAACAACCTGTCGGTATTGTATACCATTTTGATGTTCATCTTGTCAGACACTGCAACACGTGGCATCTTGGTACAGAAAACAGCTTGGACAAGCTTTTCAAGTGAGAAGGGTTGGATCTGAGAGGGACATGACCTCTCAGTTGCCTCTCACTACTACTACTACTACTACTACTACTACTACTACTACTACTACCCTGCACCTCTCCTTCCGACAGTATTTAAGTCTCCGCACTGTCGCTTGATCTTCAGATAGTTCCTGACTATGGAACTGAACTTCTCCAGGCCGAGGGACTGACAACCTCAAATTCTACGACTTTAAGGGTGATGGACTGATTACATCGTCTTCACATCTCTACTGTTCCTGCCTACTTTCTGTATTCGACTGAGGAAGCCTACTGTGTAGGCGAAACGTTTCGGAATAAAGTTGTCTAACTGTTGCATATGTGTCTTACCTAACAACCTGTCGGTATTGTATACCATTTTGATGTTCATCTTGTCAGACACTGCAACACGTGGCATCTTGGTACAGAAAACAGCTTGGACAAGCTTTTCAAGTGAGAAGGGTTGGATCTGAGAGGGACATGACCTCTCAGTTGCCTCTCACTACTACTACTACTACTACTACTACTACTACTACTACTACTACTACTGCACCTCTCCTTCCGACAGTATTTAAGTCTCCGCACTGTCGCTTGATCTTCAGATAGTTCCTGACTATGGAACTGAACTTCTCCAGGCCGAGGGACTGACAACCTCAAATTCTACGACTTTAAGGGTGATGGACTGATTACATCGTCTTCACATCTCTACTGTTCCTGCCTACTTTCTGTATTCGACTGAGGAAGCCTACTGTGTAGGCGAAACGTTTCGGAATAAAGTTGTCTAACTGTTGCATATGTGTCTTACCTAACAACCTGTCGGTATTGTATACCATTTTGATGTTCATCTTGTCAGACACTGCAACACGTGGCATCTTGGTACAGAAAACAGCTTGGACAAGCTTTTCAAGTGAGAAGGGTTGGATCTGAGAGGGACATGACCTCTCAGTTGCCTCTCACTACTACTACTACTACTACTACTACTACTACTACTACTACTACTACCCTGCACCTCTCCTTCCGACAGTATTTAAGTCTCCGCACTGTCGCTTGATCTTCAGATAGTTCCTGACTATGGAACTGAACTTCTCCAGGCCGAGGGACTGACAACCTCAAATTCTACGACTTTAAGGGTGATGGACTGATTACATCGTCTTCACATCTCTACTGTTCCTGCCTACTTTCTGTATTCGACTGAGGAAGCCTACTGTGTAGGCGAAACGTTTCGGAATAAAGTTGTCTAACTGTTGCATATGTGTCTTACCTAACAACCTGTCGGTATTGTATACCATTTTGATGTTCATCTTGTCAGACACTGCAACACGTGGCATCTTGGTACAGAAAACAGCTTGGACAAGCTTTTCAAGTGAGAAGGGTTGGATCTGAGAGGGACATGACCTCTCAGTTGCCTCTCACTACTACTACTACTACTACTACTACTACTACTACTACTACTACTACTACTACCCTGCACCTCTCCTTCCGACAGTATTTAAGTCTCCGCACTGTCGCTTGATCTTCAGATAGTTCCTGACTATGGAACTGAACTTCTCCAGGCCGAGGGACTGACAACCTCAAATTCTACGACTTTAAGGGTGATGGACTGATTACATCGTCTTCACATCTCTACTGTTCCTGCCTACTTTCTGTATTCGACTGAGGAAGCCTACTGTGTAGGCGAAACGTTTCGGAATAAAGTTGTCTAACTGTTGCATATGTGTCTTACCTAACAACCTGTCGGTATTGTATACCATTTTGATGTTCATGCCGTTGTTTTGTTTAATTGTATTCGAAACAGCGATCAGTGCTGATTCGAGGCACTTGCGTCTGCGGAAATTAGTTTCTTTGATCACTAATTGGGCGTCTCTGAATTTCATGAGATGATTGGTGGAATTTCGGTGTTGTACACAGGCGTTGTTCAGGTTATCGTTCTTACATGCGTAAATGTGTTCATTGAGGCGGGTGTCGAGGTTTCTGGCTGTTTCACCTACGTAAATCTTGTCACAGCCTCCACAGGGTATAGTGTAAACTCCTGCATTGACTGGTTCGTGGTGCTTGGATTTTGTCCTGGTTATATTCTTTATTGAAGTGCTAGAAGCGATGGCGACTCTGGTGTTAGCTTGTGAAAGTGCTTTTGAGACGTTCAGTGCAACCTGACTGTTGGGAAGAATTATAACTTTGCTGGGAGTGGTGTTGATGCGTGGAGAATTTATGATCTGAAGAGCTTTTCTTGCAGTCTTTGATGAAAAAAGAAGGAAAATGTAACTCTGTGAATGTTTGGTGAATGTATGTACACTCCTCGTCAAGAAACTCAGGACTACAAATTCGGTATGCTCTTAGGAAAAACCCGATGATGATGCCTCTTTTGGTCTTGGTATCTTGACTGGAATAGAAGTGTGCGAGATCATTTTTATTGGTGGGTTTCCGATAAACTTGAAATCTTAGGTTGTTGTCTACTTTGTGAATGAGGACGTCGAGGAAAGGTAACTTGTCATTGGACTCTTCTTCTAGTGTAAACTGGATCGCCGGTTCATCTGCGTTGAGCCTTGCCTGAAGATCCCATACATCAAAACGTTTTGGAGTTATTACGAGGACATCGTCCACGTAACGTAACCAAGTGACGCTTGAAGGGATGATGTTGGCGAAGTGTTCGGACTCTAGGTGTTCCATGTATAAGTTGGCTAGGACGGCACTTATGGGGGACCCCATTCCCATGCCGTAGGTTTGTTTGTAGAGCTTGTTGTTGAAAGAAAAACAGTTGAAATTAACACAGAGTTCAATTAAGTCAACAAAATCTCCGGGAGGTAGAGGAAGATTAAGGTCCTGATTGACTTTACGTCGTAGAACCTCGATGGCTTTTTGGTAGGTACTTTTGTGAAGAGGGAAGTCACATCCAAACTGTTTAGTTTCTTGTTACGGATGGAGAGGTTACGGATGCGGTTGAGAAGGTCACCTGAGTGTTTAAGATGAGCGGGGCTGATGGTCCCCAGAAGGCAGGAAAGATGTTTAGCAAGAACTCCGGCTAGTTTGTGTGGAGCACTGCCTATTCCTGACGTGATTGGTCTGAGAGGAATATTGTGTTTATGGGTCTTGGGTAAACCATACATGTGTGCTGGTTTAGGGTTGCTTGGTAACAAGTACAGAAGTTTCTTCCCTTCTCTAGTGCGTTTGAGTATTTGTCTGGTTTTGTATAGAAAATCTTTGGTGAGCGTCTCCCACTGTTGAGTGCTGATGGGTTCGTATGTAGATTGATCATTCAAAAGGTCCATCATTTTAGTGTTGTAGTCACTGGTGTTGAGGATGACGACTCCACCTCCTTTGTCGGCGGTGGTGACGATAATGTTGGGGTCGTTGGCGAGGTTCTTAAGGGCAGTGATGTATCGTCTAGGAAGATTAGAAGTAGAAGGTTCACATAAAGCTGCAGTGAGAAGGCCCTGTATATAACCCTTCTGGAAGTTGCTGTCACTGTGTCTATGGTTCCTGGTAACTAGATTTAGTTGATAGTTAGGTTTGCGTATGTTGGTGGTAAATTTGAGTCCCAGACTCAGTGCTTGTTTTTCGTAGTCGGTTAAGGTGCGTGACGATAAGTTGTTTATCAGGGATTCACGTCCCATTTCCTTCCATCGACTGTTAGAGCAGAGGTACTGAAGTTTGCGATTGAGTTTGATCTTCTGTTGGAGGTTAGCTGTGGTGACTGTGCTGAGAATATGCTCAGCAGTGTGTTGGTCAATCTGAAGATTGGCCCTCATATTCCTTGCAGTTTCAAAGGTTTCCTTAGCGATGTTAGAAAGTTCTTCGGCACATTCAGTTAAGTAAGCTTGGGTAGCTTGAGAGAAGGGGTGCTTGGAGTTGGAGAGTTGTGCAGGAGTAGACTTAGGGATCACCTTCTCTGCCAGGCAATCTTGTAGGAAGTTGTCTGTTGCGATAGCTGTGAGCACGAAGAAGGGTGTCCAAATAACGTCTGCATGAAATGTCCATTATGTTGCGGTGTCCGACAGATTGTAATAAAGTTGGTAGAATTACCGACAAACGCACTAGAGAAGGGAAGAAACTTCTGTACTTGTTACCAAGCAACCCTAAACCAGCACACATGTATGGTTTACCCAAGACGCATAAACACAATATTCCTCTCAGACCAATCACGTCAGGAATAGGCAGTGCTCCACACAAACTAGCCGGAGTTCTTGCCAAACATCTTTCCTGCCTTCTGGGGACCATCAGCCCCGCTCATCTTAAACACTCAGGTGACCTTCTCAACCGCATCCGTAACCTCTCCATCCGTAACAAGAAACTAAGCAGTTTGGATATGACTTCCCTCTTCACAAAAGTACCTACCAAAAAAGCCATCGAGGTTCTACGACGTAAAGTCAATCAGGACCTTAATCTTCCTCTACCTCCCGGAGATTTTGTTGACTTAATTGAACTCTGTGTTAATTTCAACTGTTTTTCTTTCAACAACAAGCTCTACAAACAAACCTACGGCATGGGAATGGGGTCCCCCATAAGTGCCGTCCTAGCCAACTTATACATGGAACACCTAGAGTCCGAACACTTCGCCAACATCATCCCTTCAAGCGTCACTTGGTTACGTTACGTGGACGATGTCCTCGTAATAACTCCAAAACGTTTTGATGTACGGGATCTTCAGGCAAGGCTCAACGCAGTTGAACCGGCGATCCAGTTTACACTAGAAGAAGAGTCCAATGACAAGTTACCTTTCCTCGACGTCCTCATTCACAAAGTAGACAACAACCTAAGATTTCAAGTTTATCGGAAACCCACCAATAAAAATGATCTCGCACACTTCTATTTCAGTCAAGATACCAAGACCAAAAGAGGCATCATCATCGGGTTTTTCCTAAGAGCATACCGAATTTGTAGTCCTGAGTTTCTTGACGAGGGGTGTACATACATTCACAGAGTTACATTTTCCTTCTTTTTTCATCAAAGACTGCAAGAAAAGAGCTCTTCAGATCATAAATTCTCCACGCATCAACACCACTCCCAGCAAAGTTATAATTCTTCCCAACAGTCAGGTTGCACTGAACGTCTCAAAAGCACTTTCACAAGCTAACACCAGAGTCGCCATCGCTTCTAGCACTTCAATAAAGAATATAACCAGGACAAAATCCAAGCACCACGAACCAGTCAATGCAGGAGTTTACACTATACCCTGTGGAGGCTGTGACAAGATTTACGTAGGTGAAACAGCCAGAAACCTCGACACCCGCCTCAATGAACACATTTACGCATGTAGGAACGATAACCTGAACAACGCCTGTGTACAACACCGAAATTCCACCAATCATCTCATGAAATTCAGAGACGCCCAATTAGTGATCAAAGAAACTAATTTCCGCAGACGCAAGTGCCTCGAATCAGCACTGATCGCTGTTTCGAATACAATTAAACAAAACAACGGCAGCTTCACCATCTCCGAAGTCTTAGCAAGAATCCTCCTGAAAACAGTAAACCCTGCCATCACATAGTCTCTCCTGTTATACTACACAAAGCACAGAGAGTGAACACTGAAACAAGCTGCCTCATTCCAGTTTATATTTGTCCAACCTATTTTTATGTTACCCAAGTAATAGCTTTTATATCCTTTTACTCGTGTACGAATTAATTGCTCTACCATATTGTATTACTTTTGTCACTACCACTACTACTACTACTACCACTAGTGAACATCGAAATGATACCTCGCTAGTATTCACCTCACTTTGAGCCTTTATATACCCTCTGTGTCCATGTATTGTTTGTAATGGCTTGATAAAGCTCCTGGAGAGCGAAACGTTGCCACAATAAATGTCACATTAGTTGCACTTGTGTCCTTTTACTTTACATATTGTCGGTAATTCTACCAACTTTATTACTATACTACTCCAGTAGATTCACAGACACTAGAGGAGATATAAAAAAAGACCTGGAAAACACTCTCTCAGATTCTAGGGACCCACAAACTGAGAAAAACCAAGAATATTGTCCTAACTAAACCTAATGAAACACCACTACATCCCACTGACACAGCTAACAAGATAAACGACTTTTTCTCAAACATAGGATCTAATCTCGCCAGTAAAATCCCACATACCAATGCCCATGCGGGGGACTACCTAGATGGGAATTTCCCTAATTCCTTCTATCTTGCACCAACTGAGCCCACGGAAGTCATTGAGATCATAAAGTCACTTAAAAATAACTCGGGGAATCTGTCTCATGTCCCACCATTACTGTACAAGCGAGCGGCCCATGTCCTTTCGCATGCTATTTCATTACTTTTTAACAAGTCACTAGAGACTAGCACCTTCCCGAAACTACTCAAGATGGCAAGGGTTACACCAATACATAAACGTGGTGACCCTACAGACTTAAACAACTATAGGCCAATATCTAACTTACCATTGCTATCCAAAATCTTTGAGAAACTCGTGCACAGGAGACTATTCATTTATAACGGCTCAAAACATACTCAACCCCTGCCAATTTGGATTCAGGAAAAATAAAAGCGCTAATGATGCAATCATAAAAATGCTAGATCTGCTTTACACAGCATTGGAAAATAAGGAATATCCACTAGGAATTTTTATTGACCTAAGAAAAGCTTTTGACACAGTAGACCACGACATCCTACTCCACAAACTTGATCACTACGGTATAAGAGGCCATGCGCTTGCTTATTTCAAATCTTACATTACTAATAGGTATCAGTACGTCACCATTAAAGACACAGCATCAGCAACACGGCCACTTGATACTGGAGTTCCGCAGGGAAGTGTCCTTGGTCCCCTGCTCTTCCTCATATACATCAATGACCTTCCAAACGTATCCCAACACCTGAAACCCATTCTCTTTGCTGATGACACGACTTATGTCATCTCTCACCCTAATCTTGCCACCCTCAACACCATTGTGAATGAGGAGCTGATTAAAATATCGACTTGGATGACAGCCAATAAACTTACGCTTAACACTGACAAAACCTACTATATTATGTTTGGTAGCAGAGCAGGAGATGCACAAATTAACATTAAGATTGACAGCACTCTAATTACCAGAAATAATGGAGGAAAATTCCTAGGCTTATACCTAGACAACAACCTGAATTTCAGCACCCATATCCAGCATATAGCCAAAAAAGTATCCAAAACAGTTGGGATCCTCTCCAAGATACGATACTACGTGCCGCAAAATGCCCTTCTCACACTATACCACTCGCTTATTTATCCATACCTCACCTATGCTATTTGTGCTTGGGGATCAACTGCAGCAACACACCTAAAGCCAGTAATAACCCAACAAAAAGCTGCAGTAAGAATAATCACTAAATCCCATCCCTGGCAACACCCCCCCCACTCTTCATAGACCTAAACTTACTCCTAGTTCAATACATCCACACTTACTACTGTGCAATCTACATCTACAGGGCCTTAAACTCTACTATCAACCTTGACCTAAAATGCTTTCTTGATAGTTGTGACAGAACCCACAGGCATAACACCAGACACAAACATCTCTACGACATTCCCCGTGTCCGACTAAACCTTTACAAAAATTCAATGTATGTCAAAGGCCCTAAAATCTGGAATACCCTACCTGAGAACTCTAGAACTGCAGACACATTCATCACCTTCAAAACTACCATTAGAAAACATCTTATCTCCCTGATACACCCCGTCAACTAACTACACGAATACCAACTGGTGGTTCACACTTACTCACTCACGCATTTGACCATAAACAGAAATATTAATCTCAGTCTTAAAATAATGAATCCTGTGATACTCCAATACTGAAACTATGTACTGTGCCAAAACAAAAGCATTCACATTGCTAAACTCACAAACTAGTATTTAGTCACTTAGCCATAATACCAACTTACCTCATAATTTGTAATATTTTACAATTAAGAATAAAACTAAGTATGCCCGAAATGCCTAGCCATGCTAAGCGTTCTAGTGGTACACTCTGCAATCACAATTTTACTACATGTAAACCAAACAATAACCAAATTTCTGTAAACTCAGCATTGTAATCCTTATAGAGAATAAACTTTGAATTTAATTTGAATTGAATTGAATCTGCATGGCTAAGTTCTACATCATTTAACTTATAAGTGCTAGGGTTATGGACACTCCCGAGCTACAGAACCTTGCATTTATCTGCATTGAACTGCATCTGCCACTTTTCTGACCAAGAATAGAGTTTGTCTAAATCCTCCTGAAGTTCCCTAACATCTACGTTTGAATCAATTATCCTGCCTATCTTTGTGTCATCGGCGAATTTGCTCATATCACTAGTAATTCCCTCATCAAGATCATTGATATATATTATAAACAACAATGGGCCCAAGACTGATCCCTGTGGAACGCCACTTGTTACAGATCCCCACTCGGATTTAACCCCATTTATGGACACTCTCTGCTTCCTGTCTGTAAGCCATGACTCGATCCACGAGAGCACTTTTCCCCCAATGCCATGAGCTTCCACTTTCTTTAACAGTCTTTGGTGCGGAACTCTATCAAAAGCCTTACTAAAATCTAAGTAAATAATATCAAATTCTTTATCGTGGTCAACAGCGTCAAAAGCTTTACTGAAGAAAGTTAATAAATTAGTTGGAAAAACAGATGGGACGTGCAACTATGACCACCCTAGAATATGCCATGCCCATATGACAACAGGAAAATGCAAACTCCCTTCCTGTAAGCTTTTTCACCCTGAACCTGTACCTCTTCAGTACAGGAAAGACTGTGCTATAACTTAAATTGCCAGGCATACCATCTAAAGGGGACAAAAGGATACAAAACATCCAGGCCATGGGAAAACCTGGGTAGCCACAGCCACTCAAGAGGGAGAGGTTTTTTAGTGCCAGGAAGGAAAAAAAACTGGCAGGAAATGGCAGAAATCGTACACCAAATCCAGTCATTCCTGGAGTGGAACCACAGTCGATGGCCTCCACTCCAAACCAACAGATACAGATACTAATGCCGGAAAGAAAATCCCCCCCCCCCAGTACCAACAATACCACCAGTGCGATAACATTCTTCTTTGCAAATATACAGGGTCTAAAGCCAGCAACAAACAAGAAAATACCTTTCATCCGTGGACTGCTTGCAGAGGCAAAGGCAATGTTCGCAGCTTTCACCGAGACCCACATAAAGGATCACTTGGACAAGGAAATATGGATCCCAGGTTATAACCTATACAGATGTGACAGAGTGAACAGGCAAAAGGGGGGGGGGTTGGCCTGTACATTGCAGAGTCACTTGTTTGCACAGAACTGCTTAATGCGTCAAATGATGTAGTGGAAGTTTTAGCAGTAAAGGTCGAGAACCAAAACCTAGTCATTGTGGTAGTCTACAAGCCTCCGGATGCAACATCCCAGCAATTCCAGGAACAGCTGTTAAAAATTGACCACTGTCTGGAAAATCTTCCAGCTCCTGCACCCAACATTGTTCCTGGGGGATTTCAACTTAAGGCACCTAAAATGGAGGAATATAGCAAATAATATTGTTGCAGTAATAGCACCAGGAGGCAGCTCTGATGAAAACTCACACTCACACGAGCTTTTAAATCTCTGCACAAAATTCAATTTAAACCAGCAAATAATAGAGCCTACTAGACTGGAGAATACACTAGACCTCATCTTCACTAACAATGATGATCTGATAAGAAATGTCACCATATCAAAAACAATATACTCAGATCACAACATAATTGAGGTTCAGACATGTATGCGTGGAGCCCCAGACCGACGTAATGAGACTAGTCACGAGGGGGCATTCACCAAATTCAACTTCAATAACAAAAACATAAAGTGGGACCAAGTAAACCAATTCCTAACCGATATAAGCTGGGAAGATATACTAAGCAACACAGACCCTAACTTATGCCTAGAACAGATTAACTCGGTGGCACTCGATGTTTGCACAAGGCTTATTCCTCTAAGAAAAAGGAGGAGTAGATGTAAAATAGAAAGAGACAGGCGCTCCCTTTACAGGCGACGGAAAAGAATAACAGAGCGGCTAAAAGAGGTCAATATATCTGAAATGCGTAGGGAGACACTGGTCAGAGAAATAGCAAGCATCGAACTTAAGCTAAAAGAATCCTTTAGGAGTCAGGAATCGCGGGAAGAACTAAAAGCCATAAATGAAATCGAAAGAAACCCAAAGTATTTCTTCTCCTATGCCAAATCAAAATCGAGAACAACGTCCAGTATTGGGCCCCTACTTAAACAAGATGGGTCCTACACAGATGACAGCAAGGAAATGAGTGAGCTACTCAAGTCCCAGTATGACTCAGTTTTTAGCAAGCCGCTAACCAGACTGAGAGTCGAAGATCAAACTGAATTTTTTATGAGAGAGCCACAAAATTTGATTAACACAAGCCTATCCGATGTTATCCTGACGCCTAATGACTTCGAACAGGCGATAAATGACATGCCCATGCACTCTGCCCCAGGGCCAGACTCATGGAACTCTGTGTTCATCAAGAACTGCAAGAAGCCCCTATCACGAGCCTTTTCCATCCTATGGAGAGGGAGCATGGACACAGGGGTCGTCCCACAGTTACTAAAAACAACAGACATAGCCCCACTCCACAAAGGGGGCAGTAAAGCAACAGCAAAGAACTACAGACCAATAGCACTAACATCCCATATCATAAAAATCTTTGAAAGGGTCCTAAGAAGCAAGATCACGACCCATCTAGAAACCCATCAGTTACACAACCCAGGGCAACATGGGTTTAGAACAGGTCGCTCCTGTCTGTCTCAACTATTGGATCACTACGACAAGGTCCTAAATGCACTAGAAGACAAAAAGAATGCAGATGTAATATATACAGACTTTGCAAAAGCCTTCGACAAGTGTGACCATGGCGTAATAGCGCACAAAATGCGTGCTAAAGGAATAACAGGAAAAGTCGGTCGATGGATCTATAATTTCCTCACTAACAGAACACAGAGAGTAGTAGTCAACAGAGTAAAGTCCGAGGCAGGCACGGTGAAAAGCTCTGTTCCACAAGGCACAGTACTCGCTCCCATCTTGTTCCTCATCCTCATATCCGACATAGACAAGGATGTCAGCCACAGCACCGAGTCTTCCTTTGCAGATGACACCCGAATCTGCATGACAGTGTCTTCCATTGTAGACACTGCAAGGCTCCAGGCGGACATCAACCAAATCTTTCAGTGGGCTGCAGAAAACAATATGAAGTTCAACGATGAGAAATTTCAATTACTCAGATATGGTAAACATGAGGAAATTAAATCTTCATCAGAGTACAAAACAAATTCTGGCCACAAAATAGAGCGAAACACCAACGTCAAAGACCTGGGAGTGATCATGTCGGAGGATCTCACCTTCAAGGACCATAACATTGTATCAATCGCATCTGCTAGAAAAATGACAGGATGGATAATGAGAACCTTCAAAACTAGGGAGGCCAAGCCCATGATGACACTCTTCAGGTCACTTGTTCTATCTAGGCTGGAATATTGCTGCACACTAACAGCACCTTTCACGGCGCGCATAACGGAGATAAAACACCTCAATTACTGGGAGTGCTTGAGGTTCCTAAACCTGTATTCCCTGGAATGCAGGAGGGAGAGATACATGATTATATACACCTGGAAAATCCTAGAGGGACTAGTACCGAACTTGCACACGAAAATCACTCACTACGAAAGCAAAAGACTTGGCAGACGATGCACCTCCCCCCAATGAAAAGCAGGGGTGTCACTAGCACGTTAAGAGACCATACAATAAGTGTCAGGGGCTCGAGACTGTTCAACTGCCTCCCAGCACACATAAGGGGGATTACCAACAGACCCCTGGCAGTCTTCAAGCTGGCACTGGACAAGCACCTAAAGTCAGTTCCTGATCAGCCGGGCTGTGGCTTGTACGTTGGTTTGCGTGCAGCCAGCAGCAACAGCCTGGTTGATCAGGCTCTGATCCACCAGCAGGCCTGGTCACAGACCGGGCCGCGGGGGCGTTGACCCCCGGAACTCTCTCCAGGTAAACTCCAGGTAAACTCCAGACCGGCCTCTTGTGAATCCATGCTGAGTATCATTAATCAAGCTATGCTTATCGAGATGGCTTCTTATAATATCAGCTATAATTGACTCTAGTAATTTGCCTACAATTGAGGTCATGCTTATTGGGCGGTAATTTGACGGTAACGACTTGTCCCCTGTTTTAAAAATAGGAATTACATTAGCCATCTTCCACATATCAGACACTACACCTGTTTGAAGACATAAATTAAAAATATTAGTTAATGGTTCACAGACTTCCATTTTGCATTCCTTAAGAACCCTTGAAAAAACCTCATCAGGGCCCGGCGACTTAATTTGCTTCAGTCTGTCTATCTGCTTCACAACCATTTCACTAGTGACTGTGATGCTACATAATTTATCTTCTGGCCCACTAGAAAAATTAATTACTGGAATATTATTAGTGTCTTCCTGTGTAAAAACCGAGATAAAATAATTATTTAAAATCGAGCACATTTCATTCTCTTTGTCAGTAAGATGCCCATAGTTATCTTTAAGGGGACCTGTCTTATCTCTAACTTTTGTTCTATAGACCTGGAAAAAACTTTTTGGGTTAGTTTTAGAATCCCTAGCAACTTTAATTTCAAAGTCCCTTTTAGCTTTTCTTATCTCCTTTTTAATGTCCCTCTTAATGTTAATATACTGATTCATAAGATGACCCTCACCTCTTTTGATTCGCCTATAAATTCCTTTCTTATGCCCTAGTAGATATTTGAGCCTATTATTCATCCATTTTGGGTCATTTCTATTTGATCTAATTTCTTTATATGGGATAAACGTTCTCTGAGCAGCATGTATAGTGTTCAGAAAACTGTAATATTGATAGCTCTCTTCGTTACCCCAGTCAACAGATGATAAGTGTTCTCTAAGCCCATCGTAATCTGCTAAGCGAAAATCTGGGACTGTTACTGAGTTACCGCTACTATCGTACTTCCATTCAATGCTAAATGTAATTGATTTGTGGTCGCTAGCACCCAGTTCCTCTGAAATTTCTAAATTATTAACAAGGGATTCATTGTTTGCCAGAACTAATTTGAGCAGGTTATTTCCCCTTGTAGGTTCTGTCACAAACTGCTTCAAAAAACAATCCTGAACTACTTCTAAGAAGTCGTATGATTCTAAATTCCCAGTCAAGAAATTCCAATCAATATGACTAAAGTTAGTCTCCTAGAATTACTATATTATCGTGCCTTGTGGCCTTAACAATTTCCTCCCATAGTAGTCTCCCTTGGTCCCTATCTAAGTTTGGGGGATGGTATGTCACTCCTAAAATCAGTTTTTCATGCCCCTCTGAAAATTCTATCCAAACAGTCTCTGTTCAAGCTATCTCGAACATACAATGCCACCCCACCCCCCCTTCCCGATACTTCTATCTAATTGGAACAATTTAAAACCCTGAATGTGACATTCCGCAGGCATGTCCCGACTTTTTGAATTAAACCACGTCTCAGTTAAGGCAAATACATCAATGTTACCTGCACTAGCAACTAATCTCAACTCGTCCATCTTATTCCTAGCACTACGGCTATTAGCATAATAAACATTGAAAGACTCTCCTTTCTCTTTACCCTTCCTGCTCATTTCTGTTTTTCTACTAAACCTATCACTGTCCTTATCACCCAATGTCACTGGCTTTTCAATATCTACCTCGTTCTGCTTATTACTAGTTCCCCTAGAACTCATAATATTACTACACTGGGACTTCACTGTTTTCCTGCCAAAACCCATACCACTAACTATTCCTAGTTTAAAGTCCTAACAGCTCCCTCCACTGCAGTTGCCAGTGCTCCCTCCCCACACCTAGATAAGTGAACCCCATCCCTGGCATACATGTCATTTCTGCCATAGAATGATCCCAGTTGTCAATGAGAGAGTTCCGGGGGTCAACGCCCCCGCGGCCCGGTCTGTGACCAGGCCTCCTGGTGGATCAGAGCCTGATCAACCAGGCTGTTGCTGCTGGCTGCACGCAAACCAACGTACGAGCCACAGCCCGGCTGATCAGGAACTGACTTTAGGTGCTTGTCCATTGCCAGCTTGAAGACTGCCAGGGTTCTGTTGGTAATCCCCCTTATGTGTGCTGGGAGGCAGTTGAACAGTCTCGGGCCCCTGACACTTATTGTATGGTCTCTTAACGTGCTAGTGACACCCCTGCTTTTCATTGGGGGGATGGTGCATCGTCTGCCAAGTCTTTTGCTTTCGTAGTGAGTGATTTTCGTGTGCAAGTTCGGTACTAGTCCCTCTAGGATTTTCCAGGTGTATATAATCATGTATCTCTCCCTCCTGCGTTCCAGGGAATACAGGTTTAGGAACCTCAAGCGCTCTCAGTAATTGAGGTGTTTTATCTCCGTTATGCGCGCCGTGAAAGTTCTCTGTACATTTTCTAGGTCGGCAATTTCACCTGCCTTGAAAGGTGCTGTTAGTGTGCAGCAATATTCCAGCCTAGATAGAACAAGTGACCTGAAGAGTGTCATCATGGGCTTGGCCTCCCTAGTTTTGAAGGTTCTCATTATCCATCCTGTCATTTTTCTAGCAGATGCGATTGATACAATGTTATGGTCCTTGAAGGTGAGATCCTCCGACATGATCACTCCCAGGTCTTTGACGTTGGTGTTTCGCTCTATTTTGTGGCCAGAATTTGTTTTGTACTCTTGGTTACAAGTACTGACTGATGTTGTAGTGGCCAGGCTTAGGATTGGTTACAAGTACTGACTGATGTTGTAGTGGCCAGGCTTAGGCTTGGTTACAAGTACTGACTGATGTTGTAGTGGCCAGGCATAGGCTTGGTTACAAGTACTGACTGATGTTGTAGTGGCCAGGCTTAGGCTTGGTTACAAGTACTGACTGATGTTGTAGTGGCCAGGCTTAGGCTTGGTTACAAGTACTGACTGATGTTGTAGTGGCCAGGCTTAGATTTGGTAACAAGTACTGACTGATGTTGTAGTGGCCAGGCTTAGGCTTGGTTACAAGTACTTCTGGCAGTTTGGGAGACACACAGATGATCAAACTAAATGTAAATTATGTGATCAGGCATATGGTCACTGTCTTGAACAATATGTGCTTAATTGTCCACTTATTGAGGAATACAGAGACAGACAGTATAATAACCTATGTGACATGTCAAGATATCTTATTAATGAAAATAAGATACCAGATATACTAAGCAAATTTCCTAAATTTGCTTGTAACAGATAAGTGAACTATAGATATGTAGATATAGATAAGTGAACTATAGATATGTAGATATAAATCCATTTGTATTCCTGTTAACCCTTTGGCGTCTAGTTCCTAGGCCTTTCGTGTATCCATATGCTCTTGCGCTATCCTCCACAGGATGGATGTGGGGTGCACAATAAACTAGCCACTTCGTTGGCAAAATCTAAATCTAAATCTAATTGAGTTGAAGAACAACCTGAGGACTTTTATTATTTATACTTCTTGATATGAAGCCAAGGATTCTGTTAGCTTTATTGCGAACACTTATGCACTGTTGTCTTGGTTTCAGATGACTGATAACCAGAACTCCTAAATCCTTTTCGCAATCAGTAGTATTAAGTTTGTAAGTGGCATGATTATTGCCCTGTCCAACATTTAGAACTTTGAAGATTGAGACACTTATGCAGCATATGGGAATCTTTATTCAGGAAACGTTTCGCCACACAGTGGCTTCATCAGTCCAATACAAAGAGGAAGGCGTAAGGAGAGGAGGAGAATGAGGTAATCAGTCCCTCAACCTGGAGTCGATGTGTTCAGTCCATCAATCTTGTAGAATGTACAGCATAGGGCCGTAGACGTGGCTTATATACTGTAGTGAGGTGACGTGAAGCAGGTGGAGGCGGGGTCATAGTGGTACCATCCACTAGTCGAAGTAGGTCTTCGTTAAAAGGTTGAACAAGTGTTGAAAAATTCTTTGTAACAAGATCCCATGATGCTGCAGTGTCTGACAGTTGTGATGAATGGTTTGAAAAACCGACAAGTTGAAGATTGAGACACTTATGCAGCATATGGGAATCTTTATTCAGGAAACGTTTCGCCACACAGTGGCTTCATCAGTCCAATACAAAGAGGAAGGCGTAAGGAGAGGAGGAGAATGAGGTAATCAGTCCCTCAACCTGGAGTCGATGTGTTCAGTCCATCAATCTTGTAGAATGTACAGCATAGGGCCGTAGACGTGGCTTATATACTGTAGTGAGGTGACGTGAAGCAGGTGGAGGCGGGGTCATAGTGGTACCATCCACTAGTCGAAGTAGGTCTTCGTCCAAAGGTTGAACAAGTGTTGAAGAATTCTTTGTAACAAGATCCCATGATGCTGCAGTGTCTGACAGTTGTGATGAATGGTTTGAAAAACCGACAAGTTGAAGATTGAGACACTTATGCAGCATATGGGAATCTTTATTCAGGAAACGTTTCGCCACACAGTGGCTTCATCAGTCCAATACAAAGAGGAAGGCGTAAGGAGAGGAGGAGAATGAGGTAATCAGTCCCTCAACCTGGAGTCGATGTGTTCAGTCCATCAATCTTGTAGAATGTACAGCATAGGGCCGTAGACGTGGCTTATATACTGTAGTGAGGTGACGTGAAGCAGGTGGAGGCGGGGTCATAGTGGTACCATCCACTAGTCGAAGTAGGTCTTCGTCCAAAGGTTGAACAAGTGTTGAAGAATTCTTTGTAACAAGATCCCATGATGCTGCAACACTTGTTCAACCTTTGGACGAAGACCTACTTCGACTAGTGGATGGTACCACTATGACCCCGCCTCCACCTGCTTCACGTCACCTCACTACAGTATATAAGCCACGTCTACGGCCCTATGCTGTACATTCTACAAGATTGATGGACTGAACACATCGACTCCAGGTTGAGGGACTGATTACCTCATTCTCCTCCTCTCCTTACGCCTTCCTCTTTGTATTGGACTGATGAAGCCACTGTGTGGCGATACGTTTCCTGAATAAAGATTCCCATATGCTGCATAAGTGTCTCAATCTTCAACTTGTCGGTTTTTCAAACCATTCATCACAACTGTCAGACACTGCAGCATCATGGGATCTTGTTACAAAGAATTCTTCAACACTTGTTCAACCTTTGGACGAAGACCTACTTCGACTAGTGGATGGTACCACTATGACCCCGCCTCCACCTGCTTCACGTCACCTCACTACAGTATATAAGCCACGTCTACGGCCCTATGCTGTACATTCTACAAGATTGATGGACTGAACACATCGACTCCAGGTTGAGGGACTGATTACCTCATTCTCCTCCTCTCCTTACGCCTTCCTCTTTGTATTGGACTGATGAAGCCACTGTGTGGCGAAACGTTTCCTGAATAAAGATTCCCATATGCTGCATAAGTGTCTCAATCTTCAACTTGTCGGTTTTTCAAACCATTCATCACAACTGTCAGACACTGCAGCATCATGGGATCTTGTTACAAAGAATTCTTCAACACTTGTTCAACCTTTGGACGAAGACCTACTTCGACTAGTGGATGGTACCACTATGACCCCGCCTCCACCTGCTTCACGTCACCTCACTACAGTATATAAGCCACGTCTACGGCCCTATGCTGTACATTCTACAAGATTGATGGACTGAACACATCGACTCCAGGTTGAGGGACTGATTACCTCATTCTCCTCCTCTCCTTACGCCTTCCTCTTTGTATTGGACTGATGAAGCCACTGTGTGGCGAAACGTTTCCTGAATAAAGATTCCCATATGCTGCATAAGTGTCTCAATCTTCAACTTGTCGGTTTTTCAAACCATTCATCACAACTGTCAGACACTGCAGCATCATGGGATCTTGTTACAAAGAATTCTTCAACACTTGTTCAACCTTTGGACGAAGACCTACTTCGACTAGTGGATGGTACCACTATGACCCCGCCTCCACCTGCTTCACGTCACCTCACTACAGTATATAAGCCACGTCTACGGCCCTATGCTGTACATTCTACAAGATTGATGGACTGAACACATCGACTCCAGGTTGAGGGACTGATTACCTCATTCTCCTCCTCTCCTTACGCCTTCTTCTTTGTATTGGACTGATGAAGCCACTGTGTGGCGAAACGTTTCCTGAATAAAGATTCCCATATGCTGCATAAGTGTCTCAATCTTCAACTTGTCGGTTTTTCAAACCATTCATCACAACTGTCAGACACTGCAGCATCATGGGATCTTGTTACAAAGAATTCTTCAACACTTGTTCAACCTTTGGACGAAGACCTACTTCGACTAGTGGATGGTACCACTATGACCCCGCCTCCACCTGCTTCACGTCACCTCACTACAGTATATAAGCCACGTCTACGGCCCTATGCTGTACATTCTACAAGATTGATGGACTGAACACATCGACTCCAGGTTGAGGGACTGATTACCTCATTCTCCTCCTCTCCTTACGCCTTCCTCTTTGTATTGGACTGATGAAGCCACTGTGTGGCGAAACGTTTCCTGAATAAAGATTCCCATATGCTGCATAAGTGTCTCAATCTTCAACTTGTCGGTTTTTCAAACCATTCATCACATTTAGAACTTTGCATTTGTCTATATTAAACTGCATCTGCCACTTTTCCGACCACTGCATCAGTCTATTCAAATCATCCTGGAGTGTTCTAATGTCCTCAATAGAATGAATTGGACGGCCTATTTTGGTGTCATCAGCTAATTTGCTTATGTCGCTATTTATTCCGTCATCTATATCGTTTATGTAAATTGTGAACAACGAGGGGCCCAACACTGACCCCTGTGGAACACCGCTTGTGACGTGCCCCCATTCTGATTTCTCCCCATTTATGCAAACTCTCTGCTGTTTATTTGTCAGCCATGCCTCTACACAGGAGAAAATTTCTCCTCCTATTCCGTGTGCCTTAAGTTTCCTCAATAGCCTCTGGTGTGGAACTCTATCGAAAGCCTTACTGAAGTCCATATACACAATATCATATTCATTACCATGATCTACCTCCTCGAACGCCTTAGTGAAAAAAGTTAGTAAATTAGTAAAACAGGAACGCCCCTTTGTAAAACCGTGTTGAGAATCATTAATCAATCTGTGCCTGTCAAGATGGCTACGAATTGCTTCGGCAATTATTGATTCCATAAATTTTCCCACTATGGAGGTAAGGCTTATTGGTCTATAGTTCGAAGCTAAGGACCTGTCACCTGCCTTGTAAATAGGTATTACATATGCCATTTTCCACTTATCAGGCACTATGCCTGATAATAATAATAATAATAATAATAAGACGAAGAAGACGAAGAAGAAGACGAAGAAGAAGACGAAGAAGAAGACGAAGAAGAAGGCGAAGAAGAAGACGAAGATGAAGAAGACGAAGAAGACGAAGAAGAAGAAGACGACGATGGAGAAGAAGACGAAGAAGAAGAATATCTTTATTTCTACAAGTACATGTACAAGGTATACAGACCATAGCTGACATCAGTGACATAAGAACATAAGAACATAAGAACGAAGGAACACTGCAGAAGGCCTACTGGCCCATGCGAGGCAGGTCCAAGTCTCCTACCGGCTTAAGCCAATGCACCCAACCTAGTCAGGTCAGGTCACATTGACTTAAGGGAGGAACACGGCAACCGACCTGTTAGCACAAGCTATCAGGTCTAACTCACACCCACCCACATCTACTCATGTATTTATCCAACCTATTTTTAAAGCTACACAACGTTCTGGCCTCTATAACGGTACTTGGGAGTTTGTTCCACTCATCCACAACTCTATTACCAAACCAGTACTTTCCTATATCCTTCCTGAATCTGAATTTTTCCAACTTAAAACCATTGCTGCGAGTCCTGTCTAGGCTAGATATTTTCAGCACACTATTTACATCCCCTTTATTTATTCCTGTCTTCCATTTATACACCTCAATCATATCCCCCCTAATTCTACGTCTTTCTAGAGAGTGCAGTTTCAGGGCCCTTAGTCTATCCTCATAGGGAAGGTTTCTGATTCATGGGATCATCTTTGTCATCCTCCTTTGTACATTTTCCAGAGAATTTATATCCATTCTGTAATACGGTGACCAAAACTGTGCAGCATAATCTAAATGAGGCCTAACCAAGGATGTATAGAGTTGAAGAACAACCTGAGGACTCCTATTATTTATGCTTCTTGATATGAAGCCAAGGATTCTATTAGCTTTATTGCGAACACTTATGCACTGTTGTCTTGGTTTCAGATTACTGCTAACCAGAACTCCTAAATCTTTTTCGCAATCCGTAATATTAAGATCTACATTATTTAGTTTATATGTGGCATGGTTATTGTCCTGTCCAACATTTAGAACTTTGCATTTGTCTATATTAAACTGCATCTGCCACTTCTCCGACCACTGCATCAGTCTATTCAAATCTTCCTGGAGTGCTCGAATGTCCTCGTCAGAATGAATTCGACGGCCTATTTTGGTGTCATCGGCAAACTTGCCGATGTCGCTCTTTATGCCCTCATCTATGTCGTTTATGTAGATTGTGAACAGCAGGGGGCCCAACACTGACCCCTGTGGAACACCGCTCGTGACGCTTCCCCACTCTGATTTCTCCCCATTTATGCAAACTCTCTGCTGCCTATTTGTCAACCATGCCTCTATCCAGGAAAAAATTTCTCCTCCTATTCCATGTGCTTTAATTTTCCTCAATAGTCTCTGATGTGGGACCCTGTCAAAAGCCTTACTGAAGTCCATATACACAATATCATATTCATTACCATGATCTACCTCCTCAAATACCTTAGTGAAAAAAGTTAATAAATTCGTAAGGCAGGAACGCCCCTTTGTAAAACCATGCTGAGATTCGTTGATTAATTTATGCTTTTCAAGATGGCTACGAACTGCCTCGGCAATTATTGATTCCATAAATTTTCCCACTATGGAGGTTAGGCTTATTGGTCTATAGTTCAAAGCTAAGGACCTGTCACCTGTTTTGAAAATAGGTATCACATTTGCCATTTTCCACTTATCTGGCACCATGCCAGTTTGTAGTGATATGTTGAAAAGATTAGTCAAAGGTGTGCTAAGCTCCTCTTTACATTCCTTTAGAACCCTTGCATACAGTTCATCAGGGCCTGGGGATTTGTTAGGTTTTAATTTATCTATTTGCCTAAGGACCATGTCACTTGTGACCCTAATAGTGCACAGTTTATTATCGTCCTGTTCTACATAATTTATCATTACTGGAATATCGCTGGTATCCTCCTGTGTAAAAACTGAGAGGAAGTATGTGTTAAAAATTCTACACATTTCCTTATCACTGTCAGTGAGCTGACCCGAGGAACTTTTGAGTGGGCCTATCTTGTCCCTGATCTTACTTCTGTATACCTGAAAGAATCCTTTTGGGTTAGTCTTCGATTCTTTTGCAACTTTAACCTCATAATCTCTTTTTGCTTTTCTAATTCCCTTTTTTATTTCTCTCTTTAACTGAATATATCGATTTCTTAATTGCCCCTCTCCTCTTTTGATTTGCCTATATATGCCTCTCTTTTGACCAATCAGATATTTTAATCTATTGTTCATCCATTTAGGATCATTTTTGTTTGATCTGATTTCCCTATTTGGAACATAATTTGACTGAGCAGCTAGAACTATGCCCTGGAAAGCATCATATCGGCAACCATCACCACCTACCTGACCCTTAGTCAGGTCATTCCAGTTCAGCCCACCTAAGTAATTTTTCAGTCCTATGAAATCAGCCAAGCGAAAGTCAGGGACGGAGACTTGATTGCCATTATTAGGGGAATTCCATATAGAAAGCCTCTTGTTATGCTCAGCATAGGATGTTATCTGGGCCCACCACCTTCGAGGAATCTAGTTCACCTAGCAGTTTCTTCACCTTCTTGGTTATGTGCATTGTGTCCAGCACTTGCTGGTGTACCATACTGCATAGGTTTGCTGGGCGCATTTCTATCTTCACTGTGAATACTTCTCTAAATCTTGCGCACAGCTTTTCACATACTTCCTGGTCACTGTAATGTTGAGGTACATTCATTAGACTCGTTATGTGCTTCTGTTGAGATACAGTTTACGAACCTATTATGTGCCTGTGTAATGTTGAGATACAATCCCTGGACCCACTTTGTACCTCTGTAACATCCTGACTACCACCAATCATGGTTATAGGGTTCATAAAGCTATTAAAACATATTTTTTCCTTCAATAGGCACTACAGGCCCCCCTAAGGGAGTAATGTGTTCACAAGACCACCTGACCTGGGGAGGTGTTCAGTACCAGGTGAACGAAAGTAACCTTAAAACTGCCCACGAAGTGGTGGTGTCTTACCTGCCCTTAAGCCACCTGGCTGCCCAGATGTTAGACATCTACCTGGCTTGTACCCTGGCTGCTACAGTCTTCTTCGCCCAGCCGGATGCCCTGAAAGGTTCACTGCTGGAGACGCTAGTTGAGGTGATGCTACTCTTTCCTGTAGTTATTACTGTGTCTAATTGATATTACAGGAGATCTCTGTATTAAGAAATGCTGGAAAATTATTTAAAAATTCTGAAAATAATGATACAATGAGTGACAGTATATATCAAATTTCTTTCAAAATATTTAGATGTTTTGGAAAAGTTAGACAAAAATCTGTGTTAAATCGGCACAACTATCCCAGCAGGATGGTTTTTAGACCAGACTACATCCCAGCAGGATGGTTTTTAGACCAGACTCCATCCCGGCAGGATGGTTTTTAGACCAGACTCCATCCCGGCAGGATGGTTTTTAGACCAGACTCCATCCTGGCAGGATGGTTTTTAGACCAGACTCCATCCCGGCAGGATGGTTTTTAGACCAGACTCCATCCCGGCAGGATGGTTTTTAGACCAGACTCCATCCCGGCAGGATGGTTTTTAGACCAGACTCCATCCCGGCAGGATGGTTTTTAGACCAGACTCCATCCCGGCAGGATGGTTTTTAGACCAGACTCCATCCCGGCAGGATGGTTTTTAGACCAGACTCCATCCCGGCAGGATGGTTTTTAGACCAGACTCCATCCCGGCAGGATGGTTTTTAGACCAGACTCCATCCTGGCAGGATGGTTTTTAGACCAGACTCCATCCAGGCAGGATGGTTTTTAGACCAGACTCCATCCCGGCAGGATGGTTTTTAGACCAGACTCCATCCAGGCAGGATGGTTTTTAGACCAGACTCCATCCCGGCAGGATGGTTTTTAGACCAGACTCCATCCCGGCAGGATGGTTTTTAGACCAGACTCCATCCCGGCAGGATGGTTTTTAGACCAGACTCCATCCCGGCAGGATGGTTTTTAGACCAGACTCCATCCCGGCAGGATGGTTTTTAGACCAGACTCCATCCCGGCAGGATGGTTTTTAGACCAGACTCCATCCCGGCAGGATGGTTTTTAGACCAGACTCCATCCCGGCAGGATGGTTTTTAGACCAGACTCCATCCCGGCAGGATGGTTTTTAGACCAGACTCCATCCCGGCAGGATGGTTTTTAGACCAGACTCCATCCCGGCAGGATGGTTTTTAGACCAGACTCCATCCCGGCAGGATGGTTTTTAGACCAGACTCCATCCCGGCAGGATGGTTTTTAGACCAGACTCCATCCCGGCAGGATGGTTTTTAGACCAGACTCCATCCCGGCAGGATGGTTTTTAGACCAGACTCCATCCCGGCAGGATGGTTTTTAGACCAGACTACATCCCGGCAGGATGGTTTTAGGCCATACTCCAACACACAGGATGTTTTTTCAGAGAAAACTCCATCCCAATATTACATATGTACATATACGATTATTTCACATAAATACACTTATATACACACATATGACCTCAAATGTACACATCTTTTCATGTACAAATGCTTACGCACACATATACATACGTGTTCATTATGCATTAGCATTCACCTGGGTGATCAGTAACTTGCTGATGACTGCTGGTAAATCCCCGATGAAGACTGAGGTTGCAATTTACCATCTCAGTAGCAAGGTTTCCCTTCCACTCAAATTCAAATTCAAATTTAAAGTTTATTCTCTATAAGGATTACAATGCTGAGTTTACAGAAATTTGGTTATTGTGAGGTTTACATGTAGTAAAATTGTGATTACAGAGTGTACCACTAGAACGCTTAGCATGGCTAGGCATTTCGGGCATACTTAGTTTTATTCTTAATTGTAAAATATTACAAATTATGAGGTAAGTTGGTATTATGGCTAAGTGACTAAATACTAGTTTGTAAGTTTAGCAATGTGAATGCTTTTGTTTTGGCACAGTACATAGTTTCAGTGTTGGAGTATCACAGGATTCATTATTTTAAGATTGAGATTAATATATCTGTTTATGGTCAAATGAGTGAGTGAGTGTAAGTGCGAACCACCAGGTGGTATTCGTGTAGTTAGTTGACGGGGTGTATCAGGGAGATAAAATGTTTTCTAATGGTAGTTTTGAAGGTGATGAATGTGTCTGCAGTTCTAGAGTTCTCAGGTAGGGTATTCCAGATTTTAGGGCATTTGACATACATTGAATTTTTGTAAAGGTTTAGTCGGACACGGGGAATGTCGTAGAGATGTTTGTGTCTGGTGTTATGCCTGTGAGTTCTGTCACAACTATCAAGAAAGCGTTTTAGGTCAAGGTTGATATTAGAGTTTAAGGCCCTGTAGATGTAGATTGCACAGTAGTAAGTGTGGATGTACTGAACTGGGAGTAAGTTTAGGTCTATGAAGAGTGGGGGGGTGTGTTGCCAGGGATCGGATTTAGTGATTATTCTTACTGCAGCTTTTTGTTGGGTTATTATTGGCTTTAGGTGTGTTGCTGCAGTTGATCCCCAAGCACAAATAGCATAGGTGAGGTATGGATAAATAAGTGAGTGGTATAGTGTGAGAAGGGCATTTTGCGGCACGTAGTATCGTATCTTGGAGAGGATCCCAACCGTTTTGGATACTTTTTTGGTTATATGCTGGATATGGGTGCTGAAATTCAGGTTGTTGTCAAGGTATAAGCCTAGGAATTTTCCCCCATTATTTCTGGTAATTAGAATGTTGTCAATCTTAATGTTAATTTGTGCATCTCCTGCTCTGCTACCAAACATAATATAGTAGGTTTTGTCAGTGTTAAGCGTAAGTTTATTGGCTGTCATCCAAGTCGATATTTTAATCAGCTCCTCATTCACAATGGTGTTGAGGGTGGCAAGATTAGGGTGAGAGATGACATAAGTCGTGTCATCAGCAAAGAGAATGGGTTTCAGGTGTTGGGATACGTTTGGAAGGTCATTGATGTATATGAGGAAGAGCAGGGGACCAAGGACACTTCCCTGCGGAACTCCAGTATCAAGTGGCCGTGTTGCTGATGCTGTGTCTTTAATGGTGACGTACTGATACCTATTAGTAATGTAAGATTTGAAATAAGCAAGCGCATGGCCTCTTATACCGTAATGATCAAGTTTGTGGAGTAGGATGTCGTGGTCTACTGTGTCAAAAGCTTTTCTTAGGTCAATAAAAATTCCTAGTGGATATTCCTTATTTTCCAACGCTGTGTAAAGCAGATCTAGCATTTTTATGATTGCATCATTAGTGCTTTTATTTTTCCTGAATCCAAATTGGCAGGGGTTGAGTATGTTTTGAGCCGTTATAAATGAATACAGTCTCCTGTGCACGAGTTTCTCAAAGATTTTGGATAGCAATGGTAAGTTAGATATTGGCCTATAGTTGTTTAAGTCTGTAGGGTCACCACCTTTATGTATTGGTGTAACCCTTGCCATCTTGAGTAGTTTCGGGAAGGTGCTAGTCTCTAGTGACTTGTTAAAAAGTAATGAAATTGCATGCGAAAGGACATGGGCCGCTCGCTTGTATAGTAATGGTGGGACATGAGACAGATTCCCAGAGTTATTTTTAAGTGACTTTATAATCTCAATGACTTCCATGGGCTCAGTTGGTGCAAGATAGAAGGAATTAGGGAAATTCCCATCTAGGTAGTCCCCGGCATGGGCATTGGTATGTGTGATTTTACTGGCGAGATTAGATCCTATGTTTGAGAAGAAGTCGTTTATCTTGTTAGCTGTGTCAGTGGGATGTAGTGGTGTTTCATTAGGTTTAGTTAGGACAATATTCTTGGTTTTTCTCAGTTTGTGGGTCCCTAGAATCTGAGAGAGTGTTTTCCAAGTCTTTTTTATATCTCCTCTAGTCTGTGAATCTACTGGAGTAGTATAGTTGTTTGGCTTTCTTTATTACTTTGGTGAGAGCTGATGAATAGTGTTTAAGAGTATCTTTGTGTATTAAGCCCTGTCTATATTGCTTTTCATATTGGTGTTTCTTGTCAATGGATTTCAGAATGGTGCTGGTTAGCCATGGGCAACCAAGCCGTTTGTGATCTGTTTTGTTTTTATAGGACAATGTTTGTTGTATAGTCTAAGTAATTTGATAAGAAAAATGTCTGTCCAGTCATCAATACTATTGGCCTTGGAGAATTCTGTAGGCCAATCAACAGTCTCTAGGTCAGCTGTGAACTTCCTTACTGTGGCCTCGTCATGGAGTCTAAATGAGACTGTTGTATTCAAGTGGTGGTTTACTAATGTTTGTCAGGAGGAAGGTAGGGTAGTGGTCTGTAGTGCTATCTGTGATTATCCCTGATTTAAGGGGGGCTAGTATATTGGTCCATATGTGGTCTATTATGGTTGCACTTGTCTCAGTGAGCCTGGTTGGTTTAGTTATTGTTGGTATGAGAAGTGTGTTGTTCATATTGTTGATGAAATCAGTTACAGGCTGATCATCTAGTAAGCCAAGGTTGATGTTGAAGTCTCCAGCTAAGAGAAGGTGGTGCTTATTCATTTGTCTGTTTGTTATTAGTGACTTTAATTTCTCACTGAAATTTGGGATGTTTGTGTGAGGTATCCGGTAAATGGCACCGATTGTTATAGGCGTCTTAAGGTTTTTTTACAGTAAAATTAGCAAAAATGTATTCCCCATATTCATCACTAAAGCAAGTGGTGCTAAGACAAGGTAATTGGTTAGAGTAATAGATTGCAATACCACCCCCAACTTGGTTTGGTCTGCAGTTGTGAATTGCTGTGTATCCTGGTAGAGGGTAGATATCTATTGTGTCCTTTTTAAGCCAGGTCTCAGTAAGAATAATGCAGGAGAAGGGTGTCTTTAGTGATTCAAGGAGTGCTAGGAGGTCATCATAGTGTTTGCTTAAGGACCTGATGTTGTAGTTAAGTACTGATAGACTTTTAGCATTGTTTAGGATAGTGGTGGCTTGTGATGCTGTGTAATAAAGGCAGTTACTTTCCAATAGGTTTTGATTGGGTGTCAGATTATGGAGGTTTAGATCAGGGTCAACGTGATCAATCATCTTCTAGGTTTAAATTATGGTTATTTATATCCTGAGTTGTGTGTTGAGTTCTAGTACTGATATCTGTAGTGGTTGGAAGTTTGGACAAGTATATAGCTAGAGTATTTTGGTCATGTAGGGTATAGTCACTACTACACATAATGAAGTTGATGTTGTCTATGTGTTGTGCTGGAATGAACTAAAGTACAACTAGGTATAAACTAGTAATATAAAAATACAAATTAAAAATAGAACAAGACTCTCCCTTGTAATTGCACTAAGGTCTAATAATGACTTTTGTGGAGTCTGTTTTGAGCTAGAATGAGCTTAAGTACATTAGGTTTAATCTAATAATATAAAAATACAAATTAAAAATAGCACTAGTCTCTCACTAGTAATTGCACTATGGTCTAATATAGTGAATTTGGTATTGACTATGTATGGAGTTAGAATGAGCTATGGTACAACTGAATTTAATCTAATAATATAAAAATACAAATTAAAAATAGCACTAGTCTCTCACTAGTAATTGCACTATGATCTAGTATAGTGAATTTGGTAATGATCACTAACAACTGGGCATTCCACAAGGCCTAAGATCACTAACAACTGAGCATTCCACAAGGCCTAAGATCACTAACAACTGGATATTTATAACAGCATAGTGGTAAAGGCCGTCTGCCTTCTATCTTTTCAAGCCTTTATAAGCAGAATATTCTGGAAGACTTGCCTGTGGTTTGACCATTTATAGAGGATTGAGAAGAATAGAATGACTAGTAGGGCGTATATATCTAGGGAGGAGGGGTAGGGGTCATCCTAGGAAAGATTGGAGATAAGAAATAAATGAGGCTTTGAGTGCTAGGGGCTTGGACATCCAACATTCCAAAGTTGACAATGGCCCAACCTAACTCTGGCAGTCACCCGGGCAAGCACTCTGCTTTTATGTAACCCACGAAAATAACTTTCTAAAGGGAAACGGATACTAGTATTCTCATGACTCCGGGAGTGGGTTGGTTTTCAGTCTTCCGGAGTTGCTGGTCTTCATCAGGATGAGTTTTAAGATCGAAAGAAGGATGCGCAGCCTCTCAAAAGTAAACGTAGATTTTTCACTCGTTTCATCCTGACAACTGATTCCTAAATGAGAAGTTATCCTGGCGACAGAATTACGAGACTCTCAGTCTTGAACACTCTTCAGATTATTCTAAATGTCCGGTTTGCCTCTTAGTGTATATACTCTGAAAGGTGTATGTCTCTCACTTTTATACACTGAGTGGTGTATGACTCTGTGTATATACTCTGAGAGGTACCCACATTTCTGTGGTTGCAGGGGTTGAGTCATAGCTCCTGGCCCCGCCTCTTCACTGATCGCTACAAGGTCCTCTCTCTCTCCCTGCTCTATGAGCTTTATCATACCTCTTCTTAAAACTATGTATGATTCCTGCCTCCACTGTGGCACTTGCCAGACTATTCCACTTACTGACATATCTATGACTAAAGAAATACTTCCTAACATCTCTTTGACTCATCTGAATCTTCAACTTCCAATTGTAACCCCTTGTTTCTGTGTCCCATCTGTGGAGCATCCTGCCTCTGTCCACCTTCTCAATTCCTCGCAGTATTTCGTATGTCGTTATCATGTCTTCCTTAACCCTCCTGTCCTCCAGTGTCGTCAGGCCAATTTCCTTTAACCTTTCTTCGAAGGACATTCCCCTTAGTTCTGGAACTAGTATTCTGGCAATCCTTTGCACTTCCTCTAATACCTTGACGTGCTTGACCAGATGTGGGTTCCAAATTGGTGCTGCATACTCCAGTATGGTCCTGACTTGCACGGTATACAGAGTCTTGAACGATCCCCTACTGAGGTATCGAAACGCTATTCTCAGGTTTGCCAGGAGCTCACATACTGCAGCAGTCATCTGGTTGATGTGTCCTCAGGAGATGTGTTCGGTGTTATACTCACCCCAAGATCCTTTTTCCTTGAGTAAGGCTTGCAGTCTTTGGCCACTTAACCTATACTCTGCGGTCTTCTTTGCCGTTCCCCTATCTTCATGACTTTGCATTTGGCGGGCTTAAATTCGAGGAGCCAGTTGCTGGACCAGGCTTCCAGCCTGTGGGACCCCGCTCGTCACAGATGCCCACTATGATACCTAATCATGTACCATGACTTGTTGTTGCCTCCCGGTCAGGTATTCTCTGATCCATTGTAGTGGTCTTCGTGTTATATGCACCTGATTCTTTAGCCTCTGCACTAATCTCTTGTGAGGAACTGTTTCGAAGTCATTCTTGCAGTCCAAGAAAATGCAATCAACCCACCCCTTCCTCTCATGTTTTACTTCTGTTGCTTTGTCATAAAACTCCAAAAAGTTTGTGACACAGGATTTGCCTTCTATGAATCCGTGCTGGTTGTCGTTGATAATCTTGTTCCATTCCAGTTGCTCCTCCACTCTCCTCCTGATAATCTTCTCCATGACTTTACATACTATACACGTCATGGACACTGGTCTATAGTTCAGTGCCTCTTTTCTGTCTCCTTTTTTAAAAATGGGAACTACATTTGCCGTCTTCTATACCTTGGGTAGTTGCCCAGTTATTAGGGATGTGTTGAAGATTGTGGTTAGTGGCACACACAGCGTATCTGCTCCCTCTCTAAGGTCCCACTGGGAGATGTTATCTGGTCCCACCGCCTTTGAATTATCAAGGTCACTTATTACCTCTCGGTGTATATACACCGAGAGGTGTATGCCTTACTGTGTATATATGCTGAGAAGAGTATATCCCTCAATATAGACACAGAGAGGTACTCACCTCCTCACCTATTTGTGGTTGCAGGGGTCGAGTCTTAGCTCCTGGCCCCGCCTCTTCACTGGTTGCTACTGGGTTCTCTCTCTTCCTGCTCAATGAGCTTTATCAAACCTCGTCTTAAAACTATGTATGGTTCCCGCCTCCACTACGTCACTTTCTAGGCTATTCCCCATTGCCTGACAACTCTGTCTGAAGAAATACTTCCTAACATCCCTTTGACTCATTTGAATCTTCAATTTCCAATTGTGACCTCTTGTTTCTGTGTCCCCTCCTTGGAACATCCTGTCTTTGTCCACCTTGTCTATTCCGTGCAGTATTTTATCTGCCGTTATCATGTCTCCCCTGACCTTCCTGTCCTCCAGTGTCGTCAGGCCGATTTCCGTTAACCTTTCTTCATAGGACATTCCCCTTAGCTCTGGAATTAACCTTGTCGCAAACCTTTGCACTTTCTCTAATTTCTTGACGTGCTTGATCAAGTGCAGGTTCCAAACAGGTGCTGCATACTCCAGTATGAGCCTGACGTACACGGTGTACAGTGTCTTGAACGATTCCTTGCTAAGGTATCAGAACGCTGTTCTCAGGTTTGCCAGACGCCCATATGCTGCAGCAGTTATCTGGTTGATGTGTGCTTCCGGAGACATGCTCGGTGTTATACTCACCCCAAGAGCTTTCTCCTTGAGCGAGGTTTGCAGTCTTTGGCCACCTAGCCTATACTCTGTCAGCGGTCTTCTGTGCCCTTCCCCGATCTTCATGACTTTGCATTTGGCGGGGTTAAATTCGAGAAGCCAGTTGCTGGACCAGGTGTCCAGTCTGTCCAGGTCTCTTTGAAGTCCTGCCTGATCCTCATCTGATTTAATTCTCCTTATTAACTTCACATCGTCTGTGAACAGGGACACTTCTGAGTCTATCCCTTCCATCATGTAGTTCACATATACCAAAAATAGCACTGGTCCTAGGACCGACCCCTGTGGGACCCCGCTCGTCACAGGTGCCCACTGTGATACCTCATTACATACCATGACTCGTTGTTGCCTCCCTGTCATGTATTCTCTGATCCATTGCAGTGCCTTTCCTGTTATATGCGCCTGATGTCTCTCAGTGTATATACACTGAGATATGTATGTCTCAGTTTATATATACTGAGTTATATGTCTCACTGTATATACACTGAGAGTTTACATTAATCACAATATTAGTTAATAAAGCATTGTAAATTCTTGGTGTACATGACACATGTAGTCTTAGTGACTGACCTTCTTGTAGGAAATAGACTTTATGCTCATTAAAAACCAGCAACCCTTAATTACCATATTGTATTAAATAGGCTTTTAACCCTTTTAATCAGTCTACCATAATTACATTTTTTGCAGGTTCAGCCATCATGTGTGTTAGCAGTACCCAGAGTCTGGGAGAAGATTTACGAGAAGATGCAGGAGGCAGCCTCTGCTGTGGGAACAGTGAAGAAGTCACTGTCTTCCTGGGCCAGGCATCACGGACTCAACTATTACACTGCCTTATATGAGGGAAGGTCAGTTGAATACATGAATACTATGTCTACAACACCTATGTGTCATGACATCATGAGAGGTAATGGGAGTAATCCTATTATCTGTCTCAGTGCTGGAGGCAACGATGTTGGCAGACGTAGGAGTGAAGACCTGATTAGCAGGTATAGGTCAGCAATAGAAATAATTAGGAGTAAGGGTGGGAACCCTCCCATATGTGGTATTTTGCCAAGGAGGGGAGTTGGAAATGAATGGTTGTCCAGGGCAATTGGTGTCAATTGCTGGCTGGACAAATACTGTAAGGAAAATGTGGTAACATTCATTGACAACTGGGACCTCTTCTATGGCAGAAATGACATGTATGCCAGGGATGGGGTTCACTTATCTAGGTGTGGGGTGGGAGCACTGCCAACTGCAGTGGAGGGAGCAGTTAGGACTTTAAACTAGGAGTAGTTAGTGGTATGGGTTTTGGCAGGAAAACAGTGAAGTCCCAATGTAGTAATATTACTAGTTCTAGGGGAACTAGTAATAATAAGAACGAGGTAGATATTGAAAAGCCAGGGACCTTGGGTGATAAGGACAGTGATAGGTTTAGTAGAAAAATAGAAATGAGCAGGAAGGGTAAAGAGAAAGAGTCTTTCAATGTTTATTATGCTAATTGCCGTAGTGCTAGGAATAAGATGGACGAGTTGAGATTAGTTGCTAGTGCAGGTAACATTGATGTATTTGCCTTAACTGAGACGTGGTTTAATTAAAAAAGTCGGGACATGCCTGCGGAATGTCATATTCAGGGTTTTAAATTGTTCCAAGAAGATAGAAGTATTGGGAAGGGGGGTGGGGTGGCATTGTATGTCCGAGATCGCTTGAACTGTTGTATAAAAACGGGTATTAAGTCTGAAGTAACACATACAGAGTCTGTTTGGATAGAATTTTCAGAGGGGCATGAAAAACTGATTTTAGGAGTGATATACCGTCCCCCAAACTTAGATAGGGACCAAGGGAAACTACTATGGGAGGAAATTGTTAAGGCCACAAGGCACGATAATGTAGTAATTTTAGGAGACTTTAACTTTAGTCATGTTGATTGGAATTTCTTGACTGGGAATTTAGAATCATACGACTTCTTAGAAGTATTTCAGGATTGTTTTTTGAAGCAGTTTGTGACAGAACCTACAAGGGGAAATAACCTGCTTGACTTAGTTATGGCACACAATGAATCCCTTGTTAATAATTTAGAAATTTCAGAGGAACTGGGTGCTAGCGACCACAAATCAATTACATTTAGCATTGAATGGAAGTACGATAGTAGCGATAACTCAGTAACAGTCCCAGATTTTCGCTTAGCAGATTACGATGGGCTTAGAGAACACTTATCATCTGTTGACTGGGGTAACGAAGAGAGCTATCAATATGACAGTTTTCTGAACACTATACATGCTGCTCAAAGAGCGTTTATCCCATATAAAGAAATTAGATCAAATAGAAATGACCCAAAATGGATGAATAATAGGCTCAAATATCTACTAGGGCATAAGAAAGGAATTTATAGGCGTATCAAAAGAGGTGAGGGTCATCTTATGAATCAGTATATTGACATTAAGAGGGACATTAAAAAAGGGGATAAGAAAAGCTAAAAGGGACTATGAAATTAAAGTTGCTAGGGATTCTAAAACTAACCCAAAAAGTTTTTTCCAGGTCTATAGAACAAAAGTTAGAGATAAGATAGGTCCCCTTAAAAATAACTATGGGCACCTTACAGACAAAGAGAATGAAATGTGCTTGATTTTAAATAATTATTTTCTCTCAGTTTTTACACAGGAAGACACTAACAATATTCCAGTAATTAATTTTTACAGTGGGCTAGAAGAAGATAAATTATGTAACATCAGTCACTAGTGAGATGGTTGTGAAGCAGATAGACAGACTGAAGCAAAATAAGTCGCCGGGCCCTGATGAGGTTTTTTCAAGGGTTCTTAAGGAATGCAAAATGCAACTCTGTGAACCATTAACTAATATTTTTAATTTATCTCTTCAAGCAGGTGTAGTGTCTGATATGTGGAAGATGGCTAATGTAATTCCTATTTTTAAAACAGGGGACAAGTCGTTTCCGTCATATTACCGCCCAATAAGCCTGACCTCAATTGTAGGCAAATTACTAGTCAATTATAGCTGAGATTATAAGAAGCCATCTCAATAAGCATAGCTTGATTAATGATACTCACCATGGATTCACAAGAGGCCGGTCTTGTCTAACTAATTTATTAACTTTCTTCAGTAAAGCTTTTGAGGCTGTTGACCACAATAAAGAATTTGATATTATTTACTTAGATTTTAGTAAGGCTTTTGATAGAGTTCCGCACCATAGACTGTTAAAGAAAGTGGCAGCTCATGGCATTGGGGGGAAAAGTGCTCTCGTGGATCGAGTCATGGCTCACTGACAGGAAGCAGTGTCCATAAATGGGGTTAAGTCCGAGTGGGGATCTGTAACAAGTGGCGTTCCACAGGGATCAGTCTTGGGCCCGTTGTTGTTTATAATATATATCAATGATCTTGAGGGAATTACTAGTGATATGAGCAAATTCGCCGATGACACAAAGATAGGTAGGATAATTGATTCAAACGTAGATGTTATGGAACTTCAGGAGGATTTAAACAAACTCTATTCTTGGTCAGAAAGGTGGCAGATGCAGTTCAATGTAGATAAATGCAAGGTTCTGAAGCTTGGGAGTGCCCATAACCCTAGTACTTATAAGTTAAATGATGTAGAACTTAGCCATACAGATTGCGAAAAGGACTTGGGGGTTATGGTAAGCAGCAACCTTAAACCAAGACAGCAATGCCTAAGCGTACGTAATAAGGCAAATAGATTACTGGGATTTATATCAAGAAGTGTAAGCAACAGAAGTCCAGAGGTCATACTGCAGCTTTATACATCATTAGTAAGGCCTCACCTAGATTATGCAGCTCAGTTCTGGTCTCCGTATTACAAAATGGACATAAATTCGTTAGAAAACATTCAGCGTAGGATGACTAAATTAATACATAGCATTAGAAATCTTCCTTATGAAGAAAGATTGAAGACTCTTAAGTTACATTCACTTGTTAGACGAAGAATGAGGGGAGACCTGATCGAAGTGTATAAGTGGAAGATAGGTATTAATAAAGGGGACATTAATAAGGTCTTGAGGATGTCTCTCCAAGAGAGAACCCGCAGTAATGGATTTAAATTAGATAAGTTTAGATTTAGAAAGGACATAGGAAAGTATTGGTTTGGAAATAGGGTAGTTGATGAGTGGAACAGTCTACCTAGTTGGGTTATTGAGGCTAGGACTTTGGGTAGCTTCAAATCTAGGTTGGATAAGTACATGAGTGGGAGGGGTTGGATTTGAGTGGGGCTTGCACATCAGAGCTTATTTCTTGGGTGGCATTGAAAATTGGGTTGGGCAAATGTTTTGTTAGTGGGATGAATTGTAAAGGACCTGCCTAGTATGGGCCAGCAGGCCTCCTGCAGCGTTCCTCCTTATGTTCTTATGTTCTTATATTGATGAATAGGCACATAATGGGTCCAGGGACTGTGCCTCATGTTTCTAGAGGGGCATAATGGGCCCAAGGAATGTACTTCAACATTATAGACGCACATAATGGGTCCAAGGACTATACCTCAACATTACAGAGACACATAATGGGTCCAAGGACTGTACCTCAACATTATAGAGGCAGAATGATAAGTTCCCACTCCAGGCAGCACACTCTACCAATATTCAAAACTCTAAACTTACTCACCGTACAAAAATCCATACTTATTGTTGTACCTACTACATACATAGGACACTAAACTCGGATATAAACCCTCCCCTCAAACTTCTCCTTGCCAACCTCAACAGAACACATGACCATAACACAAGGCACAGATCACTCTTTGATGTTCCCCGTGTCCATCTCACACTACGTAAAAACTCAATTCAAATAAGATAAGATTTCGTTCGGATTTTTAACCCCGGATGGTTAGCCACCCAGGATAACCCAAGAAAGTCAGTGCGTCATCGAGGACTGTCTAACGTATTTCCGTTGTGGTCCTCAATCTTGTCCCCCAGGATGCCACCCACACCAGTCGACAAACACCCAGGTACCTATTTGCTGCTAGGTGAACAGGACAACAGGTGTAAGGAAGCGTGTCGAAATGTTTCCACCCTCCGGGAATCGAACCCGGGCCCTCCGTGTGTGAAGCGGGAGCTTTAGCCACCAGGCCACCGGGTCACCCTAAAGACCCAAAAATCTGAAATTCATTACCTGTGAATATAAAAGAAATACTGTCTGTTTATCAGTTCAAGACTCTTCTTAAAAACCACTCTGGTGGCCTGGTGGTTAACGCTCTCGCTTCACACGGTGAGGGCCTGGGTTCGATTCCCAGCCAGAGTAGAAACATTGGACGTGTTTCTTTCCACCTGTTGTCTATGTTCCCCATCAGTAAAATGGGTACCTGGGTGTTAGTGGACTGGTGTGGGTCGCATCCTGGGACACTGACCTAAGGAGGCCTGGTCACAGACCGGGCCACGGGGGCGTTGACCCCCGGAACTCTCTCCAGGTAAACTCTCCAGGTACTCAACCACAACTAAATAAATACTTAATAACTGAATCTCATAAAAGTATAACCTGTGACCCTATCAAACTATTTTTTTTTTAATTACATTCTCTTGAATTTCCAGCAACTCATCTAATGACCATATGACCTGTTTCTGCACTACAGATCACTGATTTTACTCCATCTGATTTGATTATATTATACATTGTTATGCTACAAATTTGTACAACTTTAAAGCTTCTTATTTAAAATACTCATTTGTACTTCATGTTGTAATTTGTTTACTGTAAGTTTTACCACTGAATATATCATTGCTTAGTTAATCTTAAGTTAATTTTGAGCTGCCCATAATGCTGCATACAAGTGGCTTCGGCATGTTACACTTAACCACTGTATTTCTTTGTACTTCTATGTATCATGTCCAAATAAAAAATAAATAAATAAATGAAATGAGTCCAGGGAATGTACCTCAACATTGCAGAGGCACATAATGGGACCACTGACTGTATCTCAACATTACAGAGGCACATAATGGGACCACTGACTGTATCTCAACATTGCAGAGGCACATAATGGGACCACTGACTGTATCTCAACATTACAGAGGCACATAATGGGACCACTGACTGTATCTCAACATTACAGAGGCACATAATTGGACCACTGACTGTACCTCAACATTACAGAGGCACATAATGGGACCACTGACTGTATCTCAACATTGCAGAGGCACATAATGGGACCACTGACTGTATCTCAACATTACAGAGGCACATAATGGGACCACTGACTGCATCTCAACATTACAGAGGCACATAATGGGACCACTGACTGTATCTCAACATTACAGAGGCACATAATGGGACCACTGACTGTACCTCAACATTACAGAGGCACATAATGGGACCACTGACTGTATCTCAACATTACAGAGGCACATAATGGGACCACTGACTGTATCTCAACATTACAGAGGCACATAATGGGACCACTGACTGTATCTCAACATTACAGAGGCACATAATGGGACCACTGACTGTATCTCAACATTAGAGGCACATAATGGGACCACTGACTGTATCTCAACACTACAGAGGCACATAATGGGACCACTGACTGTATCTCAACATTACAGAGGCACATAATGGGACCACTGACTGCATCTCAACACTACAGAGGTACATAATGGGACCACTGACTGTATCTCAACATTACAGAGGCACATAATGGGACCACTGACTGTATCTCAACATTAGAGGCACATAATGGGACCACTGACTGTATCTCAACATTACAGAGGCACATAATGGGACCACTGACTGCATCTCAACACTACAGAGGCACATAATGGGACCACTGACTGTATCTCAACATTACAGAGGCACATAATGGGACCACTGACTATATCTCAACACTACAGAGGCACATAATGGGACCACTGACTGTATCTCAACACTACAGAGGCACATAATGGGACCACTGACTGTATCTCAACATTAGAGGCACATAATGGGACCACTGACTGTATCTCAACACTACAGAGGCACATAATGGGACCACTGACTGTATCTCAACACTACAGAGGCACATAATGGGACCACTGACTGTATCTCAACACTACAGAGGCACATAATGGGACCACTGACTGTATCTCAACATTAGAGGCACATAATGGGACCACTGACTGTACCTCAACATTAGAGGCACATAATGGGACCACTGACTGTATCTCAACATTAGAGGCACATAATGGGACCACTGACTGTATCTCAACACTACAGAGGCACATAATCGGACCACTGACTGTATCTCAACATTACAGAGGCACATAATGGGACCACTGACTGTATCTCAACATTACAGAGGCACATAATGGGACCACTGACTGTATCTCAACACTACAGAGGCACATAATGGGACCACTGACTGTATCTCAACACTACAGAGGCACATAATGGGACCACTGACTGTATCTCAACATTACAGAGGCACATAATGGGACCACTGACTGTATCTCAACATTACAGAGGCACATAATGGGACCACTGACTGTATCTCAACATTACAGAGGCACATAATAGGACCACTGACTGTATCTCAACATTACAGAGGCACATAATGGGACCACTGACTGTATCTCAACATTACAGAGGCACATAATGGGACCACTGACTGTATCTCAACATTACAGAGGCACATAATGGGACCACTGACTGTATCTCAACACTACAGAGGCACATAATGGGACCACTGACTGTATCTCAACATTACAGAGGCACATAATGGGACCACTGACTGTATCTCAACATTACAGAGGCACATAATGGGACCACTGACTGTATCTCAACATAACAGAGGCACATAATGGGACCACTGACTGTATCTCAACATTACAGAGGCACATAATGGGACCACTGACTGTATCTCAACATTACAGAGGCACATAATGGGACCACTGACTGTATCTCAACATTACAGAGGCACATAATGGGACCACTGACTGTATCTCAACATTACAGAGGCACATAATGGGACCACTGACTGTATCTCAACACTACAGTTTCTAGGAACTGTACCTTAGCATAACGGGATCCAGGGACTGTTTGTGTTACAGGTCACTAAGAGATGTTTGTGTTACAGGTCACTAAGAGATGTTTGTGTTACAGGTCACTAAGAGATGTTTGTGTTACAGGTCACTAAGAGATGTTTGTGTTACAGGTCACTAAGAGATGTTTGTGTTACAGGTCACTAAGAGATGTTTGTTACAGGTCACTATGAGATGTTTGTGTTACAGGTCACTAAGAGATGTTTGTGTTACAGGTCACTCACCAGGTACGAGAAGACAGCTAATGCTCTTGCCAAGAAGTTAGTGTTGAATAAGGTGAAATATGCCTTGGGCTTGTCTCGTACCAAGTTCCTGTGTTCAGGTAATGTCTCGTTCCTTGTTTCTGTGCTCAGGGAATCTTACACAATATTCTTGTGTTTAGATAATCTCACACAATATTCCTCTTCACACACACAAGGTTCAATAGCAGTCCTAGTACTGATCTTTGAGGATACCTACTTGTTACCCTCTCCTAGGGTGACGTCCCGTACCTTGCTGTTACTCCCTACACTCAGTCATTGAGGTACTCCCTCACGAAATCGTAATAACACGATTGCAAATGAATCAGGCCAGTGTGTTAACCACTGAGCCAGCTGGCTCTAATATGATTACTCTAACAAATATATTTCAATGCACCATACGGAGGTTAGCATGAACCATCAATGTGACCACAAATGCAGGATTTTACAGACGCATCTCATACCAGAGTAACTGTGGCATACTCTAGGTCAAGTCCCCTCAAAGCCTTTGAGTTTTAGGGCTCACTTGCCATGAGTTCGAGTCCCCACCCTTTCCTTCATTTATTAGAGCACCCTGCCTTGTCACCCTGCCTCTCCCTCTAATTTCGGGACTAATCACTTAAGGATGGTACTTTAACAAATGCTTTCCTGACCTAGAAAATGCTGTCTCTCCAGTGAGTCTGGCATAGAACTACAGACAGATTTCCCTACCAGCATTACCTCTACCAGTACTTCACTTCTTTCTTCCATTCTTTGTCCCTTTCCTGTCCTAGTTTAATTAGTTTAATATCTTTATTATGCACCTCATATCCATCCTGTAGGCGGTAGTCAAAAGATTACAAAGGTACATAATGGGTCCAGGGACTGGACCCCAAAGTTATGATAGCTGAACTAGTTACAAAGGTAATGAACTCCAGGTAGATCTGGTCAGTCATGGCAAGTTACAGAGGTAATGAATCAGCCTCACTCCTATACATGGTTACAATCATGAACAAATTACAAAGTAATGAGCCACTGACACGTCCACACCCGATCACAATTGTAATGAGTTAAATACAAATATTAAATGGGTCATACACCCACACGAGCGTGCGTGCACACACACACACACATACACACGAGGGCGCACGCACAGACACATGCACAAGACACACACACACACACACACACACACACACACACACACACACACACACACACACACACACACACATACACACACGAGGGCGCACGCACAGACACATGCACAACACACACACACACACACACACACACACACACACACACACACACACACACACACACACACACACGCACGCACGCACGAGGATGTTCCAGAGTAAAGCTCACGGCTCAGGGAGAGTGACCTAGTAGCGATCAGTGAAGAGGCGGGGCCAGGAGCTCGGACTCGACCCCCGCAACCTCAACTAGGTGAGTACAACTAGGTGAGTACACACACACACACACACACACACACACACACACACACACACACACACAGACAGATACATACACACACACAGACACACACACACACAGACACACACACACAGACACACACACACAGACACACACACAGACAAACACACACACACACACACACACACACACACACACACAAATGAGTCAGAGAGATAGTAGGAAGTATTTCTTCAGTCATAGAGTTGTAAGGCAGTGGAATAGCCTAGAAAATGACGTAGTGGAGGCAGGAACCATACACAGTTTTAAGACGAGGTTTGATAAAGCTCATGGAGCGGGGAGAGAGAGGGCCTAGTAGCAACCGGTGAAGAGGCGGGGCCAGGAGCTAGGACTCGACCCCTGCAACCACAAACAGGTGAGTACAAATAGGTGAGTACACACACACACACACTCTTCAGATTTTTAACACTGGTGTATCATATTTGGAAGTTCGAAGTATAGTACCTGCACTCAGAAAGGTGCGCCCTTCTGGAAGACATCTGCTGAATGAATGATGCTGTATGTAAATTCCATTATTTTATGGAGTAAATTTAGCTTAGTACACTGTATGGCCCTTTAGGATTTAGTGCTGAAGACAGACACACACACACACACACACACACACACACACACACACACACACACACACACACACACACACACACACACACACACACACACACACACACACACACACACACACACACACACACACACACACACACACGTAATGATGTATAATTTAGATAATTAATTGCACACAGGGAATTTTACACACACACACACACACACACACACACACACACCCACACCCACACACACACACACACACACACACACACACACGCAACACACAACACATACGCAACACACACACACAACACACACAACACACAAACACACACACACACACACACACACACACACACACACACACACACACACACACACACACACACGTGGTAATGCATTATTTACAGCTAGCAAAGTCAGGGTATTTCTCCAGAATGGTCTGTAATATACCACTGTGGATAAAATACTTTGCCATTTCTTGAACATTTCTGAGTGAGTTGTTTCTAAATTCATTAATTTTATCGCACTCCAGTACATAATGACGCAAGGTGTGACAATAGTCCATCTGGCAAAGTTTACATTTCGTTTGGTCTACATCTGGTGGTGATTTAACCTGCCATAGATACTTGTAACCCAGCCGGAGCCGGGCAGTAGTGACATCCAAGAGTCTGCTTATCTTGTTGGATGCACCATAGACATGTGGCTCCTCCTGCATGATGGAATGATGATAGATGGACTGACTTGTGTCAATCTCCCCAAGTCTTAAGTCAATAAAGTTCAATTGAAGTTCTTTTCGTATTTTTGTTCTCAAACTGCTAACTGACAACCCAAGATTGTAATATACTCCCTCTTTGAAAGCATACATTTAGCCAATTTATCAGTTCTATCATGCATCTGAAGACCAATGTGAGATGGAATCCACAGCATGTACACTCTGACTCCACTGTCCACAATCTTACCATACCTGTCTGGCTTCTGACACAAGCATGTCACAATTTATACTTAATGAGTTGAGAGCATTTATGGATGACAGAGAATCAGTTACAATTAAAGTGTCAACCTTAGATACATGGACGCATTTCAGTGCAAGGAGTATGGCAAACAGTTCTGTTTGAAGGGTAGAGGCCCAGTTATTGATGCGTGCTCCAATTTCTTTGAGAGCCATCACTCTGTGTGACAACAGCAGCACTACCAGCTGCACCAGTGGACTGGTGAACAGAACCATCAACGTAAAAAATTTGTGAAAGAGTGTTCTGTGTGACTAAGTTATCAATACAGCTTAAGGCATCATGTTTGGCTTCAAGACGAAGCTTTGGTTGTGATTTAAGAAGAGTTTTTGGGAGAAATGGAGGAATGGTAGTTTGGAATGGGGTAATATCCCATGGAGCAGGGAAGTGTCTCTGTTGCCCATCTTTACATAGATCATGTAGCTGGTTCATGCGGAGGTCGGTTCCAGTTTTTTCGTCCATCTGGAAGGATGTTCACCAGTGCTGAGGAAAGTTTGGAGGGCTTCTGTGCAGGGCTTTGAAAGGGCAAGCCTAAGCATATTGACCCCAATAAGGATATTTCTTTCAGTAACACGATCTCTAATGCTTGGAATATTAAGTTCTTTCCGCATATTTAAAATTTTGGCAGTACGAGGGCATCCTAGGATGATCCTCATTGCTTCGTTTGGCAGTTTTTCCAGCCCTTCAAGCTTCCAGTCAGACACAAGTGCAAGTAGTGGCGCCGCATAATCAACCAATGATCTAATATAAGCAAGATACATCATTTTCACAATTTTAACATTAGCTCCATACCTGGGATGAAAACCAGCCACAACTCTAAGTGCTCTCAGTCTTTCTTTGTATTGGCGACAGTCTTGTTACAACAGGTCCAAGTAGTGGAACCTCAAAGCCTAGATACTAGTATCTGCTTACATATTTTAGAAGAGACCCATCATACAACTGGATCTGACGAATTGTGCCTCTGTCGAGGAGGACGCCTGTTGAGTATCTTTGTTTTATCCCCTGAGATAATTAACCCCAGGTCCTGACACGAGACTAGTACATCCTTCTCTCGTATATATATACACCAACTCCAAGACAAAGGGACTGATTACCTCATCTTTTGTATACAGTTCTACTGTCTTCAAATTATGTCCCAGATTTTGTATTGATAAAGCCATTGGATGGCGAAACGTCTACAATTAAAGATACCCAGATGTTGCACATGTGTTTAATTTTCATCATTTTAAAATATGTTTTGTCCTTTGCAGGTGGCGCTCCCATCTCCAAGGAAATTCTTGAGTACTTCACGAGTCTAGATCTGCCCATTATGGAAGGTTATGGACTCTCTGAAAGTCTAAGCATATGCTCCATGAGTTATGTTGAACCAGGAAAGTTCAAATTTGGCAGTGTTGGCAAGGTAAAATATATATAATATTGCCTCTATGATTGAGCTGTATAAGTGGAAGACAGGGATAACTAAAGAGGATGTAAATAAAGTGTTAAAAATATCTAACCAAAACAGAACTAGCAGCAATGATTTCAAGTTGGAAAATTTTGGATTTAGAAAGGATATAGGAATGCAATGGTTTGGTAATAGAGCTGTGGATGAGTGGAACAAACTCATTGAAGCTAAAAACCTTGTGTAACTTTAAAAGTAGCATTTACAGGTACATGAGTGGGTATGAGGTGGACCCGCCAAGCATGGGGCAGTACGCCTGCAGTAGTGTTACTTCCTTCTTAAGTGAGTGTTACTTAGACGTGCCTAGCATGGGCTAGTAGGACTGCTGCAGTGATCCTTCCTTCTTACGTTCTTATAATACATGTTACATAACAAAAAGGCACAATACCGTGACTGGAGCAATACAGAAATAACCCGCACATAGGAGAGAGAAGCTTACCACGAAACTTCAGTCCCACTTGGGCCGACTTGGTCCAAAAGACTCGTCAGGGTAACTAGGGATCCCAGGGCGGTTAGTTTTCTGTTCCAGGAACTCAGTGCGGCTGTTCAGAGGGGTAATGCCTGCTGTATTTTGCGTACGTGCCCCAGCTCTGAAGAGCTGGATGAGATTTTCGCGTTGTAATCAGTGACAAACACCTAACAACATGTACTAGACATGTATCTCTCACGTCTCATGTATTGTATACGCCATCTTTATATCAACAATGTATCTCTTAAATCTTTTTGCATCATATTATGTAACAAAATATACCTATTGGTAATAAAGAATGAAAAGATGAGGTGGTAGGGGAAGTGGAATATTTAAACGGCTTCAGGAAGAAATCCAAATATTCTTCCTCGAAGGCTTTTTATCCACTTCTCCAAGGCTGTGGGTCCCAAAATTTACACCAGAGGTATATATATATATATATATATATATATATATATATATATATATATATATATATATATATATATATATATATATATATATATATGTCAGTTCCTGACCAGCCGGGCTGTGGCTCGTACGTTGGTTTGCGTGCAGCCAGCAGTAAGAGCCTGGTTGATCAGGCTCTGATCCATCAGGAGGCCTGGTCACAGACAGGGCCGCGGGGGCGTTGACCCCCGGAACTCTCTCCAGGTAAACTCCAGGTGTATATATATATATATATATATATATATATATATATATATATATATATATATATATATATATATATATATAGAGAGAGAGTGAAAGATCACAATCAGCAGGACTCGATACTGCTGCTAAGTCCTGCTGACTGCGATCTTTCTCTGTGTATACCCTCTTGTTTCTGCAGCTGGCCTGGATTCGATCTTGCGTCGCCATGCCCAGCCCTGTGAGAACAAGACACAGTATGCATATTTCTATCCACTGGACCACAAATTCTCAAACACCAGGCACCTCATCCTGTTTGGGGTTTTGAAATGGGTGTTTTTTTTTATTTAATAACTGTATGAAACATAGGAAGATACTAGGGACTGGCAGAGAGTATGCATAGTTCCTTTGTGTAAGTTTACCTGGAGTTTACCTGGAGAGAGTTCCGGGGGTCAACGCCCCCGCGGCCCGGTCTGTGACCAGGCCTCCTGGTGGATCAGAGCCTGATCAACCAGGCTGTTGCTGCTGACAAAGGGACAAATGAAAGTGTAAGAATTAAAGGGAAGTAAACCTATTGATTATACCTGGTAAAGTATATGGTAGAGTTATTATTGAAAGAATTGAGGGTAAAATGGAGATCAGTATTGCAGATGAACAAGGATGCTTTAGGAAAGGTAAGGGATGTGTAGACCCAGTGTTTACAGTGAAGCATTTAAGTAAACTGTATTTAGATGAGGGTAAAGAGGTTTTCATTTCATTTATGGATAGAGTGGATAGATGAGAAGTGTGGCCGATATTGACGGTGCAGTGAGGAGTCTGTAGAGACAGAACGTTATGCATGGAAGCAGAGGAATGTATGAAAGTATAGTGGTAACAATCCTTAAATATGGGTGTGAAGTAGGGACGATAAATAGTGCAACAAGGAGAAGCCTTTAGACAGTGGAGGTGTAATGTCTAAGGACAATGTGTAGCGTGAATATTATTCAGACAATCTATAGCATGGAGATTAGGAGGTATACCTGGAGGGTGTTCCAAGTGTCTAGACCCTGTGGCCCGGTCCATGACAAGACCTCAAGTGGATCAGGGCCTGATCAACCAGGCTGTTACTGCTGGCCGCACATTAACTGACATACGAACCAAAGCCCAGCTCATCAGGTACTAACTTCAGGTGCCTGTTCAGCTCCCTCTTGAAGACAGCCAAGGATCTATGGGTAAACCCCCTTATGTGTGCTGGGAGGCAGTTGAATAGTCTTGTGCCCCTGACACTTATTGTGTTGTCTCTTAGTGTGCTCGTGGCATTCCTGCTTTTCATTGAAATGTTGAACCACCTGCCTATTCTTTTGCTGTCGTAGGGAGTGATTTCCGTGTACAGATTATGGGACTAACCTACCCCTAGGATTTTCCATGCATTTGAAGGAGTACAGGTCAAGAAACTTCAACCATTCCCAGTAATTGAGGGGCTTTATTGTACTTACATATTCAGTGAAAGTTTTCTGTATATTCTCCAGGTGTGCATCTTTGCTTGTCTTCAGTGGGGCCATTTGTGCACAGTAGTACTCCAGTCTAGAGTGAACAAGCTATTTGAAAAGAATCATTGGCTTGGCATCCCTAGTGTTGAAGGTTCTCATTATCCATCTTATCATTTTCCTAGCAGATGTAGTAGAGCCACTGTTGAAGTCTTTGAAAGTGAGATTCTCGGACATTATTACCCCCAGATGGTGATCCCTCTGTTGATTCTTTCATACTACTCCTCCCACTTATTTGTTGGTGTACCAGACCTGTAGTTTCCTCTCCAGCACTGTATTCTGAGGAGGTCTACCTGGAGTCTACCTGGAGGGTATTCCGGGGATCAATGCTCCTGCAGCCTGGTCCACGACCAGGCCTCCCGGTCGTGGACTGGTTGTGGGGGCTGTGAGAGTGGGAAACCTGGCAGGGTGCTGTGGGGTTCTACCTTGCAGGGTTGATTGTGGTTTGTTTTGGGATAATATGTTTGGTTGTGGTATTCTGTGGGTGTTTGCACTTGTTGCTTCAGTTGACTCGAGTTGTTCCCTACTGACTCTAGCCTTGTCTCTTTCTTGCTCCTTTTATCATTGTGTCCTCTCTTTCAGCTTCTGTAGTTTTGATCTCATTCTGTCATGTTATTGGAACACCCTTCGGTATGTTGTTGATTCCTTTAGCTATGGTTTCTGCTGCAGGATATTGTTCCACACCGTTTCTGTCTTGAAAATCTCTTTGACTAACCTATTTCTCCCCCTCGAGTATCCCTCTATTCTCTGAAGGTTTATTAGCTCAGTCATGTCCTCCTGTCCATTTTTTATGATATTTTCAATATCTTTTTTTTCTCTCTGACATTTTTCATTTTTCATTATATGTCCTCCCTTCAGTCTCCTGAAGCCTATGTATGAAGACTGACCTCTCCCTCTCCTCCTCCCATTGCTTTTCCCTCCACATCTCTGGGTTGCATTTATATGTAGCCATTGTCTCCCTTATTATTTCCTGTATCTCCTGATGGCCTGCTCATGTTCGTGCTCCTGCAGGGGGCCTGTCACTTGCTGTATCTAATCTTCTCCCCTTATCTACTACTGTCCCTGTGGCTAACAGCAGCATACCCCTTTCATTCCTTGAAATTTCCTGGTGGGCTGATAGGCCTCAACATAAGTCTTATCTCCTTCCTTTCCTTTGGACCCCTTGTTTAATATTGGTGTACCTGCTCCAGATGCTAAGTCCCTTCTAGTCATTGGACCTGTATATTGCTTTGGAATATTTATTTAACCTTCTAGGCTCTGCATCCTGGCTTCTACAGCTTCAGCTATCATCTCCCAGTTCTTCTCCTCTGCTCTTTTCTCCCACTTCTCTCCTCTTCTCCATTCTCGTGGTAAGCTCGCCTAACCTGCTTTCCCATTCTTGTTTTATCCTTACCCACAGCTCCCCATCTATTCGTCATTTTCAGGCCCATCTTCCTCTGTTCGACTGAGTCTTCAACTTTCCCTATGGGTTCCTATTTTATGTTATTAGTGAGCTAATTTTCGTAGTGTGTGTGCTTGTTGTTTGTGTGTGTGTGTGTGTGTTGTGTGCGTACTCACCTATTTGTGGTTGCAGGGGTCGAGTCATAGCTCCTGAGTGAGATTTTGATTACAAAAACATTGTAATCCATTAAATTCCATTACATTCACGTTGCCGAGGAGAGCATTTGTCAAACTTCATGGAGATTTTTTTTTTTTTTTTTTTTAGAAATTAACATTGATTATACTAAATTTTCACTTTCATAAAAGTTGACATATTACACTGTGAAACTAGGAACCATGAGATATATTACACTGTCACACTAGGAACCATGAGATATATTACACTGTCACACTAGGAACCATGAGATATATTACACTGTCACACTAGGAACCATGAGATATATTACACTGTCACACTAGGAACCATGAGATATATTACACTGTCACACTAGGAACCATGAGATATATTACACTGTCACACTAGGAACCATGAGATATATTACACTGTCACACTAGGAACCATGAGATATATTACACTGTCACACTAGGAACCATGAGATATATTACACTGTCACACTAGGAACCATGAGATATATTACACTGTCACACTAGGAACCATGAGATATATTACACTGTCACACTAGGAACCATGAGATATATTACACTGTCACACTGGGAACCATGAGATATATTACACTGACACACTAGGAACCATGAGATATATTACACTGTCACACTAGGAACCATGAGATATATTACACTGTCACACTGGGAACCATGAGATATATTACACTGTCACACTAGGAACCATGAGATATATTACACTGTCACACTGGGAGGAACCATGAGATATATTACACTGTCACACTAGGAACCATGAGATATATTACACTGTCACTAGGAACTGAGATATATTACACTGTCACACTAGGAACCATGAGATATATTACACTGTCACACTGGGAACCATGAGATATATTACACTGTGACACTAGGAACCATGAGATATATTACACTGTCACACTAGGAACCATGAGATATATTACACTGTCACACTAGGAACCAAGAGATATATTACACTGTCACACTAGGAACCATGAGATATATTACACTGTCACACTGGGAACAATGAGATATATTACACTGTCACACTAGGAACCATGAGATATATTACACTGTCACACATGGAACCATGAGATATATTACACTGTGACACTAGGAACCATGAGATATATTACACTGTCACACTAGGAACCATGAGATATATTACACTGTCACACTAGGAACCATGAGATATATTACACTGTGACACTAGGAACCATGAGATATATTACACTGTCACACTGCGAACCATGAGATATATTACACTGTCACACTAGGAACCATGAGATATATTACACTGTCACACTGGGAACCATGAGATATATTACACTATCACACTGGGAACCATGAGATATATTACACTGTCACACTGGGATCCATGAGATATATTACACTGTCACACTAGGAACCATGAGATATATTACACTGTCACACTAGGAACCATGAGATATATTACACTGTCACACTAGGAACCATGAGATATATTACACTGTCACACTGGGAACCATGAGATATATTACACTGTCACACTAGGAACCATGAGATATATTACACTGTCACACTGGGAACCATGAGATATATTACACTGACACACTAGGAACCATGAGATATATTACACTGTCACACTGGGAGCTATGAGATATATTACACTGTCACACAAGGAACCATGAGATATATTACACTGTCACACTGGGAACCATGAGATATATTACACTGTCACACTAGGAACCATGAGATATATTACACTGTCACACTGGGAGCTATGAGATATATTACACTGTCACACTGGGAACCATGAGATATATTACACTGTCACACTAGGAACCATGAGATATATTACACTGTGACACTAGGAACCATGAGATATATTACACTGTCACACTAGGAACCATGAGATATATTACACTGTCACACTGGGAACCATGAGATATATTACACTGTGACACTAGGAACCATGAGATATATTACACTGTCACACTAGGAACCATGAGATATATTACACTGTCACACTAGGAACCAAGAGATATATTACACTGTCACACTAGGAACCATGAGATATATTACACTGTCACACTGTTAACCATGAGATATATTACACTGTCACACTAGGAACCATGAGATATATTACACTGTCACACTAGGAACCATGAGATATATTACACTGTGACACTAGGAACCATGAGATATATTACACTGTGACACTAGGAACCATGAGATATATTACACTGTCACACTGCGAACCATGAGATATATTACACTGTCACACTAGGAACCATGAGATATATTACACTGTCACACTGGGAACCATGAGATATATTACACTGTCACACTGGGAACCATGAGATATATTACACTGTCACACAGGGATCCATGAGATATATTACACTGTCACACTAGGAACCATGAGATATATTACACTGTCACACTGGGAACCATGAGATATATTACACAGTCACACTAGGAACCATGAGATATATTACACTGTCACACTGGGAACCATGAGATATATTACACTGTCATTACCTGGAGTATACCTGGAGAGAGTTCCGGGGGTCAACGCCCCCGCGGCCCGGTCTGTGACCAGGCCGCCTGGTGGATCAGAGCCTGATCAACCAGGCTGTTGCTGCTGGCTGCACGCAAACCAACGTACGAGCCACAGCCCGGCTGATCAGGAACCGACTTTAGGTGCTTGTCCAGTGCCAGCTTGAAGACTGCCAGGGGTCTGTTGGTAATCCCCCTTATGTGTGCTGGGAGGCAGTTGAACAGTCTCGGGCCCCTGACACTTATTGTATGGTCTCTTAACGTGCTAGTGACACCCCTGCTTTTCATTGGGGGGATGGTGCATCGTCTGCCAAGTCTTTTGCTTTCGTAGTGAGTGATTTTCGTGTGCAAGTTCGGTACTAGTCCCTCTAGGATTTTCCAGGTGTATATAATCATGTATCTCTCCCTCCTGCGTTCCAGGGAATACAGGTTTAGGAACCTCAAGCGCTCCCAGTAATTGAGGTGTTTTATCTCCGTTATGCGCGCCGTGAAAGTTCTCTGTACATTTTCTAGGTCAGCAATTTCACCTGCCTTGAAAGGTGCTGTTAGTGTGCAGCAATATTCCAGCCTAGATAGAACAAGTGACCTGAAGAGTGTCATCATGGGCTTGGCCTCCCTAGTTTTGAAGGTTCTCATTATCCATCCTGTCATTTTTCTAGCAGATGCGATTGATACAATGTTATGGTCCTTGAAGGTGAGATCCTCCGACATGATCACTCCCAGGTCTTTGACGTTGGTGTTTCGCTCTATTTTGTGGCCAGAATTTGTTTTGTACTCTGATGAAGATTTAATTTCCTCGTGTTTACCATATCTGAGTAATTGAAATTTCTCATCGTTGAACTTCATATTGTTTTCTGCAGCCCACTGAAAGATTTGGTTGATGTCCGCCTGGAGCCTTGCAGTGTCTGCAATGGAAGACACTGTCATGCAGATTCGGGTGTCATCTGCAAAGGAAGACACGGTGCTGTGGCTGACATCCTTGTCTATGTCGGATATGAGGATGAGGAACAAGATGGGAGCGAGTACTGTGCCTTGTGGAACAGAGCTTTTCACCGTAGCTGCCTCGGACTTTACTCTGTTGACGACTACTCTCTGTGTTCTGTTAGTGAGGAAATTATAGATCCATCGACCGACTTTTCCTGTTATCCCTTTAGCACGCATTTTGTGCGCTATTACACCATGGTCACACTTGTCGAAGGCTTTTGCAAAGTCTGTATATATTACATCTGCATTCTTTTTGTCTTCTAGTGCATTTAGGACCTTGTCGTAGTGATCCAATAGTTGAGACAGACAGGAGCGACCTGTTCTAAACCCATGTTGCCCTGGGTTGTGTAACTGATGGGTTTCTAGATGGGTGGTGATCTTGCTTCTTAGGACCCTTTCAAAGATTTTTATGATATGGGATGTTAGTGCTATCGGTCTGTAGTTCTTTGCTGTTGCTTTACTGCCCCCTTTGTGGAGTGGGGCTATGTCTGTTGTTTTTAGTAACTGTGGGACGACCCCCGTGTCCATGCTCCCTCTCCATAGGATGGAAAAGGCTCGTGATAGGGGCTTCTTGCAGTTCTTGATGAACACAGAGTTCCATGAGTCTGGCCCTGGGGCAGAGTGCATGGGCATGTCATTTATCGCCTGTTCGAAGTCATTTGGCGTCAGGATAACATCGGATAGGCTTGTGTTAATCAAATTTTGTGGCTCTCTCATAAAAAATTCGTTTTGATCTTCGACTCTCAGTCTGGTTAGCGGCTTGCTAAAAACTGAGTCATATTGGGACTTGAGTAGCTCACTCATTTCCTTGCTGTCATCTGTGTAGGACCCGTCTTGTTTAAGTAGGGGCCCAATACTGGACGTTGTTCTCGACTTTGATTTGGCATAGGAGAAGAAATACTTTGGGTTTCTTTTGATTTCATTTATGGCTTTTAGTTCTTCCCGCGATTCCTGACTCCTATAAGATTCTTTTAGCTTAAGTTCGATGCTTGCTATTTCTCTGACCAGTGTCTCCCTACGCATTTCAGATATATTGACCTCTTTTAGCCGCTCTGTTATTCTTTTCCGTCGCCTGTAAAGGGAGCGCCTGTCTCTTTCTATTTTACATCTACTCCTCCTTTTTCTTAGAGGAATAAGCCTTGTGCATACATCGAGTGCCACCGAGTTAATCTGTTCTAGGCATACGTTGGGGTCTGTGTTGCTTAGTATATCTTCCCAGCTTATATCGGTTAGGACTTGGTTTACTTGGTCCCACTTTATGTTTTTGTTATTGAAGTTGAATTTGGTGAATGCTCCCTCGTGACTAGTCTCATTATGTCGGTCTGGGGCTCCACGCATACATGTCTGAACCTCAATTATGTTGTGATCTGAGTATATTGTTTTTGATATGATGACATTTCTTATCAGATCATCATTGTTAGTGAAGATGAGGTCTAGTGTATTCTCCAGTCTAGTAGGCTCTATTATTTGCTGGTTTAAATTGAATTTTGTGCAGAGATTTAAAAGCTCGTGTGAGTGTGAGTTTTCATCAGAGCTGCCTCCTGGTGTTATTACTGCAACAATATTATTTGCTATATTCCTCCATTTTAGGTGCCTTAAGTTGAAATCCCCCAGGAGCAAGATGTTGGGTGCAGGAGCTGGAAGATTTTCCAGACAGTGGTCAATTTTTAACAGCTGTTCCTGGAATTGCTGGGATGTTGCATCCGGAGGCTTGTAGACTACCACAATGACTAGGTTTTGGTTCTCGACCTTTACTGCTAAAACTTCCACTACATCATTTGAGGCATTTAGCAGTTCTGTGCAAACAAGTGACTCTGCAATGTACAGGCCAACCCCCCCCCCCCCTTTTGCCTGTTCACTCTGTCACATCTGTATAGGTTGTAACCTGGGATCCATATTTCGTTGTCCAAGTGATCCTTTATGTGGGTCTCAGTGAAAGCCGCGAACATTGCCTTTGCCTCTGCAAGCAGTCCACGGATGAAAGGTATTTTGTTGTTTGTTGCTGGCTTTAGACCCTGTATATTTGCAAAGAAGAATGTTATCGGACTGGTGGTATTGTTGGTACTGGGGGGGGGGATTTTTTTTCCGGCATTAGTATCTGTATTTGTTGGTTTGGAGTGGAGGCCATCGACTGTGGTTCCACTCCAGGAATGACTGGATTTGGTGTACGATTTCTGCCATTTCCTGCCAGTTTTTTTTCCTTCCTGGCACTAAAAAACCTCTCCCTCTTGAGTGGCTGTGGCTACCCAGGTTTTCCCATGGCCTGGATGTTTTGTATCTTTTTGTCCCCTTTAGATGGTATGCCTGGCAATTTAAGTTATAGCACAGTCTTTCCTGTACTGAAGAGGTACACAGTTCAGGGTGAAAAAGCTTACAGGAAGGGAGTTTGCATTTTCCTGTTGTCATATGTGCATGGCATTTTCTAGGGTGGTCATAGTTGCACGTCCCATCTGTTTTTCCAGATTTCCCATGCCAGCAGATACCAAGTGCATAGTATGTGCACAGGCTTGGTTTCCGCTTGCCTTGGGTTTCTGTGACTGTATTCCCTGTTGGTGCATGTTTCCCTGTCTTACTTCTATCCTCCCTAGCACCAACAATGGAGCTCCCACCAGTTGTTTTTGGTAATATATCCTCACTATTGCTATTGGAGTCCTCTTGTTTGCTATTTCCTGCGGTATTTCTAGTTTGCAATATTGGTTTTATCTTATCTTTGACTACACTTGTTTCTCTACTATGGCTCCTGTCCCCTATGAGGTCACTTATATGTATTCCTTCCTGCGTATAATTCCCGACTACCTGGACAAAATCTCCAGCTTCACCATTACTGTCTCCCAGGACAGCATCTCCAGCTTCACCATTTCTGTCTCCCAGGACAGCACCTCCAGCTTCACCATTACTGTCTCCCAGGACAGCACCTCCAGCTTCACCATTACTGTCTGCCAGGACAGCACTATCAGCCCCCCATTTACTGACTACCAGGACATCACCTCCAGCCTTACAGTTTGTGACTACATGGCCAGTATCAAGGGCAGTACCATTCAGCCCAGACTTTTTATGTTCCCATCTGTTGTAGAAAGCTTCCAGGTTTTCTATGAAAGCAGCTTTGATGTTGTCCTCTTTTAATACCCTTGTGATTTTAGTCCACAGATTTTCCTCATTTGGGCATACCCAAAAACACTTCTCTGTTTTAATACTGCTTGTAGCTAGTTCTTGGATATCTGCACAAGGGGCGTGACACCAATTTCCACAAAAATGACAATTTATCCATGTGGAAGCCCGTTTGTTTGACTGACCACAGACTACACACAGCTTCATAATGATTTGAATGGTTGATTTACTGCAATTCTACTAGCAACCTCTTGAATATTCTATTAATAACCTTAAATGAAGCTCTAGCTATTTGTATTTCTGTTTCTAACTGTTTTTGTATATTGGACAGCTTACCGTCACGTTCCTGATTTTTTAATGTTTGTGTTTATAAGGGCGCCTACAACCCCATCCGTTTACAGTCTGCTTTATTGTCCAACGAAACCGTTTGAAACCAGTCACCGGGTTCGGACCAGTCAAGGGTTCGGACCAGGGTTCGGACCAGTCAAGGGTTCGGACCAGTCAAGGGTTCGGACCAGTCAAGGGTTCGGACCAGTCGATCTGATCTGATCAGTGGGTCACTTATTTAAACCATACTGGTCGGTGATTTGAGCTAACAGATGAAGGATCTACTGGAAAATATCTACCTGAGTAATATGTGATTTGATTGATACAAAAGTATAACTTGCGTGTTGAAGAAATCGGTGACCGCTGGCAACTCCTACAGTGACGAATGGTCGACCTCAACCCTTGTTTATCAATCGCTGTATCTAGCTTTTCTATTTTTTTTTTCCGTCTCCACCACAATAAATGCTATATTATCACTATAGTTGACTGGTGGAAATTTTGGAGGAAGGACGCTTTTTCTGTAGTAATAATTGCTTCTCGTTGTGTATATTGCGACCGCTGGTAACTACAGGTTATATGAAATTCACAGTATACGTCTGGTATTTCAAGAAAAAAGAAACTAATGAAAGTCACTCCACTCCACTAAGTACCATTATAATACTGGTTAGTTGCTACTACAACACTGTATTCTGCTATTCACTGGTATCACTAGATTATATGCGAGTACACTAGCAAGCCAGGAAGATTATTAAAAACAGCTGACCAGTGGTAAGTTTCTGGCGACTTCTGGCACCTGCCTCTATAGGCTTATCACTTCATTTACAAATTCACCTGTTTTCAAATGACACTTTAGCCTTTATCATCAATATACTAGGGAGCCACTGTAGTATACACTATACACTATGTATACTCAATGTTATCAGGGAGACTTTCTTTCCTCTGACACGAAAAGTTCAATTATTATTTTTTCCACACGGGACACAGGCCTATGATTCCCCTCTGGCAGTAAACTCTGCTAGGTAGTGCACACTAATTCTCCTTTTTTTGACTCAGTATATAATGTTTTCCGCCCAAGATTGGTTCCAGGCGCTAGAGGGATGTATCGTATAGGATTGATGACACAAATTAAAGTTCTAGCACGTAAGAGCCACCGTGAAAACACCAGAAAACCCGGAGATATATATTACACTGACACACTGGGTACCATGATATATATTACACTGACACACTGGGTACTATGTATAGAACTAACTGGCTGCTACTTGTCCTAAACAGATCCTTGCACAGACCACTGCAAAGTTGCAGACTTACGAAGGTTGCAAGAGAGGCGAGGGAGAGATCTGCATGAAGGGCAGAAACATCTTCATGGGATACCTGGGGCTGCCGGACGAGACTAATGCAACTGTATGTATTATCTGTATTAATTTCAGACAACAGTAATTCATTTAAACGTTTTTGTTTGTATACTTAAATTGTAGTTAACGTGTTGCACTTGGAAATATGTTGGAAATGGGTTGGAAATGAGTTGAGAATAATACGCTATTATGGGTTTAGTAGATGGGTGAGGATCGGTATAATAGACGGGAGAGGTTGGGTGCAATAGATGGGTGAGGATCGGTATAACAGATGGGAGAGGTTGGGTGCAATAGATGGGAGAGGTTGGGTGCAATAGATGGGAGAGGTTGTTAGACTTCCTTGTTACCAACAAGATTCCCCGTCCTACCGGAGGTCCTCCTAGTGACATTCAGAGGTTCCTAGCTAGACTAGTGACCTCCTCCAAGGGTTCCTGGCTAGACTAGTGACCTCCTCCAGGAGTTTATAGCTAGATTAGTAACCATCTCCAGGGGTTCTTAGCTAGACTAGTGACTTCCTCCATTTGTTCCCAGCTAGATTAGTAGCCTTCTCCAGGGGTTCATTGCTAGACTAATGATCTCCTCCAAGGGCTCCTAGCTAGATGAGTGACCTCCAGGGGTTCCTAGCTAAATTACTGACCCCTTCCAGGGGTTCCTAGCTAGACTAGTGACGTCCTTCAGGGGTTCCTAGCTAGACTAGTGATCTCCTCAAGAGGTTTCTAGGTAAACTAGTGACCTCCTGCAGGGGTTCCTAGCTCGACTAATGACCACCTCCAGGGGTTCCCAGCAAGATTAGTGACCTCTTCCAGGGGTTCCTAGCTAGACTAGTGACCTCCTCCAGGAGTTTCTAGCTAGACTAGTAACTTCCTCCGCGGTTTCCTAGCTAGATTAGTGACCTCCTCCAGGGGTTCATACCTAGACTAATGACCTCCTCCAAGGATTCCTAGCTAGACTAGTGAAATCCTCCAGGGGTTTCTAGCTAGACTAGTAACCTCCTGCAGGGTTTCCTAGCTCGACTAGTGACCTCTTCCTAGGGTTCCTAGCTAGTCTAGTGACCTCTTACAGGGGTTGATAGCTATACTAGTGACCTCCTCCATGTGTTCCTAGCTAGACTAATGACCTCCTGCAAGGGTTACTAGCTCGACTAGTGACCACCTCCAGGGGTTCCCAGCTAGATTAGTGACCTCCTCCAGGGGTTCCTAGCTAGAGCAGTGAATTCCTCCAGGGGTTTCTAACTAGACTTGTGTCCACTTGCAAGGGTTCCTAGATCTGCTAGTGACCTCCTTCAGGGTTTCCTAGCTAGACTAGTGACCTCTTCCAGTGGTTCCTAGCTAGAAAAGTTACCTTCTCTAGGGTTCCTAGCTAGACTAGTAACCTCCTCAAGGGGTTCTTAGCTGCACTAGTAACCTCCTCCAAGGGTTCCAGGAGACTAGTGACCTCCTCCGAGGGTTCCATGTAGACTAATGACCTCCTCCAGGGGTTCCTAGCTAGATTAGTGACCTCCTCCATGGGTTCATAGCTAGACTAAGGACCTCCTCCAAGGGTTCCTGGGGCTAGACTAGTGACCTCCTCCAGGGGTTCCTAGGTAGATTAGTGATCTTCTTCAGGGTTTCCTAGCTAGACTAGTGATCTCCTCAAGGGGTTTCTAGCTAGACTAATGACCTCCTGCAGGGGTTCCTATCTCGACTAATGACCTCATCCAGGGGTTCCATCTTGATTAGTGACCTCCTCCAGGGGTTTCTAGCTAGATTAGTGACCTCCTCCAGGGGTTTCTAGCTAGATTAGTGACCTCCTCTAGGGGTTCTTAGCTAGACTATTGACCTCCTCCTTGGGTTCCTAGCTAGTCTAGTGACGTCCTCCGGGGGTTCCTAGTTAGACTAGTGACCTCCTCCAGGGGTTCCTAGCTAGACTACTGCCCTCCTCCAGAAGTTCCTAGCTAGTCTAGTGACGTCCTCCAGGGGTTCCTGGGTAGACTAGTGACTTCCTCCAGGGGTTCCTAGCTAGTCTAGTGACGTCCTCCAGGGGTTCCTAGGTAGACTAGTGACGTCCACCAGGGGTTCCTAGGTAGACCAGTGACTTCCTCCAGGGGTTCCTAGCTAGACTCCTGCCGTCAATGCATTCTTATTTTTTCATTATGAATGACAGATCGACGATGAGGGTTGGCTACACTCCGGCGACATTGGTTCCCTCGATGACGACGGTTTCCTCTACATCACTGGACGCATCAAAGAGCTGGTTATCACAGCTGGTGGAGAGAACATACCACCTGTGCTCATCGAGAACGCTGTTAAGAAACATCTGCCGTTTATCAACTACGCTGTCCTGATCGGCGATAAGAGACGGTCAGTTCATGGTTATGGACCTCCTGTAATCTTTCTTTCACGATGATTGTTCAGCGTTCATAGTCTTGGTGTAAACTGTTTCCATGATAAAGTCTCCAGTAAGTTATTTTTATGACAAACTGCAGTACATGTATTACTATGAACAACAATGGGCTAGCCAAAGATTCGACTAGTGGATGATACCACTATGACCCCACCTCCTCCTGCTTCGCCTCACCTCACTACAGTATATAAGCCACGTCTACGGCCCTATGCTGTACATTCTACAGTATTGATGGAAAAAAATGTATCTTTAAACGTATAAGAGAAAATTTTAGAAAGGATTTAATTTTAAATGAGTTCTTCCTAACTGACCAGTTTTACCTCTTCGGCACGGCACAACGAACACTCAACGAATATGACTCACTCCTGGGATCAGTCTTTAAGGAGGCACTGAATCTGTCACTGGGAGATCGGCAATGGGATCAGACAACCCTCCCAGTGCGACTGGGAGGTATAGCTTTACCTGCATTTCTGTCTTCGTGTTTGGCTTCCAGTGGACTAGTCAAGGAGATTGTTCCCGAACGCTTGAGAGGTGCAGTAGAAGCTCAAGACCCCAGGTTCACTGAAGCAGCTGCGCGGTGGGACATCCTTGCAGACTCCTCCAGTAGACCAGCTCCTCCCAAAGAGCACCAGTAGTCCCACTGGGACAAACTGTTCTTGAAAAAAATCGCCAGCACAATGGTGAGCCAAAGCTTCAAGAAAGGACAACGCTCGTCTCCTAGCGGTGAAGGCACCACACTCAGGAAATTTCCTTCTAGCTGTTTCCAATTCCTCCCTGGGCACTCGACTCGACCCACAGGCCATTCGGATTGGTGTTACTCTTCGCCTAGCCGCCCCCATACTCACCATATTTGAGGCAGGGCGACGGCTGATCAATCTGGGCTTCATGGTCTCGTGTGTTACACATCAGAAGGTAAGTATGCTAGACATGAAGAGGTCAACGACATCATAAAGAGGAGCCTCACCACAGCCCGTTGCCCAGCTCAACAGGAACCCCAAGTACTAAGGTCTGACAGAAGTCAAAAGCATCCTGATGGAGTCACTATGCTACCCTGGAAGGATGGTAAGCAGATTGCCTGAGACTACACCTGTGCCACCACATTGGCAGACACCTACTTGCCATACTCCGTAGCTGAAGGAGGTGGAGCTGCCAACCACAGGGAGACCCAGAAGACCCGCAAATATGAAGGCCTTTCCCCTTGCTATAACTTCATCCCAATAGGGTCAGAGACTCTTTGAGCATGGGGCAAGTGTGCTCTAAAGTTCTTCAAAGAGCTGGGTGAAAAACTCATCATAGAAACCAAGGACCATAGGGCAGCCAGCTTCCTCTTTCAGAGACAGTGTTGCAATTCAGAAGGGAAATGCCCGCAGCATTCTGGGCATGTGGCCCACTGGAGAGGAACTGGATGAAGTATTCGAGATGTAGCTCTGAGATGTTATCTATGTTGTTCTACTCTCTATTGTATTTTTGTCAATGTATTTTGTCTTTAAATAAAGTCTACATAGAATATAAAATATAGAGGGTGGTAAGAGAAAGCAATATTCAAACACCTTCAGGGAGAACCTTGAGTTTTTCCTGAAGCAGGTTTATTTTGTCTGAGATGAGGGTCTCCAGCACAGTTCCAGACGTGATACCTTCCTACACACACACACACACACACACACACACACACACACACACACACACACACAATGATAAAGCTCACGGTTCAGGGAGAGTGACCTAGTAGCGATCAGTGAAGAGGCGAGGCCAGGAGCTCGGACTCGACCCCCGCAACCTCAACTAGGTGAGTACAACTAAGTGAGTACACACACAGGAGCTGAGTCTCGACCCCTGCAACCACAATTAGGCGAGTACACACACACACACACACACACACACACACACACACACACACACACACACACACACACACACACACAGATAACTGCTGCAGCATATGGGCGCTTGGCAAACCTCAGAACAGCATTCCGACATCTTAATAAGGAATCGTTCAGGACCCTGTACACCGTGTACGTTAGGCCCATATTGGAGTATGTGGCACCAGTTTGGAACCCACACCTAGCCAAGCATGTAAAGAAACTAGAGAAAGTGCAAAGGTTTGCAACAAGACTAGTCCCAGAGTTAAGAGGCATGTCCTACGAGGAGAGGTTAAGGGAAATCAACCTGACGACACTGGAGGACATGAGAGATAGGGGGGACATGATAACGACTTACAAAATACTGAGAGGAATTGACAAGGTGGACAAAGACAGGATGTTCCAGAGACTGGGCACAGCAACACGGGGACACAGTTAGAAGCTGAAAACACAGATGAATGACAGGGATGTTAGGAAGTGTTTCTTCATCAGCAGAGTAGTCAGGAAGCGGAATAGTTTGGGAAGAGATGTAGTGGAGGCAGGATCCATACATAGCTTTAAGCAGAGGTACGATAAAACTCATGGTTCAGGGAGAGTGACCTAGTGGCGACCAGTGAAGAGGCGGGGCCAGGAGCTTGGACTCGACCCCTGCAACCTCAACTAGGTGAGTACAACTAGGTGAGGTGAGTACGTGGTAATACTTTATTTACAGCTAGCAAAGTCAGGGTATTTCTCCAGAATGGTCTGTAATATACCACTGTAGATAAAATACTTTGCCATTTCTTGAACATTTCTGAGTGAATTGTTTCTTAATTCATTAATTTTATCGCATTCCAGTACATAATGACGCAAGGTGTGACAATAGTCCATCTGGCAAAGTTTACATTTCGTTTGGTCTACATCTGGAGGTGGTGATTTAACCATAGATACTTGTAACCCAGCCGGAGCCGGGGGTTTAGTTCGTTTAATATCTTTATTATGCACCCCATACCCATGGTGTGGGCGGTAGTCAAAAGATTACAAAGGTACATAATGGGTCCAGTGACTGGACCCCAAAGTTATGATAGCTGAACTAGTTACAAAGGTAATGAACTCCAGGTAGATCTGGTCAGTCATGGCAAGTTACAGAGGTAATGAATCAGCCTCACTCCTATACATGGTTACAATCATGAACAAATTACAAAGTAATGAGCCACTGACACGTCCACACCCGATCACAATTGTAATGAGTTAAATACAAATATTAAGTGGGTCATACACCCACACGAGCGCGCGTGCACACACATACACACACGAGGGCGCACGCACAGACACGTGTACATGAGCGTACAAATATATGCATACACACAAGCACGCACACACACACACGCACAGTCATGGAGAAGATTATCAGGAGGAGAGTGGTCGAACACCTGGAAAGGAACAAGATTATAAATGAAAACCAGCATGGGTTCATGGAAGGCAAATCTTGTATCACAAACCTCCTGGAGTTTTATGACAAGGTAACAGAAGTAAGACACGAGAGAGAGGGGTGGGTAGATTGCGTTTTCCTAGACTGCAGGAAGGCCTTTGACACAGTTCCCCACAAGAGATTAGTGCAGAAGCTGGAGGATCAGGCGCATGTAAAAGGGAGGGCACTGCAATGGATAAGGGAATACCTGACAGGGAGGCAGCAACGAGTCATGGTACGTGAAGAGGTATCACAGTGGGCGCCTGTTACGAGCGGGGTCCTACAGGGGTCAGTTCTAGGACCAGTGCTATTTTTGATATATGTGAACGACATGATGGAAGGAATAGACTCTGAAGTGTCCCTGTTCGCAGATGACGTGAAGTTGATGAGAAGAATTAAATCGGACGAGGATGAGGCAGGACTGCAAAGAGACCTGGACAGGCTGGACATGTGGTCCAGTAACTGGCTTCTCGAATTCAATCCAGCCAAATGTAAAGTCATGAAGATTGGGGAGGGGCAAAGAAGACCGCAGACAGAGTATAGGCTAGGTGGACAAAGACTACAGACCTCACTCAGGGAGAAAGACCTTGGGGTGACCATAACACCGAGCACATCACCGGAGGCACACATCAACAAAATAACTGCTGCAGCATACGGGCGCCTGGCAAACCTGAGAATAGCGTTCCGATACCTTAATAAGGAATCGTTCAAGACACTGTACACTGTGTATGTTAGGCCCATACTGGAGTATGCAGCACCAGTCTGGAACCCACACCTGGTCAAGCACGTCAAGAAGTTAGAGAAAGTACAAAGGTTTGCAACAAGGCTAGTCCCAGAGCTCAAGGGAATGTCGTACGAGGAATGGTTAAGGGAAATCGGACTGACGACACTGGAGGACGGAAGGGTCAGGGGAGACATGATAACGACATACAAGATACTGCGGGGAATAGACAAGGTGGACAGAGATAGGATGTTCCAGAGAGGGGACACAGGGACAAGGGGTCACAACTGGAAGCTGAAGACTCAGACGAGTCACAGGGACGTTAGGAAGTATTTCTTCAGTCATAGAGTTGTCAGGAAGTGGAATAGCCTAGCAAGTGTAGTGGAGGCAGGAACCATACATAGTTTTAAGAAGAGGTATGATACAGCTCAGGAAGCAGAGGGAGAGAGGACCTAGTAGCGATCAGTGAAGAGGCGGGGCCAGGAGCTGAGTCTCGACCCCTGCAACCACAATTAGGTGAGTACAATTAGGCGAGTACACACACACACACACACACACACACACACACACACACACACACGTGGTAATGCTTTATTTACAGCTAGCAAAGTCAGGGTATTTCTCCAGAATGGTCTGTAATATACCACTGTGGATAAAATACTTTGCAATTTCTTGAACATTTCTGAGTGAGTTGTCTGTAAATTCATTAATTTTATCGCACTCCAGTACATAATGACTCAAGGTGTGACAATAGTCCATCTGGCAAAGTTTACATTTCGTTTGGTCTACATCTGGTGGTGGTGATTTAACCTGCCAAAGATACTTGTAACCCAGCTGGAGCCGGGCGGTAGTGACATCCAAGAGTCTGCTTATTTTGTTGGATGCACCATAGACATGTGGCTCCTCCTGCATGATGGAATGATGATAGATGGACTGACTTGTGTCAATCTCCCTAAGTCTTAAGTCAATAAAGTTCATTTGAAGATCTTTTAAAAGTCACATCAACACTACGTTATATAAACGTTATATCCTTTAATAATTACAATAATTACCAGAAAATTTTGAGAATTTTCCACACGTACTTCGGTGTTTGTTGACTGTTATGGGTGGCAGTAAATAGGTAAGTTAGCATTATTTAACTTATGAGTGGGAGTAAGTAGGTACTTAGGCGTTAGTTAACTGTTATAGGTGGCAGTAAATAGGTACTTAGGCGTTGGTTAATTGTTATAGGTGGCAGTAAATAGGTACTTAGGCGTTAGTAAACTGTTAGGGTGGCTTCCTGGGAGAGGTCGTGGCATACAGTAGATCTGGGTACTGAAATAAGGTATGATCGTAGCTCTTGGGCTGTAAATTAAAAGTAAATTTATTTAATACGTTTTTTACAGCTACCTGTCAATGCTTCTGACACTGAAGAGTGAGTGTGATGAGAACACTGGTGAACCTCTGCCAGTCTTAACCCCAGCCTGCCAGGCCATCATGAAGGACATAGGCCTGCAGATACGAACAACTCACGAGGCTTTAGCTGAAGTTACAGCCAATCCCAGAGGAGCTTTAGCTGAACTAATACAGAGAGGAATTGAAAGGTAAGTTAGGAGATTTGGAGAGGGAACAAAATAATAATTATAAAACGATACTAAGATAATAATCAGGGTGTTTATGACACACTCGAATTAATGCTATTAGATATGTGGGCCAATTAGACACGTGTGCAACATCTGGGTATCTTTACAAAGTAGATACAATGTAAAGATACCCAGATATTGCACATGTGTCTAATTCATCGTTTTGTTCGAATTGCATTCCTCTGACAGATAGGAAGGTCGTTTGAGGGTAAATTCTGTACACTTCTGGCAAGACACCTACTGACTGAATGACGGTGAATGTGTTTATCCTTTTTCTTGAGTCGCTGTGCCTTGGCAGGAGGCCGTCAAGGCAACGTGAAGGTATCATTAAAACACTGTAGAAAATCTAGTGAGGAATACTTACTCTTTAAGTTTAACTGTCGACTTGTCTCTGTTCTGCCAATAATAATATTGTTCTCTGTCTGTTTATATGTGATCTTTGTTTATATGTGCAATTAAAATGGCAAGCAATTCAGTTTGCAGTGTTGACGTCCAGTTAATTCTTATGTATAACTCAACAAAGTTGCTATCGTTCTTAACTAAGAAAGTGGCTTAGATTTATTAGTGTGTATAACCGGAGGTAAATTATTCCTAACAGTTAAGCCAGAAATTTCTTCTTGGGCAGCTGCCTTTACAAGTGATTTAAAGAAGGCATTACTAGTGATGAGTTTCTTGGGAGGGGCTTGCAGGTATATATACCTGGGGGTGGTCCGGGAGTCAGCGTCTCCGCGGCCAGGTCCATGACCAGGCCTCACGGTGGATCAGGGCCTGATCCACCTGGACCATTATGTGCCTCTGTAATGTTGAACTACAGCTCCCAGACCCATTATGTGCATCTTCAATGTTGAGGTACAGTTCCTAGAACATGTGCCTCTGTAATGTTGAGGTACAGTGCCTGGACCAATTATATGCCTCTGTAATATTGAGGTACAGCTCCAGGAACCATTATTTACCTCTGTAAAGTTGAGATACAGTCCCTGGACCAATTATGCTCCTCTATAATGCTGATATAAAGTTTCTGGACCCATTATATACGTTTATAATGTTGAGACACAGTCCATCGAACCATTATGTGCCTCTCTAATTTTGAAGTATAGTCCCTGGACCCACTATATGCCTCTGTAATCTTTTGATTATTGCCCAGAGGATAGATATGGGTGGCATAATACAGATATTAAACCAAAACAATGAGAGAGAGAGGGGGGGGAGGGAGAACGAATCCTTACAACTACCCACATAACTCCCAGTTCCTCAATTTCTCTTCCAATTAACTTCTTGTTTTTGTTGTTGTAACCCACTGATCTGTTTCTGATAAAGGTACAACGAGGAAGACGCAGTGTCCAACGCTCAGAGGATACACAAGTGGACACTGCTGCCGCAGGACTTCTCTCTACCCACCGGCGAACTCAACAACACCCTCAAGCTAAAAAGAAGATTTCTTATGGAGAAATATAAAGACGTTATTGACTCCATGTATAGTTTGGGAGGAGAACTGTCGAGTAAATTATAAATGTGTCGACATCCACCTCTGTGTGTGTGTGTAACTACCATCTGTGTCGACTACCATCTGTGTGTGTGTCGACTACCATCTGTGTGTGTGTCGACTGCCACCTTTGTGTATATGAACTACCAGTTCTGTGTGTGTGTTGACTATAAGCTCTGTGTGTTTGTTAACTAGCATCTATGTGTGTGTGTGTGTGTGTGTGTGTGTGTCGACTAGCACCTCCGTGTGTGTGTGTGTGTGTGTGTGTGTGTGTGTGTGCGTGTGCGTGCGTGTGTGTGTTTACTACCATCTGTGTGTGTGTACTCGCCTAATTGTGGTTGCAGGGGTCGATATTCAGCTCCTGGCCCTGCCTCTTCACCAGCGCCTCTTCACCCCGCCTCCTCACCAGCATCAAGGAACCTTGAGGCTGGTGAGGGGCTCTTGATCTAGAGAATTGGATCTGTGCTCTAGTTAAATTAATAATAATAATAATTATTATTATTATTTTTTTATTATAATAACGAACGCCGGTAACTCAGTGCAGTGTTTACCTCGCTGTGGGAGCAGTTCTCTCCTGCTTTGCTTACATTTTTAACAGTCATTTGGCCAAATTTAATTTTTCTAAGCATGGGTCCTAAGAAAGTAAGTGTAAAGGACAGTGTTGAGAAGAAAAAGAGAATGGTTTCCATGGAATTAAATCATGAAATCATAGATAAACAAGTGAGGTGTCCAGATTTTGGGTTGAGGGGGGGAGCTGGCTTGTAACTCAAATATTGGCTCGTAACTCAGAGCAAAAAATCGACCCAGGGATGACTCCTAACTCAAAAAACTGGTACGTCGAGACACTCGTAAGTCAAGGTTCCACTGTGTGTGTGTGTATATATATATATATATATATATATATATATATATATATATATATATATATATATATATATATATATATATATTATATATAATATATATATATTATATATATATATATATATATATATATATATTTTTTATCACACTGGCCGATTCCCACCAAGGCAGGGTGGCCTGAAAAAGAAAAACTTTCACCATCATTCACTCCATCACTGTCTTGCCAGAAGGGTGCTTTACACTACAGTTTTTAAACTGCAACATTAACACCCCTCCTTCAGAGTGCAGGCACTGTACTTCCCATCTCCAGGACTCAAGTCCGGCCTGCCGGTTTCCCTGAACCCCTTCATAAATGTTACTTTGCTCACACTCCAACAGCACGTCAAGTATTAAAAACCATTTGTCTCCATTCACTCCTATCAAACACGCTCACGCATGCCTGCTGGAAGTCCAAGCCCCTCGCACACAAAACCTCCTTTACCCCCTCCCTCCAACCTTTCCTAGGCCGACCCCTACCCCGCCTTCCTTCCACTACAGACTGATACACTCTTGAAGTCATTCTGTTTCGCATCAAGAGTGTATCAGTCTGTAGTGGAAGGAAGGCGGGGTAGGGGTCGGCCTAGGAAAGGTTGGAGGGAGGGGGTAAAGGAGGTTTTGTGTGCGAGGGGCTTGGACTTCCAGCAGGCATGCGTGAGCGTGTTTGATAGGAGTGAATGGAGACAAATGGTTTTTAATACTTGATGTGCTGTATGTGTATATATATATATATATATATATATATATATATATATATATATATATATATATATATATATATATATATATATAATTTATTTATTGTGCCAAATAGGTAAAACTGGTCAATTAGGAATTATAAAAAGACTAGACATACTTTTCACAGCAACTGAAAAAATGAATATCCACTTGGACTCTTTATCAACCTGAAGAAAGCTTTTGATTCAGTGGACCACAACATCTTGTTTCACAAACTTGATCATTACGGTATCAGAGGTCTTGCACTTGCATATATCAAGTCTTACCTTACTAACAGACAGCAATATGTCTCTGTTAAGGACACAAAAACAAGATCTCTGGACAGGGATACCTGAAAATATCTGGAGGGGGTTTTGGGGGGTCAACGCCTCTGCGGCTCGGTCTGAGACAAGGCCTCGTGGTGGATCATGGTCTGATCAACCAGGTTGTTACTGCTGGCTGCATGCAAGTGTCCTTGGCCTCCTATTTTTCCCTTGATATATCAACTACCTTCCACAGCGTCCGCTGTGTGGGACCCAAGGTTTGTAATTATTACTGGATGTATAAAATTTCATTTTTCACTTAATATATTGCTTATATCTTCATTAATAGCTAAAATGAAAATATTTTGATTTATATTATTATCTGACCCTATGTTATTAGTTATGTAAACAGGTAGGACGTGTTTTTCTTGAATTATGTTGGAAACAGCCTTTGCTAACTACCGTAAGATTATTAGGTTGAATCCGTCTCTCGGGGGTGTCCCATGAACTCGGTGGCCTGGTGGCTAAAGCTCCCGCTTCACACACGGAGGACCCGGGTTCGATTCCCGGCGGGTGGAAACATTCCGACACGTTTCCTTACACCTGTTGTCCTGTTCACCTAGCAGCAAATAGGTACCTGGGTGTTAGTCGACTGGTGTGGGTCGCATCCTGGGGGACAAGATTAAGAACCCCAATGGAAATAAGTTACAGTCCTCGATGACGCACTGACTTTCTTGGGTTATCCTGGGTGGCTAACCCTCCGGGGTTAAAAATCCGAACGAAATCTTATCTTATCTTAAACGGCTTGGAAGCGTTGCCTGGGTCAGTCCCTGCCTGCCCCTACCCCAGGAAACATCTTCCTTTCCTCTGAATAGTTTATTAGTCTCGAGTTTTGGATAAAAGAAGGTTTCGTTGGTGAGCCGGAACCTGTTTCTCGCTACTCTGAGTATCTGTGAGGCAGAGTTATTCCCAGACATAGTGATTTTGATACTGACTCAGGTTGTGGTTCTTTCTGACATTCCAAAGTAATGCTTTGGATTTAACTGTATGGTTTCTACGTATTACTATAGTCCAGAATTTGTTGGGCCGAACCTACATTCGACTTCCATTGACTCTTCTGAAGATCTCTGTTGGGTTTGATAAAATTCTTTGTTCCTGCTCCTTTGTGATTGTTATATTCTGATGTTTCGACATGTGTGTTTACCTATGTGTAAACTCTTGCTTTGTAGGTAACAATGGGTGAAAAGATACATTTTTCGAAGAATTATGATTAATCTTGGCTTGATTAAGAGTCTAGCCACGTCAAGCCATTAATTATACTTGAAAATTACTGGGACTTTCATATATGCAAATATATATAAATTATGCAAGACTTGTAGTAAAGTTTTCTCGAAGTTGTACTGTAAGTAAAGTGCCTTCAGCACTGTAGTACCAACAGTACTATTCTGTAGTACTCAACGAGAGAGAGGAAAGCTTTGTATCAGATTCCATGTAATATTAATCTTTTCAGACACTTACATTAAAGATATTAAAATTTATCTTGTCGGATCATTGCCTCATAAGTTATATTCCCAAATCTCTAGAATAATGGTGTTTCTACCAAAGGATAATTAGACCTGTCTTTGATCCAACTGCTTGTTACGAAAGTTATTACAGACTAAATACATAAAGGGATTCATTCAAGAACTGCCTGGAGTTATCTGCCCTTTTTGTGTAACCCAACAACACACAAAATTTCTTTTTGTAATACTTGTCAACACAGGTGTTGTCATCTGCCACCCAACTCGGTCATCATTCAATAACTTTATTAAAGAACTCTTTAAAATATCCACGTGGATGACTACCAATTAACTTATACTTAACACTCACCAAACTTTCGTAAGTTTAGTTTAATATGTTTATTATGCACCCCATACCCATCCTGTGGGCGGTAGTCAAAAGATTACAGAGGAAACAGGGAAACATGCACCAACAGGGAATACAGTCACAGAAACCCAAGGCAAACGGAAACCAAGCCTGTGCACATGCTATGCACTTGGTATCTGCAGACATGGGAAATCTGGAAAAACAGACGGGACGTGCAACTGTGACCACCCTAGAAATTGCCATGCCCATATAACAGGAAAATGCAAACTCCCTCCCTGTAATCTTTTTCACCCTGAAATGTGTACCTCTTCAGTACAGGACCCCTCATGGAAGGTTCCTTGATGTTGGTGAGGGGCTCTTGATTTAGGGAATTGGATCTGTGTTCCAGTTCCCCGAATTAAGCCTGAATGCCTTCCACATCCCCCTCCCCTGGGCGCTGTATAATCCTACGGGTTTAGCGCTTCCCCCTTGATTATAATAATAATAATTCAGTACAGGAAAGACTGTGCTATAACTTAAATTGCCAGGCACACCATCTAAAGGGTACAAAAAGATACAAAACATCCAGGCCATGGGAAAACCTGGGTAGCCACAGCCACTCAAGAGGGAGAGGTTTTTTAGTGCCAGGAAGGAAAAAAAAACTGGCAGGAAATGGCAGAAATCGTACACCAAATCCAGTCATTCCTGGAGTGGGACCACAGTCGATGGCCTCCACTCCAAACCAACAGATACAGATACTAATGCCGGAAAAAAAATCCCCCCCCCCAGTACCAACAATACCACCAGTCCGATGACATTCTTCTTTGCAAATATACAGGGTCTAAAGCCAGCAACAAACAACAAAATACCTTTCATCCGTGGACTGCTTGCAGAGGCAAAGGCAATGTTCGCGGCTTTCGCTGAGACCCACATAAAGGATCACTTGGACAACGAAATATGGATCCCAGGTTACAACCTATACAGATGTGACAGAGTGAACAGGCAAAAGGGGTGGTTGGCCTGTACATTGCAGAGTCACTTGTTTGCACAGAACTGCTAAATGCCTCAAATGATGCAGTGGAAGTTTTAGCAGTAAAGGTCGAGAACCAAAACCTAGTCATTGTGGTAGTCTACAAGCCTCCGGATGCAACATCCCAGCAATTCCAGGAACAGCTGTTAAAAATTCACAACTCTGGAAAATCTTCCAGCTCCTGCACTCAACATCTTGCTCCTGGGGGATTTCAACTTAAGGCACCTAAAATGGAGGAATATAGTAAATAATATTGTTGCAGTAATAACACCAGGAGGCAGCTCTGATGAAAACTCACACTCGCACGAGCTTTTAAATCTCTGCACAAAATTCAATTTAAACCAGCAAATAATAGAGCCTACTAGACTGGAGAATACACTAGACCTCATCTTCACTAACAATGATGATCTGAAAAGAAATGTCACCATATCAAAAACAATATACTCGGATCACAACATAATTGAGGTTCAGACATGTATGCGTGGAGCCCCAGACAGACATAATGAGACTAGTCACGAGGGAGCATTCACCAAATTCAACTTCAATAACAAAAACATAGTGGGACCAAGTAAACCAAGTCCTAACCGATATAAGCTGGGAAGATATACTAAGCAACACAGACCCCAACGTATGCCTAGAACAGATTAACTTGGTGGCATTCGATGTATGCACAAGGCTTATTCCTCTAAGAAAAAGGAGGAGTAGATGTAAAATAGAAAGAGACAGGAGCTCCCTTTACAGGTCACGGAAAAGAATAACAGAGCGGCTAAAAGAGGTCAATATTTCTGAAATGCGTAGGGAGACACTGGTCAGAGAAATAGTAAGCATCGAACTCAAGCTAAAGGAATCTTATAGGAGTCAGGAATCGCGGTTAGAACTAAAAGCCATAAATGAAATCGAAAGAAACCCAAAGTATTTCTTCTCCTATGCCAAATCAAAGTCGAGAACAACATCCAGTATTGGGCCCCTACTTAAACAAGATGGGTCCTACACAGATGACAGCAAGGAAATGAGTGAGCTACTCAAGTTCCAATATGACTCAGTTTTTAGCAAGCCGCTAACCAGACTGAGAGTCGAAGATCAAAATGAATTTATGAGAGAGCCACAAAATTTGGTTAACACAAGCCTATCCGATGTTATCCTGACGCCAAATGACTTCGAACAGGCGATAAATGACATGCCCATGCACTCTGCCCCAGGGCCAGACTCATGGAACTCCGTGTTCATCAAGAACTGCAAGAAGCACCTATCACGAGCCTTTTCCATCCTATGGAGAGGGAGCATGGACACGGGGGTCGTCCCACGGTTACTAAAAACAACAGACATAGCCCCACTCCACAAAGGGAGAAGTAAAGCAACAGCAAAGAACTACAGACCGATAGCACTAACATCCCATATCATAAAAATCTTTGAAAGGGTCATAAGAAGCAAGATCACCACCCATCTAGAAACCCATCAGTTACACAACCCAGGGCAACATGGGTTTAGAACAGGTCGCTCCTGTCTGTCTCAACTATTGGATCACTACGACAAGGTCCTAAATGCACTAGAAGATAAAAAGAATGCAGATGTAATATATACAGACTTTGCAAAAGCCTTCGACAAGTGTGACCATGGCGTCATAGCGCACAAAATGCGTGCTAAAGGAATAACGGGAAAAGTCGGTCGATGGATCTATAATTTCCTCACTAACAGAACACAGAGAGTAGTAGTCAACAGAGTAAAGTCCGAGGCAGGCACGGTGAAAAGCTCTGTTCCACAAGGCACGGTACTCGCTCCCATCTTGTTCCTCATCCTCATATCTGACATAGACAAGGATGTCAGCCACAGCACCGTGTCTTCCTTTGCAGATGACACCCGAATCTGCATGACAGTGTCTTCCATTGCAGACACTGCAAGGCTCCAGGCAGACATCAACCGAATCTTTCAGTGGGCTGCACAAAACAATATGGAGTTCAACGATGAGAAATTTCAATTACTCAGATATGGTAAACACGAGGAAATTAAATCTTCATCAGAGTACAAAATAAATTCTGGCCACAAAATAGAGCGAAACACCAACGTCAAAGACCTGGGAGTGATCATGTCGGAGGATCTCACCTTCAAGGACCATAACATTGTATCGATCGCATCTGCTAGAAAAATGACAGGATGGATAATGAGAACCTTCAAAACGAGGGATGCCAAGCCCATGATGACACTCTTCAGGTCACTTGTTCTATCTAGGGTGGAATATTGCTGCACACTAACAGCACCTTTCAAGGCAGGTGAAATTGCTGACCTAGAAAATGTACAGAGAACCTTCACAGCGCGCATAACGGAGATAAAACACCTCAATTACTGGGAGCGCTTGAGGTTCCTGAACCTGTATTCCCTGGAACGCAGGCGGGAGAGATACATGATTATATACACCTGGAAAATCCTAGAGGGACTAGTACCGAACTTGCACACGAAAATCACTCACTACGAAAGCAAAAGACTTGGCAGACGATGCAACATCCCCCCAATGAAAAGCAGGGGTGTCACTAGCACTTTAAGAGACCATACAATAAGTGTCATGGGCCCGAGACTGTTCAACTGCCTCCCAAGCATACATAAGGGGGATTACCAACAGACCCCTGGCAGTCTTTAAGCTGGCACTGGACAAGCACCTAAACTCGGTTCCTGATCAGCCGGGCTGTGGCTCGTACGTTGGTTTGCGTGCAGCCAGCAGTAACAGCCTGGTTGATCAGGCTCTGATCCACCAGGAGGCCTGGTCACAGATCGGGCCGCGGGGGCGTTGACCCCCGGAACTCTCTCCAGGTAAACTCCAGGTCGACCGCATGTTGGAGAGAAACTGTAATGAGGTGACAGTCAGCGCCTGCACAGGCAATAGCAAAAACATCTACATAGAATGATAACCAAATATTGGATGGAAGAACAGAGGCCAAATCATTTATAGCAAGGAGAAAAAGTGTTGTGCTTGGAACACATCCCTGAGGGACACCTTCAGCTTGGATAAAGTCCGGGGAGAGCACATTATTGACTCGAACACGGAAATGTCTGTCAGTTAAAAAGTTCTTAAGGAAAGATGGTAGACTGCCTCGGAGGCCTAAGAAGTGGGCTTGGGCCAAAATATTATACCTCAAAGTTGTGTCATATGCTTTCTCAAGGTCAAAAAATATGCCAATAACTTAGTGTTTATTCGCAAAGGCATTACAAACATACGTATCCAAACGTAGTAATGGGTCTATGGTAGAATGGCTCTTACGAAAGCCATATTGACGAGTGGAGAGACTGTTGTGTGTCTCTAAATACCACATTAAACGTCTATTTACCAGACGTTCCATCACTTTGCAAACTGCACTGGTAAGAGCGATGGGACGATAGCGGGAGGCTTCAGAATGAAAAGAATAACAGACTGGCTAAAAGAGGTCAATATATCTGAAATGCGTAGGGAGACACTGGTCAGAGAAATAGCAAGCATCGAACTTAAGCTAAAGGAATCTTATAGAAGTCAGGAATCGCGGAAAGAACTAAAAGCCATAAATGAAATCGAAAGAAACCCAAAGTATTTCTTCTCCTATGCGAAATCAAAGTCGAGAACAACGTCCAGTATTGGGCCCCTACTTAAACAAGATGGGTCCTACACAGATGACAGCAAGGAAATGAGTGAGCTACTCAAGTCCCAGTATGACTCAGTTTTTAGCAGGCCGCTAACCAGACTGAGAGTCGAAGATC